>NC_060173.1:74076852-74383352 GCF_021184085.1 Oncorhynchus gorbuscha
TGGTTACAAGATTCCATGTGTTGTTTCACAGTTTGTCTTCACTTTTATTCTACAATGTACAAAATAGTACAAATAAAGAAAAACCCTTGAATGAGTAGGTGTGTCAAATGTTGACTGGTACTGTATATAATAAAGAAAACATGACAAATAAGATATAATACACCAGCTTTGGAGTCCAGTGCATTCAACCACACTTTATTTCAGGAATGGAGTTGAGAGACTGAGGGAAGGAAAGGGCATCCTGTCCCATACTGAGGAGGTCAACTATGAGCCCAAGTAAGTAAAAAAAAAGATGACTCACTTCAATTGATAACAGTTGTTTAATTGTTGCCCCTTGTGTTCTAGAGCTCCCCCTGGGTGTGAACATAACAGCAGAAGTGAAGGAGGCAGCTATCAAACTTCCACCATTAAAGCTGAGGGTTACGGACTGACGTTCACTTATGTACATATCCATATAATTCCTACTATTTACCATTAAACTTTTGAAATACATCCTGGCAGAAAGGACTCCATTCTGTGTTAAGTGTTTCATTTAGTTTTTTTTATTCAATCGACTTCCAATATATTATACCATTAAGTCAGTCATTCCCATTTAATAATATAAATCTAATATATTCATCTTGAACATAAATAGAATGGCTCCCTGAGTCATCATTTCACTACAACTTTAAGCTTGCCCAGTCAGGCTAGATCCTATGCTGACCTCCAGGGTCACTGCTTTTGCCGGGGCCACTGGCTGTCCTTATCCAGCCTCAGTGACTCCAGGGTGGGCTGGGAGCTATGGGTTGGCCCCTCTCCCTGCAGCCTAACCTTGGGGTTGGCTGTCCTGCTCCTCTGGGGTTGAAGCTGGAGAACTGGAGCCGAGCTGGTCCTCCCAAAGTGGCCTGCAGACACTGACAGGCCAGGAGCGCGGCTTGTCTTTTTGGATAAACCTGCCGTAGGTAGAGGCGACAAAGACGATTGAGACTTTTTATTATATGAAATAGATTCAAATAATGATGTACAGCATAACAAAATGTACCTTTTTTGTTGCGCTGAGGAACAGGTGGGCCACCATTTATCTCCAAACTGTTTTAAAAAAGGACAGAAATGATTGATGTTATCCCAGCTAGAAATATGAAAGCAAAGCTTTTTCGGGCAAAAAACCGAACATACCTTAGTGATGGCAGCCCCACTATTTTCTGCCTTTCGAACTCCGCAGTAAAAATGTGTGAGATCTTGGCATCCTCGATGAGATGCTGGGTCAAAAGGTTGTACATAGATGGAGTGTTTCGACATTCCACCAACAAGAGGCGATGTGCGTGACGGTTAAAGGTGAGGTAGCCGAGGGCACTTGAAGATGCCGTTCGCACCTGAAGATATTCAAGATTTTACCACAATGCTTGTATCAAAAATCTGCACATCGTAACCTGAAATATGTCAAGTTGGATAGCATATGATGGTTGTAGAATGAATTATCTTGATAGTCTTAGATTTCAGGCAATAGTCATAGACAGGAATGCTCCCCCATACCACAAGTCCCATCCTTACCTCTTCCTCCTCAGAATACAGGTGAGCACATAGGTGACCAACAGCTCCCATGGTGACAATAGCATCAGGAATACCTGCCCGGGTGTGAGCCAGACTGGCTAGCAACTGAGCTATGACAGAAATGTATGCAGTAAGGTAAGACTAGTGTTCTTCTATACTGAACAAAAATATAAAATGCAACAATTTGAGATTTTACTGAGTTACCGTTCATAAGGAAATCAGTCAAGTTTAATTAATTAATTATGCATCTGTTGGTCACAGAACTTTTTTTAAAAATGGGCCTCGGGATCTCATCACATATTTCTGTGCACTCAAAACTGCACATTTTAGAGTGGGTTTTTGTCCCCAGCACAAGGTACGCCTGTGTAATGATCATGCCATTTATTCAGTTTCTTAATATGCCACACCTGTCAGGTGGATGGATTATCTTGGCAGGGATGTAAACAAATTTGTGCAAAAAATGTGAGAAATAAGCTTTTTGTGCATATGGAACATTTCTGGGATCTTTTATTTCAGCTCATGAAACATGGAACCAACAGTTTACATGTTGCGTTTATATTTTTGCTCAGTGTATATAATGTTCTTCCCATACATAGTACTGGGCTGAAGTTACCTGTCAGGACCACAGTGTTGGGATTAGTGGACTGCAGAAGGTCTACAAGGACAGTCACCCCTCTGGCAGACAGAGTCACCTGGTCTGTGTCTGTGATCACTTTGGCCAGCACAACTATCTGGAGACCAGTTACCACAAAACGAAAAGTTAGCGATAAAAGGAATTACCTAACACTAATTCCGTGTCAAGTCGGAAAACACATACAAATCAGCAGCTGTTAATGACTCATTGATATTACTGTGGCCCTCAGGTGATTTTTTTAATGATCTACCTGAAAAGCAGCTTTGGCCCTCTCCATCTCATTCCTGGAGTTCAAGAAGGGCTCGTACATGGCTATGGGAATGCCACCATTCTGCAGGATGGCTGCCTGCTGGGTGGTGTTGTTGTAGGCAAACAGAGACAGGGCATAACCAGCCTCCAGGCAGATGTCCTGCTGGGAAAAGGAAAACATGACAAATTGCCATGGGGAATGCACTTTACGGAGTGTCAACACCCCTTACTGCTTGAGCAGTCCTTGACCATTAGGTGCCAGTAGTTCATTGCACATTGCGATAACAGTATTGTATCTTGGATGCTTTTCTTTCTAATCTCTATTAGACCCATATCTTGTTCCACCTCATCTGGTTAGTGACTGTGCTGACAGCTGACATACCGAAAGGTTCTGGGCTAAAGTTATGAAGTAGCCCACAAACAGCCTTTCAAATGGTTTACCTGATCTGGCACTCGCAGCAACTCTAGAACTGTTTCGTAGGTAAACTCCTCTTTTTCCCAGAAGGTTGTTTGTAGGTCCTGGTTTCCCAGAAGCACACAGGCCAGCGTTTGAGCCACTTGGACCTGAGGGGGAATCAACATGTCACCCAAGCCTCAATTTCTTTCAATGGAAATTCTAGTATTGGACGCCCTTGTTTGTGGGACTTTTGTGGCACTACCAAGGACATTTAAGGGGAGAGAGTGAACGCTTTTCTTGTGTGTGTGATCGATTTCCAATGTATTTACCTTGACCTGCAGTGATTCTTGGTGCTTCACAAGTTCTAACAGAGTTGGAATGGCTTGCTCCTCAGCTATGACCCTCTGGCTGTTTGGGTTATTGGTGTGTGCCCCTCCTAAAATTAGATGTACGAAACATGCATGCACTAGAAGTTATGGTATATTATTAGCTTGTATACCATGACTTGTTTCCAAGTCAAGTCTGAAAGCCATGTTACTACTGTCGCACTGTTAAAACTTCAATGGTCAAAATCGTCAAGTAGTATCATGACAAAGGTTTACTCAAAATCGCCCATTGATACCAATGCTTGGTTAATGCAAACCTTTGATTACCTTAATCTTATCTTGAGAAACACAGTACATGCAACAGTGAGAATGTACAAACCAATACACAGGATGCCCAGGGATCGTATAACGCTGAGGAGGGTACTCTCTGTGGTCCGGGACCCCCGTAGTAGACGAACCAGCGGGGGCACCCCATTTTCTTTACACAGCCCGTCCTGGTGGCTCCGACTGTCCCTGCTCAGTGCTATAACTGCCTGGCAGCCTGAAAGACAATACTATTTGTTTACACTTTACCAAGCTGAATTGTATGTAAACCTCGACTTGAATTCTTTCATAAAAGGTCCCTCTCTGGCCTGACCAGATCTGAAACCTCCACACCACATTTGACAATTGGTGGCAGTGCTGGGATGTGAGTGATGCCTTTATGGAGTATCGGCCAGCAGTGGTGTCCATCAGTGTAAAGATGACAGGACGAAGGCATAAGTTATGCATAGTGTAAAGTTAGTCACTAGGCCTATAAGCTGACATTAGCGGTCATGACTGTTAGTGCCATTACTATGATGGCGTTATGTAGACTTTGTGACAGACGGTTCAGGTAATGTGTTACCTAGAATTCAATCTGTACATTCACTTTTTAAACCATTGGTCGGGGTGTTACTGTGGTCAGGCGCAGGCCTACCATTTCCACATCATTAACCTCAGTTCGTCTCCCTTTTAAGAGAACGACAGGCATTTTTTGGGTGAAAAAGAAGGCTGGAATGAAAGAACCATCTGTCGTCTTGTCTGGACAGAAACTATTTCGGAAGCTGCTGTACAGATGTTCTGTAGACATGTTTGACAGACCGAGGACCTGAGGGAAGAGTAGAGGCTCTTAAAAACTACCCGGGAACACGTGTTCAAGGAATGACAGAGGTATGGGGAGTGACCCATCCCCTTTCAATTGATACCCCAGTTCTTCCAAATCAACTTTGGGATATTGAAATGTTTGTCTCATTCAAATTTTGTTTGAGATTGTGTTCCTCTTATTTTCAAGGTGTTGGGATTCCCAATGGAGGGATAGACAGACAGGCATTCCTGACTGCATGCCTTCCTGTGCTCTGGCTGCGGGTGATGAGTCTAGCAGAGGAAAGCCGTCTGGGGGCAGGAGGCGGCTGGTCTTGCGGTGACAGAGGTGAGCCTCGCTCCAGCACAAACCTCAGGGTGCTTGTTTATGGTACAGTCAATCATTTATCCGCATCACCTGTCAACAGCGCATGGAAGTTTCGTTGTTTTACGACACTCAGTGTTTAGTTTCATCGATCCCCGGAGACGGCATCCCCTTGACCCGAATAAAATGTCTGGAAAAGCTTGATATCAGCGAGCCAACTCTGTCCATGAACCGATGATTGCCATTTAACTTCCTCTTGTGAAAGAGATTACTTTGGTGTAAAAGACCTATTTTGCATAAGAGACTTAGCAATTACAGAGGGGTAGCGTTTAAAACAAAAATATGAGAAATGAGAGAACCTACCGACATATTGCATCCTGTCGGAGGAGGAGAGGATGAGCTCGAGGATGAAGTGGTAGCCGATGTGCTCTGCCATGAGTCTCTGTTGCTTCAGAGTGTGTCCTGCCAGGGCCCATAGAGAGACGGCCCCCTGCTCCCTCGCCTCCACCTGGAACACCTGGGTCACGTTCAATAGGGAGAAAACTTTTTTGAAAGATTGAAATGGGGAGGTACTATCTGAATTTGTCCCATAAGAGCACAATGTTCATTTTCTGTGGCAAAACAGTTTGATACAGTGTGCCCTACTGAACTCAACCCTGAACATGGCCCAGGGGACACAACTTAAAGTACATGAATATAAAATGTTCAAGAATTCCATAAGCATATTTAAAAATGAGGGAAACAATGATTTGACTTGCTCAGGTCCTACCTTTAAGAGTCGTAGGAGGTGCTTGGCGGCCGACTTCTTCAGAAAGCGGGCCTGAATGGCAGGGTTGTGATCAGCGATGGCCTCCAGGGCTCTGGCTGCTGTCACCTGCGCGGCTATCTTCCTCCCCCGCAGTATGAGCACCAACGGGGCCACGGCGCCCACTCCACAGATGGTGTCCTGGTTCTCCCGGTGTCCCTTAGCCAGCTCAGCCAGAGCCGCACACACCTCCTCTTGCAACACTTCTGGAGATACATGGCCAGAAAGACGATTCATCATCATGGTCTATAACATCATGATCATCGTCTTACTCATGATTTAACAGTGTACCTGATCTGACAGTCAAGAGCTCCACAAGTTGTGGAATCCCCCCAGCCAAAGCCATGGCCGTCTGATTGCCGGGGCTACGGACACACAGCGCCTTGATGCACCGCACAGTGTTCACCAGCACATCATGTAGGTCCGAGCCCAGGAGCCTCACCAACGGGGCCACTCCACCCTGGACACACACAAATTAACTGTCAAACACGCATGCACGAATCGTCAAACATACACAAATACAGACAGACACACACAAGCCTGGTTATAAGTGAACCTACCTATTAGTTACAGCAATACTAACCAGATGGGCTATTGGAAAGACTGATTATATCAGTAGTACTAACCTGCTGGGCTATGAGGGACTGGTACTGGTCACTGTGCCCTGCCAGGTCTGCCAGTATGAGGGCACAGCGGGAGTGGAGCTCGGCCTGCTGGCTGCCCAGCAGATTGACCAGAACCGGCACGGCACCATAGCGCACCAGGGCCTCACACACGGGTGTCCTCTCCGAGATGTGACACACCACGGCGGCAGCCATACGTTGTAGCGCTGGTCTCGTGCTGCGCATTAGCTCCAACAGGGCCGGGATCCCTCCTACAGAATAGGTCAACTGCTTTAGGGTCCTTCGATATTTTGATTCTATTGCAAGTGGCCGAGCTTTGTATTCCGTAGTACCAAAAATGTTTAATGCTGTAATGTTACTGTGATATGGAGTATAACTCTAAGGATGGTTGAAAATTGGCAAAATATAAATTGGCAATACAAAGCTAGAATTCATGGCTATAGTATAAAACAAGGCATTCCTGTCTGATATAGGCCCAAACTCTCCAAAAACTCACTCACCTGCATCCATGATATCCCTCCAGAAGGACTTGGCCGTGACACACAGAGCTTCCAGGCAGCGGATGGCCATCTCCAGCCTGCGGTGGTCCTCGCTGTGCAGCATCTCTGCTCCATCACACACACACACACACACACACACACACACACACACACACACACACACACACACACACACACACACACACACACACACACACACACACACACACACACACACACACACACACCTCAGTATCCGTGCAGACTCATCGAACGGATACAACCTGCGATTCAAACAAACATTGGCCTCGCTTAACCCTCGCTCGCTAGCTAATTCCCATCTCTTCCACCAGGCAGCGTACCCACGAGGATCTTCCAGACAGGCAGGTCCGGCAGGCCCAGCGAGATGAGGTGCCTGAGGACTTTGGGGTGGAAGTAGAGGGCGGCCAGCTGCACGACGTCGTTGCCCTTGCTGTCCCTCCTCCTCCAGTTGGCTCCCGCGGACAGCATGTAGTCCAGGGCCTCCACGGAGCCAGATGTGGCCGTCAGGAGCAACGGGCAGCTGCGGTACCTGAGGAGACAAAAAAACAACACCGTCAACCTGTGTGCACGTAGAAGCAGATGCATCCGTAACGCCTCCAGTGCATTTTGTGGCGTCTGTTACTTGTATGTCAGTGGAGGCTGCCGAGGGGAGGACCGCTCATAATAATGGCCGGAACGGAGTCAATGGAATGGTATCGACGACATGGAAACCACGTGTTTGATACCATTCCATTGACTCTATTCCAGCCATTATTATGATCCGTCCTCCGCTCGGCAGCCTCCACTGTTGTATGTGCTGATTACAGAGCAATGTCATGCTAATGTTACATTAAATGACACTGAAAGCTTCTGTGAATGGTGCCAGTGGCCTACTGTTGCATCCTACTGAATCCAGTTAGACATGTCATCTATTCTAAACCTAGAAGTGCCTCTTCACTCACTCGGCAGTGGTTTGCATCTCCACCAGCTCTGGGTCTTTCCTGCAAAGGGCCTGTATGCAGGCCACCTGGCCGTAGTAGGCAGCAAAGTGCACAGCCATCCAGCCCCTGCGGTCCACTAGCCGGTGGTCGGCCTGCAGAGCCAGCAGACAGCTGATGGCCTCCAGGGAACCACACTGAGCAGCCAGGTGCATGGGAGTGGAACCTGGAACAGGTACAAAAAAGTGGAAAGCAGTGTCTGAAAGCCCTATTTCGTTACAGTAGAGTGAGGCTGGCATGTTCACACTGGTATGTGCTTACCAGCTCCTTCTTTTGGGGTCCCACCGCCACCTCCAGATTTCACTGCAAAATAAAAGGTGTTTGTAAACAGTTTTGAGGACAGTGTGTACATGAGAGTAAGGGAGAGAGAGGCATGTCTCTGACCTGTGCGGCTGAACCTGCCACTGCTTTTCTGGTTGAGGTTGACCCCGGTGGTGGCCAGCTGGCAGATGATGTGAGTGTGGTTGTGTTTGGCGGCGTGGTGCAGCAGGGAGTAGCCCTGCTCGTCCAGGACTCCCAGGTGAGATGGAGAGTTCCGACGGCACAGCGAGTAAAACACAGCGGATAGGCCACGCTCTGCCGCAGCACGCAGGCCAAATGGCACACTCTGAACCCAGTGAGAAATAACACACACGATCATACAAGCCTTTTACCTTTACTTAATACAAAAAAAAATAAAACAAAGAACAGCTTCCTATATTGCTATATCTTCTTCTCCATCAGCACCTTGCAATTGATGGCCTTTTTGTAGCCAAATGTCTTCTTGAACTGCTCATGCAGCTGGACGTCAGAGAGAGGCAATCTCTTCCCTCTCAGGGTTTTGATGGCAGTGTTGAGGGCCTCCCACCATGGAACCACGTTAGGCTGAGGGTAGAATGAGCCCACCTCAATGGAGATCACATGATAGCTGCCAAAGACATCAAGCAGCGTGTAAGAGCCTGACCATTGGACACTGAAAAGCATGGGTTTGTGTTCTCTTACAAGTGCATCTGTGTGGGAATGTAAGGTCTCCGAGCTCAATGTAAGTGAGATGTGTGTGTTTATGCGTGCATATTAAGACCGCTTCTCTGCCAGTGAACTTAACATACTTATTGCCGTTGACCTTGTGGACTGGTACGGGGAAGTGCTCTTTGTAGGTGGTGTCCTGACTTAGCAGATCTCTTAGGTGATCCACTGCAAGACTCTGCAGTGCAGCAAAGGTTTCCTGGAGGGAACCACAAGACAACCTGATTTCACTATGAAACTAGAGCCTCACTGTGGAAGTAGATAGCTCTTAAGTGGCTATTGACGGCTCACTGGTAAGTGAATCTAACTCTCACCTTTGTTTCCTCAGAGACTTCCTCTAGCTGAGGGGTTCCGATGTCAATTTCAATCCCACCGTGAAGGTGAAAATACTCATCAGACTTGTACGGAAAGTGTTTACAGGCGAACGCAGGTCCAAGGAGCAATGGTGGTAATTCCCTCTCTGTCTTCAGTTTATCATCTACAAAAACAGAATGAAAACAAAGATAAGCACATCTGTTGCAACGCCAACGGTATGATAGCCATAGGGAACCTAGATACGAAACGTGGCAATGCCTTCAAATTATGTAGGCAATCGCCACACAAGTTCATGTTAAAACATTCCAGTTCCTACAAGTCAGAATGTTGAATAAACAGAATTTGAACATACTCTGCCGATTGTCTGTGGCGTTGGTCCATCAGTTGGTTGAAATTTGAGGCAATATCCAAAGGAATTGTTATTAGCCTGACTTCAAGATATGCATCTCTGTGTGTGGCAATTAAGATTTGTTTGCTTGTGACCAAAGGCACGTGCACAAGACGGAAGTACAGTAACTGAAGTCTGCAGTTGTTTACATGGTTTTACACATGTCAGGTGATATACATTTCAACAGCAGTACTGGCGCTCTAAAAAAAAAAGGTTGTGAAACAACGCTTTACTGTGGATATTTTGTCAAACGTTTTGAGCAGCTGAAGGACCAACCACACAACCGGTAGGGCAAGTTAAAAAGGAATTGTAGTCATTGTTGTCAACATTCTGGCTTATAAGAAAAACTTTGATTTTGCATTGCTATGTTTCAGACTGTATATTAAGTATTGGTTATAAAAGTCTGATTTATTAGGCAATGGGGAACCTAGTTGTTTCAGTGACAGACAATTGGCCTCAGTCTAGAATTCAAATACCATTATCAACGCAGTAAGTAAGTAGCACAGAGATGTAGCTAGCGTTGCTCATGGAGATCCTGTAAGTTATATTTCATTGTTGCGCTGTAGCAACCGACCTGAGTAAGCCGGAAGCATCTGCGCCAGGTCTGGGATCTTCATCCTCTTCTTTAGCCCTACCAGGAAGGGCACCAGGAAAGTGAGGAGGCGCAGGTAAGCCAGGTCTCTGCACACCTCTGCCTTCCTCTCCAAGCAGCCCCTAACCAGGCCTGCTTGTAGACCCAGCCTCTGCTGCAGCCTCTGATAGGTGGCCAGCTCCAGCCTTTCCTCAGTCAGCCTCACCACACTGGCCAGACTGTGGGCGCCCTCGAACACAAACAGGTTGCCGTGCTGTCGGACAGAGGACAGGTAGGATGTCAGCTTAAGCAGGATGCTCTCCTGGTGTTGGGAAAAAAGCCTCTCCTCCTCTGCACTGTTGGGGTCGTAGGTAGGATCCACATTGACTTCCATGTTGTATATGCCCTGGTAACAGGGATCCTCTGAGATGTCCTGAAGACCTGGAGGATTCAACAAGCATCACCAGTTGAGGGGAATCCTATTTCTAAAGTAGGCATGTTCAATTGAATCTAATCAACATCATTATTAAAAAACGGACACCATTTTGTCTCAAAGTTAGGGCATGCATTTATCTGTCAGTAATTGATCTTGCATTACATTACATTTCGCTGTCACCCAAATACCTGCAGTGAGAAACTCTGCAAACACATCTTTCTTTGTCTGGGGCACTCCATTTGAGTCGACACCCATGCTGCTTCTCCAGAGTTCAGAGAAGCGAATGCGATTTTCTCTAGGAATATTGGCTCCATGCCAAAGAGCCTTGATGGCGTAGTCAACATTAACCAAAATTTGTCCTACTTTCGTATCATAATATGCTGGAGACAGTTGGCACGAGGTGCTCTGGTCAAAGTTGGGCTCAAGACTTATACATGGCACTTGGTTGAAACAATAGATGCCAACTGTGAGCTCTCTGACTATTTGATGGACCACCTTGTAATCAAGAGGGACTCGCACATCCACAGGTGCGAGAATGATACAGTTTGAGTTAGTGAAGTTCCTCATTTGTTTGATTATGCCCGGCGGCATTTCAACTGGCTGAGTGAAGTCATCACCACCCAGAAACCAGTTACAAGAGGTCAGGCTCAGCAACTCCTGAACTTCACCCTTGTCGTACTTCTCAAAGAAAGCGTTGGCATTTCTTTGAGCTGTCAATGCAGCAAGGTAGGCCGTGTCATCCTTCTCCTCTTCAACAGAAGAATGTTGTAATCTGGACGAAGCACTGGATGTCAGTGAGCGCGCCATTACGTCCATAGTTTACGTTAGCTAGCAGGCTATTTTAACCTTTGCTTACACTCTAAAGTACTTGCATAGACAGTTTTAGAATAACGGGTTAAACTTGTTGATAGCATCACGGCACAACATTGTTGCCTCAAAGTCCAAATTAATGTGTAAGATTCTTTGCTCTTGGCAACCAAGACGCTCAGCCTTGGTTACGGCGCGTTTTTGTCTAGACAGACTTGGGGTGCGTTCATAAATTCGTTAGTTATTCTGCTCCCTGGCACACTCTAAGAGAGTGCTCTGAAATCGTAGTAGATAGCCACAGTGAATTTTCGAACGCACCCCTGATCTCCTCATAAAGTGTTCCAATTTGTGACATATGGGGGCGCTGTTCAATTACTTTTGAAGGCGTTGCTTTATTGAGACTTTGTACTGTAACCTACAGCGCACTGTCGGTTTTCCCCCACAAATGTATTTTTTACGTCGTGGAGGAATGCGATTCTGATTGACACAGGTTCGTGTATTCACTATTGCACACAGATGTGAAGTCGTATGTTATCATTGCTGCTTTGATACGTATACTTGACCTATAACTCACTGCTTTTAGGTAACTGTTTACAGCAACATTTGAACTAGTGTCTTATTTAGCCACCTAGCTAAATAAGTGACTGGCGCTAAGTAGCCCACTCTGGCACGGTTGTTTAAATGAAAGCGGTTATTCTCGCTGCGGGATATGGAACAAGGTTGCAGAGAGATGTTGATAACGACACGAGCGGAAGATTCAAACATCTGGCTGGCATTGCCAAGCCACTGCTTCCTGTGGGGCACTGTGCCTTGATATCTCACTGGGTCCAAGCTTTGAATACCACTGGATGCGTGGACACGGTCTTTGTCATTGTAAGTATCAAAGTACATTAGAGTATTTTATGTGAATTATTTTACTCCACATGTAACTGTACATGGCCAACAGTTTCAACATTCATCCGTTCATTGGAACGTAAAACCCAATAAATATTTTAAGAATTTCGAAATACCTAAATTCATGTTTAAAGGACTGAGATTATGATATGTGGTGATAATGTCAACGATGACTATCTTTTTACCTCAACAGACCAATGCCCTTCACCACAAAGCATTTGTGGAGTGGGCCCTGGACTTCCCTAATGTCAAAGTACTAAGTGATGGAACAAAGAGCAATGAGGTTCGTCAGCTTGCATGATTTCCCCTGGGATAGTGTTGTCTCATGTTGATCCATGTGCATTGTCCAGGTCAAATATGAATGATACATTTTACCATTTTTATTCCACAAGGACCGTCTTGGTGCTGTCGCCTGTCTTCAGCTAACAGTCAAGCACTTCAAGATCGAAGACCATGTAATAGTTATCGGAGGGTACGTTTGAAAAAAGCCTTCACTTGACTCAATGTAGAAAACATTTACTGGCTCATGCTGACAGGCTCTTCTCCACACAGAGACACTTTGTTCAAGGAAGAGTTCAGTCTCATTAAAGTTAAAGAGAAGTTTTCTGACCTGCAAACAATGTGTGAAGACAGCAGTCTGGTTCTTTCCTACCAATGTAAAGATGAGGGTGAGTGTGAAGTCAAATTGTGTGCTTTTGAAGTTGTCATGCCAGCTGTAACCCCAAAGAACTCAATCTATTTTATCTCTATCCTGTTTTTTTTTACACTAAAACCTTTCAAATGCTGCACAAATCACACGACTTGTTTGAAGCACATCCAGCTGGATAACATTTGTGAGAGATTATCATTACATGTAATAATATTAGAGTATACCAAACACCTTCCTAATGAGTTGTATTTCTGTATTTGCTCCCATAGAGACACAGAAGTATGGTATTTTGGAAGTCGATGAACACCTTCGGGTGCTCTGTATGAAGGAGAAACCTCTTCCCTCAGAGACAAAATCAAGGAGAGCAGTATGTGCAGACTAACACTTTTCTGTCCCTCCCTACAATATATATACAGCCTCAAGACTTTTCTTACTTTGGAATGTTTATAATTGCAACATTGAACACAGCAGATAAACCTTTGGTTTATGTTAAGGGCTCAAACTAGGAGCAAGTCATCTATTTGCTGATAAGCTCAAGAAGCATTTGCAACTTGCTACGAAACCTCCTAGTTTCTCAGTGTCTACATATTCGCCTATCGATAGTGTATGCCTTTTTTTTGTTGCAGTGTCCATGTTTCTACTTGTTTTCCAAGAAAATCCTTCATCTATTGGATGCCTTTCTTGATGAGAATAAGGTAAACAGTAATGTCTTTCATTTGCGCTGGTAATCCATCACTTGATATTAAACTAAAGCAGCTCTTTTGTCAAAGGAAGCACCAATCGAAGAAAAGGACGCACCTGGAAACTTTTTGTCATGGCTCATTTCAAGGTACTATTTCAAAATTGAGGATCAACATTCATGGCTGCAAAAACAATACATTCTCTCAGTATACTTTCCCTTTTCCCACCACAGAAAGCCTGTGTATATTCATCAGATTTCTGGCCGTTTCGATGTGGGAAACCTGCCCTCCTATGTTGAATGTGACCGGTACTTCAGAGAAAATCTTCAAGATGTGAAGTCTTATATGATGTAGTGTGCACAGAGCCATGTTTGAGATCTACAATTTTCTTCACATTGCCACTTTATTTGTGCCTTAAATATTAAACATATTTTGAAAATATTCAAATTATATTAATCAAAATGTGTATTTGTATATTTATTGGAAATTAACACATCTGTTCATATTGTAGTTCACTGTGACCCTAATTAAGAGGATGACTTAGTTGCTTTGTCAAGTGTAAAACTTTTTTTAATGAAATGTTATGCTGATCTAAGGTGTAAGGAGTCTCTTGCACTTGTCTGAGGCCTTCTCGTGGCTGTTTTCCATCTTTGCAATGCGGGAACCAAACTGCATGGCTCTCTTAGGCAGTAGAGCAGATGCCCCCAGACCCAGTTTCTTGGCAGCCAGCCTCAGCAGCAGTTTCTCCCCTACACCTCGAGGCAGGGACAGATCTGCCTTATCAGACACTGGCAGGGCATTCAGGAAACACACCACATCCTCGTCCAAATAGGGAAACCTATACAAGGCCAACAAAAACATCCAGCATATCACCATTAATTCAAATACACAAAAGTATGTGGACACCCCTTTCAAATGAGTGGATTCGGCTATTTAAGCCACACCCATTGCATTAAATCGAGCACGCGGCCATGCAATCTCCATAGACAAATATTGGCAGTATAATGGCCTTACTGAAGAGCTCAGTGACTTTCAATGTGGCACCGTCATAAGATGCCACTTTTCCAACAAATCAGTTGGTCAAATTTCTGTCCTGCTAGAGCTGCCCCGTTAAACTAAGTGCTGTTATTGTGAAGGGGATAAGTCTAGGAGCAACAACGGCTCAACCGCAAAGTGGTAGGCCACACAAGCTCACGGAATGGGACCGGCGTGTGCTTTTGCGCGTAAAAATCATGTCCTCGGTTGCAACACTCACTACCGAGTTCCAAGCAGAACTGTTCGTCTGGAGCTTCATGAAATGGGTTTCCACGGGCAAGCAGCCGCACACAAGCCTAAGATCACCATGCGCAATGTCAAGCATCAGCTGGAGTGGTGTAAAGCTTGTCGCCATTGGAATCTGGAGCAGTGGAAACGTGTTCTCTGGCATGATGAATCACGCTTCACCATCTGGCAGTCCAACGGACGAACCTGGGTTTGGCAGATGCCAAGAGACCGCTACCTTCCGAATGCATAGTGCCAACTAAGGTTTGTTGAAGGATAAATAATGGTCTGGGGCTGTTTTTCATGGTTCAGGCTAGGCCCCTTAGTTCCAGTGAATGGAAATCTTAATGCAACTGCATACAGTTACATTCTAGACGATTCTGTGCTTCCAACTTTGTGGAACAGTTTGGGGAAGGCCCTTTGCTGTTTCGACATGCATAAAGCGAGATCCATACAGAAATGGTTTGTTGAGATCATGTGGAAGAACTTGACTGGCCTGCACAGAGCCCTGACCTCAACCCCAGAGAACACCTTTGGGAAGAATTGGAATGCCGACTGCGAGCCAGGCCTAATCGCCGAACATCAGTACCCGACCGTACTAATGTTCTTGTGGCTGAATGGAAGCAAGACCCCATAGCAATTTTCCAACATCTAGTGGAAAGCCTTCCCAGAAGAGTGGAGGCTGTTATAGCAGCAAGGGGGGGGGGGGGCACCAACTCCATATTAATGACCATGATTTTGGAATGAGATGTTTGACGAGCAGGTGTCCACATACTTTGTCATGTAGTGTATTTTTGGTACTGGAAAATCTGATTGCTTCTAATGACCGAGACTTGCCTAGCCTCCTTCCCGTGGTCCCCTATGATTCTGTCATCTCGACCCAGATTCCTTGTGGAGATTCTGCCTAGCTCCATGGCCAGCTCTTGGACCAGACCCTCTTGCCCAGAGGTCTTGAAGCGGACTCGGTGTCTGGAGTACCCTGCCAGCTGCTCATCCGCTCCAATACCGGTCAAAATCACCTGCCATCACAGAGCAGTGGAACAGACAATTTACTTGAAAGGTTGTTCATTGGGTCTGATTTATTTAAAAAAAAAAAAAAATTTAAGTTAGAATATGAAACAGACTTTATTCACAACTTGTAAATGGAATGTTCCTTATTATTTTACCCATTTGATACTCTACTGTACCTTGGCAGATGATGTGAACCCCCTCTCTTCGTTGCTTTCTGTGAGGAAGCCGGTTCCTCTCGCCGCAAACCACACAGCACAACCAATGCTGTCATCCAGTACGGTATCCAATGGGTGCACCAGGTGACAGATGTGCTCCTGGCGCATTTTCTGCAGCTCTTCCCGAGAAACGTTGATTTCAACAAAATTCCATCTTCTCTCTGGGTTCAAGTCCTGAAGCTCTTGCAGACCTGCTCTACCAGTGATCCTGTCTGGAACGCCGAAGGGGTTGTACACATTGGAATCAGGAACGTCAGTTTTAGAATCCATTGGCTTCGTTTTGTGCTTTTTGCTTTTTTTGGTAGACTCCTTCACAATTTTTGGTTCCTGCAGTTTGAATGCCACATTCAGAAGATCGATTGGTTGGTGAGTTGGGATGTGGCGGTCGGCCAGGGCAGCCAGAACCATGGAATCAATCCCTCCTGAGAAAAGAATTGCAATTTCTGCCTGGTCATTGGTCAGTGGTGATGTCACCTGTGTATCAAAGGGAAGACATTGCACACGCCTCCGTACTGCCTCACTGAGAACATCAATGAGACGATTTACCACAGGCTCTCTCACATCAGACTTTAGCAACACCTCCAGGTCTTCAACTGAGGACTGTAAGCTTGGATCATGTTCTATCTCCAACAACGGAGGGATTGACATGTTCAGTGGGCAAACTGGAGACGTGAGGGAGAGACCTGAATTGTTCATCATTGCTGAGGTGTAACTTGGTAGACCCTCCCACTTAGATTCATGACTAACAGACGATAGATTATCGCCTGCGTGAACCCATGGATAAACCTCAAAGGTCAAACAGCAAGACTCTGCAAACGCCCTCAGATCAATCCTGTAAACACCAACTGCTGGAACCTCTTGCCACTGTGGTGGTCGGTCAGAGCCAGGGAGACAGGCAGCCACAGATGTCAGAGTCAAAGACTTCTCCTCAGCATCATATTGCCAAAGCAGGCTTCGCCGGCCAAAGAAGTCTCTCCCAAACCAAAGATAGTGTCCAGCCTGTTGGTAATAAGTGAAAGCCCAGGGTCCTCTGACATTGCCCAGGACAGACAGGATCTCTGTAGGGCTGTGGCAGGCTGCAAGGTGGTGGGAAAGAACGTCAGTGTCATTCTCTTCTGGTCTCAATAACAGTCCTCCAAAAACCTCTCCATTCCACATCAATACATTGCTGTTACAGTCTTGTGCTGGCTGAGGGGCAGGGCAACCTCTCATGTGAAGTACGTGAGCAGAGAACAGACACTGGTAGTGGGGATTTGAAGCTGTTTTGGTGATGTTGCAACTGGAGTTAGGCCCTCTTTTCCTTAGGTTTTCATGCACACGCTTCTCCAGCACAAGCTGGGAGGGGGACAAGCTCAGTACACAGCAAATACCACACATATTTATAGCTCGTAAGGCCTTATTTGTAGGTCCGTCGCAGATTGAGTAGATTCTACATATCCTTCTTCATGTTGTCGAGTTCCTCTGAGGGAAGAGAAGTTCACATGTAGTGTATCTCACAGAAAGAATGGTTAAGAGAGAACAAAACTTTAACACAAACATGGTAATTCTTACTTTTGCATGAAGCAAGAGTCTGCCCTCTGTCTGCCAAGAAGAATATACTACTGTTGGGCTGTTGAACATAGACCCTCTGAAAGGAATATGCATCAAGATTAGCATTATCTTCACAGGAACATCACACCTTAAAGAAATTAAACTAGGTTTTACATTTTGTTAACCACTTCTTACCCGGTTTTTCTTCAGATTAGAGAGTTCATCAAACACAATCTTCTGTTCCTTGATCTGCAGAAACATGACTTTCAGTGAAAAAAAACATAATATAGACATGAGTTCAGTTCAGAGAACTTTCATGAAAAGATGGCACAACCAAAGAGAGACAGCCATTAGCCTAAAGATTGACTTTACTCTCCCAATTTCCCTGTAAGGTCTGAATGGCAGGTCAACCAGAATCTGGGTACAGCAGACTGTCTCCTTTAAGCCCCAGAAGCAGCCATTCACCTGCTTTTCAAGCTTAATACATGTCAAATTACGTTCTGTACTTACCAAAGAATGGAGTTTCACTGAGCAACTAACGTCATTACTGCCGTCCCGGCCGGTATGTACCAAAAGGTCTACATAAAAAGTTACATGCAACCAAAAAAAATGTAGACTGGAAAGAATCCAGTCGTTTTTGAGAGAAGTTTTTTGAAAGAAGTATTGTTTTTGAGGAAGTGCGCGTGCGCATGCGCCTGTTCTGCACCCCCTGCAATATTAGTAAATATAATTCAAATACACTAACTAAAGCATATCTAGAAATATACAATCACTAAAAAGATACCCTATATTGTGTACTTCATCTTCTTACATATTATTGCATTCCGTGTAGCGCAGGTGAAACAGATTGATATGACGTTCATAGTATGTGTTGTAGTACGAGACCGGCATTGGTCTCAAGTCCAGTCTCGAGACCACAAGAGTGTCTCGTCTTGTGTTGGATACATTTGTACTCAGTCTTGAAAGTGAGGACTCATTTCTTCCTGAGACCAGCAGTTTGTCAGAGCATAAAACCGCGTCTGCAGGCCAAATATACACATTACTTTCTTGAAACAATATCTTAACAGCCTTTATATCTATTATAGACATGTTTGCGCAGTGGCGAACCTATAGGGATTCAGTGTGTGACAGGTTTTTGATTCTGAAAGGACAGCATCCCTAATACCAATGCACTCATGTCTTCATTGGGCGTTGCATATGCTCACTTCTTAATCCCCACTGATGCGTATCAAAGTAGTGTAGTGGAGGAATACGATTTATCTGTAGTAAAATAGAGAAATCATGCACAAAGTAGCCTACACAATCGCAAAGCATGTGAAATATATTCAACTGTGCGCCACATACAGCCTAGTTTCCACAGAATATCGTCTGCAGGCAGCAAGAATATGCACTTCTCAACTGGTTTTGGCATGGAGCAACTCACAGAAGAATGACATCGGTAGCCGGGAGGTTAAGAAAGACGTTTCAACTTATGACATCTACCAGTAAACCAGGTATTGAAAAAGTTTAGTCTGAAGTGTTGGTTAGTAGGCTATTTGTAATGTACAATTGTTGTGCTGTTTGTGTCAGGGGCGTAGACATGGATGGACCTGGGTGAGCCAGGCCCTGACAGGCCCATCCAATCAGATTGATGTGGTTTAAGCATTGTTGTGGACTTAGAATAAATACAAAAATGTGATTGTCAGAATAAATACAAAAATGTGATTGTCTAAATAAATAAAAAGTGTGAATGAATGAAAATCTATTGGAAAACAGGATTTTTCACGCAGGGTGCCTTTCCTTCACTGGGCGAGCCGTTTGGGAACTTTCTGGCAAAATTAGAGTATACCCACGTCTCTAGGCACCACTACACAGGGCCGATGGAAAGACACAGCATGATGTTAATTAAGTACTGCAGTGCATCTCCTCCTCATGGACTGCACCAGATTTGCCAGTTATTGCTATGAGATGTTACCCCACTCTTCCACCAAGGCACCTGCAAGTTCCCGGACATTTCTCGGGGGGGGGGGGGGGCTAGCCCTCCCACTCCAACCCAACAGGTCCCAGATGTGATCCGGGCTCTTCGCTGGCCATGGCAGAACACTGACATTCCCGTCTTGCAGGAAATCACACACAGAACAAGCAGTATGGCTGGTAGCACTGTCTTGCTGGAGGGTCATGTTAGGATGGGCCTGCAGGAAGGGTATCACATGAGGGAGGAGGATGTCTTCCCTGTAACGAAAATGTCCTGCACAGAAGCAGAGTCCGAGCATAACCTGTAAACCCATGTTATCCTTAGGGAGTGGCATACTGCTTGTTCTGTATGTCAGTGTTCTGCCCTGGCCAACGAAGAGTCCAGATCTCAATCCCACTGAGCACCTCTGGGACCTGTTGGATTGGAGGGTGAGGGCTAGGGCCATTCCACCCAGAAATGTCCGGGAACTTGCAGGTACCTTGGTGGATGTGGTGTAACAGCCTTATTAGTTTTGAGCTGGATTATGATCTGTAAACGAAATTAACACTTTCTGAATATTTATTTTTGCTGTCTTATGAGGAAGTGAAGTGGGCAATATGGAATATATTGGTAGACGGGAGAATTAGTGAGTGACTTCATGGATGTATAAACGGAGTGCATCCCTAAATGACATGGACAGGTAAATGTAGAGCGTGTCAATGACAACAACAAAAAAACGGTTTAGAGAAATAACATTACTTAGGATAAAACTAGATAACGTTACATATGTTAGCAGGACGGGGCTAGCAAGTTGTTTTCAAAACATTAGACCAACTTGAGCACTGATATCTCAATTTTCTAGATAGCAAATCCAACCAAATACGCCTTAACAATCATTTAACAACATAAGTACTTCGACCGATTTCTCTGTAAAACAACGTTAGATCCAGTCTATGACATTAGCCAGAAGGCTCTGCTGCTAGCAATCAGTCAAGTCTATGGAAGAGGTAGCTAGCTCGCATCAGCTTTGTAGTGGTTATAACTACTACTATGTTGAAACACTCGTTTTAAAATGTCCTTACATTTCTCACAAGCACAGTATTGTAGATTTTAAATTACGCGAATATAATTTAGTAATTCTAACGAATTTAAACCATATTTAACGAGATATCCTCCCTGTTGGTTAATGCCTGACGCACCGGAAACGGCTCCCCCAGTAAGAGGGCTTGGAAAGTTCGAGCGTGTAACATGTATTGAGGCAATTGAGAGTTTAGATGGATTATTTGGCTGCCAGAAACTCCGATTCTGACTAATTTAGCTGCCTATCTGCTCATTTCCCACACCAACAATCTGGAATTATCTAACGTTACCTTTTTGTTTAATTCTTCCTTCAGCGTAGACTCTTCCTCATCAATGTTTTCGTTCTCTCGCTGGTTCTTTGCAGACATTTTGATAAGGTAACACACAGCGAAGATAATATCTTATTTATTACCTAGCTAGCACTAGCAGACGAAAAACATTGTACAAGCAAGAGAAGTCAACGAGGTCTGAGTACTTTTAATATCATGGTGGTCCGCAAACAACCATTTAAGGTGCATGCCGCCCCCTACTGTGTTGGAGTGTGCGAGCAATCATATTCTGGCTAATTCTGTACTACTACGAAAATAAAATGTAAAAAACAAATATAACTTCTACCCACCCGTGCGGTTGATGTCTTCGATTATCTGTTTTGCCTTTCTTTGACATCAGTTGCTGTAGGTGTCCTGGAAGGCAGACAGTGTGCCCCTGAAAGGATGCTCTCAGTTGTGCATCTGTAAAGGTTTCTGAGGATCTTAGGGGCCAAGCCAAATATCTTCAGCCCCCTGAGGCTGCCATGAATGGAACGGTATCAAACATATGGAAACCAAATTTGACTCCGTTCCGTTGGCTCCATTCCAGCCATTACAATGAGCCCGTCCTCCTATAGCTCCTCCCACCAGCCTCCACTGATGCTGAAACAATCCACCCTTAGAATTATTCAGCATGTCAATAACCATTTCGACATTAACATCTGTTACCCCCAATACTTATTTTGCCATATCCACTATGACCTTCAATCTGGCATTTCTGCTTTCCACATGTTGTTAACACAATGAAAGCTATGAAGTTTATTCACTATCAAACTGTCCTCTGACACAGCACATTCATGATCTCAAGATTTCTGAATAGGTCTCGAAAACATGCCAGGACCAGCAGAAGCACCAACCCCAACAGTAGATCCACTTAGTACAGGAGCAGCCATGGAAGCGCCATCAGTTCGCACTGTAGTTCCACCAATGTCTCTTACAGCCTGTGCATATGATACATCATGACTGATTCTATATTTCTGGGCCTCTCTAGCCTCTCTCCACCTGGCATCCACCAAATGCTGCACTATGTCGTCGTCGTCGTCCCCCATGTCCCATTTTTTGGCATTTAAAACACCACACTGGGGATGGGAGAAATTCTCTGACAATGAAACTAAAGAATCCTATCTGTATTTTTCCAGGCAAAACCTTCTGAAATCTCAGCAGCTCTGATAAACTTTCACTTCTTTGACACCCTTTCCTACTGATCAACCCTTTGGCCTCAATCTTACAGAATCCCCCTGCCGAGGGTGCTGTAGGACTAATTTCCAGCGGGTGTTGTTGTTTTTGTCTGCCTGGAGCTGCAGTGTCTGACTCTCACCCATCCTCACCCTTTCTCCCACTCACTATAGAGATTGATATCTCCTCCAGCTCATGGCTTCATCCAATCGGACAAGCCATGTGTCTCACCCCTGGGCACACCCTGATTGGCCAGCCACCCTGACCCATGCTCTCCAAGGAAGTAAATATTGCCCGTACCTGAACGGTATTATTCCAGTCTTTGAGTAGACATATGTGCATGGAATGTTTGACTATAAAGTAAGCCGGCCAGAGGTAGGCCTGATCACCGACAATAATGAGAGCCTATAGGGAGGAGGTCAGAGACCTGGCAGTGTAGTGCCAGGACAACAACCTCTCCCTCAGTGTGAGCAAGACAAAGGAGCTGATCGCCGAACAGGCCCCCATTAACATCGATGGGGCTAAAGTGGAGCGGGTTGAGAGTTAAGTTCCTTGGTGTCCACATCACCAACAAAAACTATTATGGTCCAAACACACCAAGACAGTTGTGAAGAAGTCACGACAACACCTTTTCCCACTCAGGAGACTGAAAAGATTTGGCATGGGTCCCCATATCCTCAAAAAGTTCTACAGCTGCACCATCGAGAGCATCCTGACCGGTTGCATCACCGCCTGGTATGGCAACTGCTCGGCATCTGACCGTAAGGCGCTACAGGAGGTAGTGCGTACAGCCCAGTACATCACTGGGGCCAAGATTCCTGACATCGACCCGCTTCACTTCAGCCCTATCGGTGTTAATGGTGGCCTGTTCCCCAAGAACACAGTGGCCTCCGTCATTCTTAAATGGAAGAAGTTTGGAACCACCAAGACTATTCCTAGAGCTGGCCGAACGGCCAAACTGTCGGGGGAGAAGGGCCCTGGTCAGGGTCACTGACAGAGCTCCAGAGTTCCTCAGTGGTTCTCTGGTCCGATGAAACCAAGATTGAACCGTTTGGCCTGAATGCCAAGCGTCACGTCTGGAGGAAACCTGGCACTATCCCTATGGTGATGAATGGTGGTGGCAGCATCATACTGTGGGGATGTTTTTCAGCAGCAGGGACTAGGAGTCTAGTCAGGATCGAGGCAAAAATGAATGGAGCAAAGTACAGAGATCCTTGATGAAAACCTGCTCCAGAGCGCTCTGGACCTCAGACTGGGGCGAAGGTTCACCTTCCAACAGGACAACAATCCTAAGCAACAGCCAACTCAATGCAGGAGTGGCTTCGGGACAAGTCTCTGAATGTCCTTGAGTGGCCCAGCCAGAGCCTGGACTTGAACCCAATCATTGGATTTGGATTGAGTACATACCGAACATGAGTTGACATAGTGGGCGACGTCCTGAGCCAAGGTGGGCCACCAGTATTTATTGGAGAGGGATTGGATGGTGCAGGTGATACCTGGGTGTCCAGCGGCGAGGGATGTGTGTTCCCAGGTCAACAGCCGTTCTCTCACCCCCGTGGGGATGTAGCTACACTCTGGAGGGCAGGTAGAAGGAGCGGGTTCCCTCTCCAGAACCTGGTGGATGCCCACATCTATGTCCCAAAACATGAGCCAACGATATGGGAGGATTGATTGATGGGCTGGAGGACACTCACAGGACCCTCCACCGACGTGGAACCACAGGGTGCGGGAAAGAATGTTCTCCAGCATCCTGGCCCCCGGGCAGTGATTGTCACCTTTGACCTTTGCGGTTATTAAGTTGGAGCCACGGGAGACGGAAGGTCACGGTGTAGGCGTGGACCCCAGGTTGGAATGCACTGGACACCTCCTGGCCACAATAGGGACATAGTCTCAGCTATCTAAGGCGACCCCGCTTTGACGTGAAGAAGTGTGTGGCCCCGACCTCCATGATTTCAGGCTCTGCCTCAGGACAGCCAAAGGAGGGAGGTGAGTGACGAGGTGGACACCGGAGCTCCCGAAGAAGGTTTTCCAGACGGATGGCCATCACGATGAGAGCGTCCAAGGATATTTTGTCCTTTGTCTGACATGCCAACTCCATCTGAACCTCTTTGCGCAGTCCACTACAGAATAGAGTACAGAGCGCCAGCTCCTTCCATCAGCTGGAGGCCGCCACAGTCCAAAAGGTGAGGCGGTACTCCGCAAAGTTCTGGGCATCCTGCTGGAGTTGTGAAAGTCACTCACCTCCCTCTGCCCTCTGGAGGATGGTTGAAGACCACCTGAACGGAGCCATGAACCTCTCATGGGAACCCAGCTCCTCCTCTCCTCTCTCCCAGATGCCGTAGCCCACTCCAACACTGGTCTGGTCAGCAGAGAAATGACCGTGGTAACCTTGGACCTCTCGGTGGTGGCGGCTCCCATCTGATAGGCGAAATAGAGGGAGTGCTGGAGTAGGAAGCAACGGCATTTCAATGGAGTGCCGTTATACTTCTCTGGAAGGGACAGTCGGGCATCGCTGACCTGGGTGGATGGCTGGGTAGGTTGGGGGACTGGCTCACTGTGACGACCTGTGGTAGGAGGCCCTCCATCAGAGGTATGGAGTAGGTCAACCGATTAATTGGAATGGCCGATTAATTAGGGCCGATTTCAAGTTTTCATAACAATCGGCAATCAGCATTTTTGGACACCGATCATGGCCGATTACATTGCACTCCACGAGGAGACTGCGTGGCAGGCTGACTACCTCTTATGCGAGTGCAGCAAGGAGCCAAGGTAAGGTGCAAGCTAGCATTAAACATATCTTATAAAAAACAATCAATCTTAACATAATCACTAGTTAACTACACATGGTTGATGATATTACTAGTTTATCTAGCTTGTCCTGCATTGCATATAATCGATGCGGTGCCTGTTAATTTATCATTTATCAGACCTATATCAGACCTATATCCATCCTGCCCTGCCTATCTAAGGTCTTCGAAAGCCAAGTCAACAAACAGGTGACTGACCATCTCGAATCCCACCGTACCTTCTCCTCTATGCAATCCGGTTTCCGAGCAGGTCACAGGTGCACCTCAGCCACACTCAAGGTACTAAACGACATCATAACCGCCATCGATAAAAGACAGTACTGTGCAGCCGTCTTCATCGACCTTGCCAAGGCTTTCGACTCTGCAATCACCATATTCTTATCGGCAGACTCAGTAGCCTCGTTTTTTCGGATGACTGCCTTGCCTGGTTCACCATTTACTTTGCAGACAGAGTTCAGTGTGTCAAATCGGAGGGCATGTTGTCCGGTCCTCTGGCAGTCTCTATGGGGGTGCCACAGGGTTCAATTCTCGGGCCGACTCTTTTCTCTGTATATATCAATGATGTTGCTCTTGCTGCGGGCGATTCCCTGATCCACCTCTACGCAGACGACACCATTGTATACACTTTCGGCCCGTCATTGGACACTATGCTATCTAACCTCCAATCGAGCTTCAATGCCATACAACACTCCTTCCGTGGCCTCCAACTGCTCTTAAACGCTAGTAAAACCAAATGCATGCTTTTCAACCGATCGCTGCCTGCACCCGCATGCCCGACTAGCATCACCACACTGGATGGCTCCGACCTTGAATATGTGGACACCTATAAGTACCTAGGTGTCTGGCTAGACTGCAAACTCTCCTTCCAGACCCATATCAAACATCTCCAATCGAAAATCAAATCAAGAATCGGCTTTCTATTCCGCAACAAAGCCTCCACTCACGCTGCCAAGCTTACCCTAGTAAAACTGACTATCCTACCGATCCTCGACTTTGGCGACGTCATCTACAAAATTGCTTCCAACACTCTACTCGGCAAACTGGATACAGTTTATCACAGTGCCATCCGTTTTGTCACTAAAGCACCTTATACTACCCACCACTGCGACTTGTATGCTCTAGTCGGCTGGCCCTTGCTACATATTCGTCGCCAGACCCACCTGCTTCAGGTCATCTACAAGGCCATGCTAGGCAAAGTTCCGCCTTATCTCAGTTCACTGGTCACGATGGCAACACCCATCCGTAGCACGCACTCCAGCAGGTGTATCTCATTGATCATCCCTAAAGCCAACACCTCATTCGGCCGCCTTTCGTTCCAGTACTCTGCTGCCTGTGACTGGAACGAATTGCAAAAATCGCTGAAGTTGGAGACTTTTATCTCCCTCACCAACTTCAAACATCAGCTAGCTGAGCAGCTAACCGATCGCTGCAGCTGTACATAATCTATTGGTAAATAGCACACCCATTTTCACCTACCTCATCCCCACAGTTTTTATTTATTTACTTTTCTGCTCTTTTGCACACCAATATCTCTACCTGTACATGATCATTTATCACTCCAGTGTTAATCTGCAATATTGTAATTATTCGCCTACCTCCTCATGCCTTTTGCACACATTGTATATAGACTCCCCTTTTTTTTCTCTGTGTTATTGACTTGTTAATTGTTTACTCCATGTGTAACTCTGTGTTGTCTGTTCACACTGCTATGCTTTATCTTGGCCAGGTCGCAGTTGCAAATGAGAACCTGTTCTCAACTAGCCTACCTGGTTAAATAAAGGTGAAATAAAATAAAATAAATAAAAATCATTGAATCACAGCCTACTTTGCCAAATGGGGGATTTAACAAGCGCATTCGCGAAAAAAAATCACTCTCGTTGCACCAATGTGTACCTAACCATAAACATCAACGCCTTTCTTAAAATCAATACACAAGTATATATTTTTAAACCTGCATATTTAGTTAATATTGCCTGCTAAAATGAATTCCTTTTAACTAGGGAAATTGTGTCACTTCTCTTGCGTTCTGTGCAACAGAGTCAGGGTATATGCAGCAGTTTGGGCCGCCTGGCTCATTGCGAACTGTGTGAAGACTATTTCTTCCTAATATAGACAGCCAACTTCGCCAAACGGGGGAGGATTTAACAAAAGCGCATTTGCAAAAAAAAGCACAATCGTTGCACGAATGCACCTAACCATATTTAGTTAGCAGTGTTAGCAGGCAATATTAAACTAAGAAAATTGTGTCACTTCTCTTGTGTTCATTGCATGCAGAGTCAGGGTATATGCAACAGTCCTGGCTCGTTGCGAACTAATTTGCCAGAATTTTACATAATTATGACATAACATTGAAGGTTGTGCAATGTAACAGCAATATTTAGACTTATGGATGCCACCCATTAGATAAAATACAGAACGGTTCCGTGTTTCACAGAAAGAATAAACGTTTTATTTTCTAAATGATAGTTTCTGGATTTGACCATATTAATGACCTAAGGCTCGTATTTCTGTGTGTTATTATATTATAATTAAGTCTATGATTTGATAGAGCAGTCTGACTGAGCGGTAGTAGTTGCAGCATCAGGCTCGTAAGCATTCATTCAAACAGCACATTATTGCGTTTGCCAGCAGCTCTTTGCAATGCTTCAAGAATTGCGCTGTTTATGACTTCAAGCCTAACAATTCCCGAGATTAGGCTGGCAATGCCAAAGTACCTATTAGAACATCCAATAGTCAAAGGTATATGAAATACAAATGGCATAGAGAGAAATCGTTCTATAAAACTACAACCTAAAACATCTTACCTGGGAATATTGAAGACTCATGTTAAAAGGAACCACCAGCTTTCATATGTCCTTATGTTCTGAGCAAGGAACTTAAACGCTTTTTTACATGGCTGTCAAGCCCTGGCCATAGAGAGCTGTTTATTCTCTGTGTTGGTTAGGTCGGGGTGTGATTAAGGGTGGGTTATCTAGGGGAATTATATGTCTATATTGGCCTGGTATGGTTCCCAATCAGAGGCAGCTGTTTATCGTTGTCTCTGATTGGGGATCATATTTAGGTAGCCATTTCCCCATTGTGCTTTGTGGGATCTTAACTTTGCATAGTTGCCTGTGAGCAACTATGCAACTATGTTTCGTTTTTCTTCTGTTTTGTTTGGTGAGTTTGATTATTTATTAAACGTGGAATTCTACACACCCTGCGCCTTGGTCCAATCATTATGACGATCGTGACAGAAGATCCCACCACAACAGGACCAAGCAGCGTGCTCGGGAGGAGATGGCATCCTGGTCTTTGAAGGAGATCAGGGAGAGAATAGCCTGGACTTGGGAAGAAATAATGGCAGGAGACAATGGTCTGCCATGGAAGCAGGCGGAAGCAGCGAAGGAGGGACAGCGACAAAGTCGGGGAGGAAGGCCACAGAAACCCCAATAAAACATTTGGGTGGGGGCACTTGGAGCAGTGGGCGGAGCTGAGGAGCGAACCAGAGTCGGTCTGGGAGAAGAAGGAGACTTTGGAGGAGAGAGAAAAGGGAGAGTTGTTGAGTTGGTGGAGGATGCACGGATTTGGACTAAAGGAACTTGTTATCAGTTTGGTGCCACATGAGTCAGCTCCCCGTACTCGTCGTGAGAAGTGTGTTAAAGTTGCGGAACAATTGCCGGCTATACGCACCAGGTCTCCAATGCACCTTCACAACCCAGTATGTCCTGTGCCTGCTCCTCACACTCTCCTTCAAGTGCGCTTTCCATGTCAGGTGCGTCCTGTTCCTGCTCCTCGCACTCTCCTTGGAGTGCATGTCCACAGTCCAGTACGTCCTGTGCCTCCCCGCACTCGACCTGAGGTGCGTGTCACCAGCCCGGTGCCACCTGTACCGGTCCCACGCATCAGGCCTCCAGTGCGCCTCCACAGTCCAGTACGTCCTGTGCCTGCTCCTCGCGCTCATCCTGAGGTGTATGTCACCAGCCTGGTACCACCAGTGCCGGCCCCACGCACCAAGCTTCCGGGGACAGTTCCCAGTCCAGAGCTTCCGGTTACAGTTCCCAGTCCTGAGATGGTCCACAGTCCAGATCCTCCTGCGACGGTCCACGGTCAAGAACCTCCATCTCCAGGGCAGGAGCCTTCCTCTGCGCCGAGGCCCAGTCCGAGCACGGCGTCCAGTCTCGTTCCATGGCAGGAGCCTTCCTCTGCGCCGATGCCCAGTTCAAGCACGGCGTCCAGTCCAGCTCCATGGCAGGAGCCCTTATCTGCACTGATGCCCAGTCCAGGCACGGCGTCCAGTCACGCTCCATGGCAGGAGCCTTCCTCTGCGCCGGTGCCCAGTCCGGGCACGGCATTCTACCCGATACCATATCCGCAAGGAAGTGGGTACTTTGCCCCGCACTGGAGCCGCCCCCGACGTTAGATGCCCACCCGGACCCTCCCCTACTGAGTCTGGTTTGAGTCCACACCTTGGGGGGAATACTGTCACGCCCTGACCATAGAAAGCCTTTATTCTCAATGGTGGTTAGGTCAGGGTGTGACTAGGGTGGGTTATTAGGTTATTGTATGTCTATGTTGGCCTGGTATGGTTCCCAATCAGAGACAGCTGTTTATCGTTGTCTCTGATTGGGGATCATATTTAGGCAGCCATTTTCCCCACTGTGTTTTGTGGGATCTTGTTTGTGTGTAGTGGCCTGTGAGCACTCCATGACTTCACGTTTTCGTTTTTTTTTTGCTCTTTATTGTTTTTGTTTCAATGAAACATGTGGAGCTCTGCCTTGGTCCGACATTCATTATAACAACTGTGACAGTTCATTGTTCATTCAGTATAGTTGTAATTGTCATTATTACAAATATAAATTAAATCGGCCGATTAATTGGTATCGGCTTTTTTTTGGAATCCTCCATTAATCGGTATCGGCGCTGAAAAATCATAATCGGCTGACCTCTAGTATTGAGAACCTCGCTGGTGGTGTCGAAGCGGTGGAGAAGGCGGAGGATTTCCTTCATGGTCGTACCCAGTGGAGCCAGCTGGTCGTGGAGTACAGTGTCCATTTCCCAACAATTGTGGTATTACAAAGAGAAGGTAAATTAAGTAAAATAGGTTACTTGGGTACACTTAATGATGAATGCACAGCCATCATTGTTGTGTAAAAGGACTTTGAAAGGAGATCTGCAGCTCCAACTGCTTATTTAACCCCTAATTCACCTTCCCCTTTCAACAAATATACTGCTTGCACAAGATCAGATATACAGTGAGCTCCAAAAGTATTGGGACAGTGACACTTTGGATTTGAAATTATACAAGGACTATGGGGTTAAAGTGCAGACTGTCCACTTTCATTTTTTGGGGTATTTTCATCCATTATTGGGTGAACCATTTAGAAATTACAGCATTTTTTGTACATAGTCGCCACATTTTAGGGGTTACAAGTTTAGTATTTGGTCCCATATTCCTAGCACACAATGGTTACATCAAGCTTGTAAACTCTACACAGTAAATTTGAAAGTGTTGATTTAACAGTGTTAAATGTAACACTGTCGGCAAGTACATATGGCCCCACTCTACACAGAGTAAAACGTGATCAAAGTGTTACATTTATAGTGTTGAGTTAACACTGAGGAGTGCAAAAAGTTAACACTGCACTATACTGGCTGGTGTTAATAAAATGTAACACTAAGAGGTAATCAACACTTTGAGTGTTATAGTGACACTCACGGGTGTTGATCTAGGGTGACTCCTTTTAGAGTAAAAATGTGTTTACTCTATACAGTGTTCATTTATTTACTCTTCCCCCATGTAATTATAAATTATACTTTGTAAAAGCACTTGGAATTTCACAATAAACTCAAGCAAAGCTGTTTCAACATTCAAATATGTGTATTATGACCAAACCACAAGTCCCAGCCCTAGCTTAAACTGTTATCAAGTAAGAGTACAATGTATTCAAAAGAATCCCTTGCTCCATATGACATGAGCAAATGAAAAGGTTTGTGGTAAATTATATCATTTACATGAAATACCTTGCATGGTGGACTTTGCTTCAAAACAACTTTAAATGCATGCAAATTATCATCAAAACATAAGGTTTCAAGAGCTGACCCAACCCCAAAAAACATTTTCCTCTTTCAGAACAATAGCCTTAATTTTGTAAAATACTGGCATTTCAATGACTACTTCACCAGATATGACCAAATCAAGACGATATTCTGTACCATGGTGCTATACCCATTTAAAACATGTGTGCACTGAGACATTCAGCTTGGCAGCAATCTCATGGCTTTCTTTCAGCTCATTGAGCCTTGACATCTTTCCTGGACCTATAGCTAGTCTATCCTGGCTGAACGTTTCCCAATTATATGCCATGTCATTTTGGTGTTTCTTGGTTAAGGTCATTAAAACTCTTCAGTTGCTTTTTATAGAAATTATGTTTAGCCTCGTAGGGCATACACCACGAATGAAGAATGAGCCCAATATTCCTTATACGACGAGGATAATGCATCATGAAGTGGTGTTTCGGTAACAGATTTCTATCAGGAAACAAATACACAAAAAGTCTATGATGTTTAGCAAGTGTGTCAGATGGATAGTCATTCCCTCTGTTAGTATAGGAGAAAACACAATATTTACCATTTGTAGTAGTAACAAAAGCAGCTGCCAGTATTTATCATCTTTCTCTACCAGATCACCAAATATCAATGGCAAATTACGGAAAAGAGCCTTTAGCCTTTAGACCCAAATCATTGCCCCCATCATCCAATTTGAGTGCAGGTAGAAAATTCCTCCTCTCTGTGTTGCCATAGTAAAATGAACGAACTCTACCGTACACATCTTTAGCAGTCACAAAGTTGGCTTGTATATATTGTAACACAAGTTACCTCAAGTTGTGCAACTCCTTCTAAAATGTCATGCATTATGTCAACAGAAAAATTGTCTGTAGTATTGAAGTACAGCATAGAGTTCAATAAGCAAGCATGCTTCACACCGTACACATGAGGTAGTTTTGAGTTTGACTGAATAGTTTGACAATGGTCTGAGTGCATTTCCCAGTGTGGCAAAAACAGCAACAATAACGAGCACTAAATGATTCCACAAAACCGAACAGGTAATGTATACCAAGATTATCTCCAGTTACTTGGACAATACTGCCATGTATACAACCACTGAAGAAGGGAACTTCAATACCCTCAGTCTCAAGCACTTTCAAATCACTTACTATTGGCTCAAGAATGGAATCCAATCCATAAGTTTTAAGGTCCTGGCTATGGAAAAGTGCGCATAAGTGAATATTTACCAAAATTGAATTCAACTTTGGGGTAACATTTCCCAAAGTAAAGTATTTACCTCCCAACTTGTGAATATCCATTTTCGATCCTTATGGATTAGCGGTCTCAAAGTCATCATAAGAGTTGAATTTGCAACACATTTTTCTCTTTAGAAGAGAGGATGTCTCTTCATATATAGTCCATCTTCCAAATCAAAGTTAACTCCATCTTTAAAAAAGCTCTGAGCTCAGCAACCCTTGGAGTCTCCTTAACCTTCCCAATGTCTATGTTGTACACAAATGTTTGTATGAAGGTGTACATGTTGCGCAGCATTCTATTGTAAGCAGTACCAAAAACAAAGAGAGTCTTGCAAAGCTCATCGAAGGCAACAAGAGCTCTCATTGACTTGCACAGCAAGGCTCGCTTGTCCAGGATGATGAAGTAAGCATGGATGCTGCTCTTCCTGGTCCCGACTGCAAGAAGATATGGTTCGCGGCTCTGGTCAATCGCATCAAGGTGCTCCTGGATACTGGTTCCTGCCTGAAGAAGACAAAAACTAACACCATCATTAGTTCATCATAACGGCTGCAGCACTGACCATGAATAAGAATGTCAATACAAACCTTTTGGAATATGACAAGATGCTGTTCAGCTTGGGATGCAGACATCTTTCCTGGTCTTTTGCGGCCTTGTGATGAAGGAGGAGTCAAATGGAGCAGGAGAAGGATGGAGGATAGGTCACTGTCCCATCCTAAACAAGAGATCCTGATTAAAATGGTATATTCCTCCAGTGACATTAACATTTCAGAGTTATTTGAAATACACTGCTCAAAAAAAATAAAGGGAACACTTGAACACAATGTAACTCCAAGTCAATCACACTTCTGTGAAATCAAACTGTCCACTTAGGAAGCAGCACTGATTGACAATACATTTCACATGCTGTTGTGCAAATGAAAAAGACAACAGGTGGAAATTATAGGCAATTAGCAAGACACCCCCAATAAAGGAGTGGTTCTGCGGGTGGTGACCACAGACCACTTCTCAGTTCCTATGCTTCCTGGCTGATGTTTTGGTCACTTTTGAATGCTGGCGGTGCTTTCACTCTAGTGGTAGCATGAGACGGAGTCTACAACCCACACAAGTGGCACAGGTAGTGCAGCTCATCCAGGATGGCACATCAATGCGAGCTGTGGCAAGAAGGTTTGCTGTGTCTGTCAGCGTAGTGTCCAGAGCATGGAGGCGCTACCAGGAGACAGGCCAGTACATCAGGAGGCCGTAAGAGGGCAACAACCCAGCAGCAGGACCGCTACCTCCGCCTTTGTGCAAGGAGGAGCACGGCCAGAGCCCTGTAAAATGACCACCAGCAGGCCACAAATGTGCATGTGTCTGCTCAAACGGTCAGAAACAGACTCCATGAGGGTGGTATGAGGGCATTTGCCAGAGAATACCAAGATTGGCAAATTCGCCACTGGCGCCCTGTGCTCTTCACAGATGAAAGCAGGTTCACACTGAGCACATGTGACAGACGTGACAGAGTCTGGAGACGCCGTGGAGAACGTTCTGCTGCCTGCAACATCCTCCAGCATGACCGGTTTGGCGGTAGGTCAGTCATGGTGTGGGGTGGCATTTCTTTGGGGGGCCGCACAACCCTCCATGTGCTCGCCAGAGGTGGCCTGACTGCCATTAGGTACCGAGATGAGATCCTCAGACCCCTTGTGAGACCATATGCTGGTGCGATTGGCCCTGGGTTCCTCCTAATGCAAGACAATGCTAGACCTCATGTGGCTGGAGTGTGTCAGCAGTTCCTGCAAGAGTAAGGCATTGATGCTATGGACTGGCCCGCCCGTTCCCCAGACCTGAATCCAATTGCTCACATCTGGGACATCATGTCTCGCTCCATCCACCAACGCCACGTTGCACCACAGACTGTCCAGGAGTTGGTGGATGCTTTAGTCCAGGTCTGGGAGGAGATCCCTCAGGAGACCATCCGCCACCTCATCAGGAGCATGCCCAGGCGTTGTAGGGAGGTCATACAGGCACGTGGAGGCCACACACACTACTGAGCCTCATTTTGACTTGTTTTAAGGACATTACATCAAAGTTGGATCAGCCTGTAGTGTGGTTTTCCACTTTAATTTTCAGCATTTGTGTCAGTTCCCTCATCAACTGCAGATTCTGCCATATGGATCAGCTCCTGAAGTTCAGGTCCCTGAGTCGCCTTGCTTAGGGTCTTGCTCAGCATGATGATCTTTTGCTTGAATGTTATTGGCCCCCTCTCCAAACAGCATCACAAAAAAATAAGACAAAAACATTCCACTTTAACATCCAAAGGAGAGTTTGAGTAAATCACCAGCCTACACATTCATTGAACTACTATTACGGGCCAACCTGAATTGGCATCTAGAGATTAAACAATTTATACAACTTAAAACCGTTTTTTTAAAGTCTTACCAAGCCCTTCACATTAAGAAAGCGTGGAAATTCGGTTAGGATGGTGGAGCATTTACTCGGGTCGTGGGTCAACTTCTTCCTGTACTCAAAGGTCAATTTCATATTCTGTTTGACTGTTTATTCATCAGAACAATGCTTCATAATAGAAATGGCCTTTCGGCACTGGTTTTAACTCAGGGTAGCCAACGTGGATGGACTGGACTCCCTTTCAGCAGTTGGCCCTCCAGAATATAGTTGAGTCGGCCGTTTCTCTGATGAAGCCAAATTCCTCTGAATGGTTTTAATTCTATAAGAGAACTACTCCACTATTAGGGTCGTAATAATGTTCCTTAAGAAAATGAACATGGTTACTAATCTTGAAAGAAAAAACAAATAACCAAGTCCCATTTGCTCAGATATCATACCAGATGAATTAAACGCAGATCCCCTTTATCAGTTGTAATTTTTAATTACATATCCATATGCGGTGTAGGGATCCTTTAGGTATGGGAACAAGGAGACGATGCCTTTTCAAATGTTTCTCTCACACTGCGCCGTGGTGATGTCCTGACAAGAATATAATGTTATGTTTAGACGGCAATCAGAATCTCCACAAGCAGCATTGGTCCCCATTCAGCTAAATATCAGGAGTGATTTTTGATTCACATCGAGTTTGATACAAGATCAATCTTCTACCAATAGCAGTGGATGGTCAGCAGTAGCCTATCCAATTATGCGACTGAGCTACTGATACAGAAGTCATTTTTAACATTCAGCAGATATGGGAGCAAGTAATGTGCAACCATTTTCATTATCTCTATTAGCTGTAAAAAAAATGTTTTTAAAACAGCAGTGAAAAATCCATTGAATTGAAGAATTAATTACAAATGTAAATTCTTTGCTTCGTCATCAGATCTTTGACGCTTTTGTGGAGGGCTTCCATCCCCGCTAAAAAGTATTGTATCATCAACTGACTCATGGTCTGAACCACCCACAACAGAACTGGCAGACAGGACAGAAGATTATGCCGTAAACAAAGACATGCATGTCAAATGTATGGTTATATTGAAAGTGATGCCACAAGTAACTAAGACATGAAAACCAGAACATACCTTTAGCATCATTGTACAGTGTGAGCTTAAAAACACCAAGATTTGGCCGTGTCACCGCCTCCTCAAACACATTCCCATCAACTTCAGTTCCAGACCCATCATACAGCTTTGCCTCTGATAAACTAGTAAGTGGGATCTCAAATGTCAGGAAAGCTGTGACAAACATTTAAAAAACAACCTACAATTAGAATTGCAATTGTAAATGGTAAGACTAATCAGACTGACTGGTATGAAAACAATACATTTATTTCCAATCACAAATGAAAAGTTTCCCTCCAATCAAAAGGTCTTCAAGTGTCAGGTAAATGATCTTGACATATTTTTGTTGTTCACCATTGAATTTCACCCTGATCAGCATGACTAGGTCTGAAAGCAGTTACTGGTACGAGATAAGGCCAAAACGGATGAAAAAGCATTACATTTGTATTTCAATCATGACACATTATATAAGGATGACTACAAACATTTTCACCAATACTCCTGCAATGCTAATTTCAAAGTATATTATGAAAATATTGGATCATGACCACAACTTGTTTGATATTACTTGAAGCAGGTCCCAAACTACAGCAAACAGACTATTGAACCATGCCCCAGGACTACCTGACATGATGACTCCTTGCTGTCCCCAGTCCACCTGGCCGTGCTGCTGCTCCAGTTTCAACTGTTCTGCCTTATTATAATTCGACCATGCTGGTCATTTATGAACATTTGAACATCTTGGCCATGTTCTGTTATAATCTCCACCCGGCACAGCCAGAAGAGGACTGGCCACCCCACATAGCCTGGTTCCTCTCTAGGTTTCTTCCTAGGTTTTGGCCTTTCTAGGGAGTTTTTTCCTAGCCACCGTGCTTCTACACCTGCATTGCTTGCTGTTTGGGGTTTTAGGCTGGGTTTCTGTACAGCAATTTGAGATATCAGCTGATGTACGAAGGGCTATATAAATAAATGTGATTTTTGATTTGAACTCGCATTCACTGTCCCGAAATATTGACGGCCTAATTAGTTCAATAAAATACTCATAATTCCAGCTAGTCACTATATTATGTTGTCATGTTCGAGGAGCAGTCTTACAAGCCCGCCAAATTCAACTGGTGATAAAGCGAGTGTGAAACGCAGTTAGCTAGACTGGCTAGCTGCCGATGCAATGGCCACAATATGTATTAATAAGCATCACACACAAGTTAAAAATGCAGTTATAATTTGGATAAATAAACAACTAACCTTAATCAGATTAGTCCTCAATATATAGTATGCAGCTGAAATAAAGAGAGCAAACGAGTATAAGGCGAAAAAAGCTCAGTGCTGAAATGAGACACGGGCACGTGGAGCAGACTAACTGCACAGGACAGAGGGGAGCTAGTTAGCTAGCATGCTAGCTATCTAGCAAAGACTTGCAAATAACTGAAACGCAAGTAACTCTAACAATACCTGCGCACACAATCATAACTTTAGACTTATGTTACACTGCCGTCTGACAACCATGTATAAAGTATTTACATTAAAATGGCTAAACAATATCAGTAAAATAATTGTTTAAAACTCACCTTTGCGTGGAACAAATTCCGATTTTGTTGATCCAACAATGGCTTACGAGATGAGGAAATTTGAACACAGAAACTGAATTTATGGGCGGGGTGGTGATATTTACACTTACTGAGTAAGTCTACACTAATAGAGTAATTTTACACCGTAGCAATTAACACTAGCTATCAGCACTGACGCTACTAAACAACTCTATGGGAGTCCATCACTTTTGAGACAGTGAATTTAACGCTGGTGATTTTACTGTGTACAAACTTGTTGGATGGATTTTCTGTTTTGTTTGATAGTGTTTCAGATTATTTTGTGCCCAATAGAAATACATGTTAAATATTTTTTTATATTTGATTCTTGTAATTGAGAATCAAATATGTTTCTAAACACTTCTAGATGAATGTTGATTCTACCATGAATACCATCACGGCTAAGAACCAGATGCAGACACAGGAGGCAGATAGTAAGAGTCTCAGAGTTTATTATAATTCAAGGGGCAGGCGAAAGGTAAGTCAAGGCAGGAAAACAGTTGTAATCCAAATCAGAGTCAGGCAGGTACAGTACGGCAGGCAGGATCAAAATCAAGATAGGATCCGGAGGTACCTGCGTATTTGTCCTTGGCTGTCTCCCTCACCGGTGGCTTCTACCTCGGGTTCAGATCCTCTGAGCTCCCAGCCTCACCAGAACGTGAGACTGCCTGAGAGACAGGCCCATTTATTTATTTTTTCACCTTTATTTAACCAGGCTAGTTGAGAACAAGTTCTCATTTGCAACTGCGACCTGGCCAAGATAAAGCAAAGCAGTGTGACACAGACAACAACACAGAGTTACACATGGAGTAAACAATAACAAGCCAATTTCACAATAAACAAATCAATGACACAGTAGAAAAAAAGAAAGTCTAGATACAGTGTGTGCAAAAGGCATGAGGAGGTAGGCAATAAATAGGCCATAGGATCGAATAGTTACAATTTCGCAGATTTAACACTGGAGTGATAAATGAGCAGATGATGATGTGCAAGTAGAGATACTGGTGTGCAAAAGAGCAGAAAAGTAAATCAAATAAAAAACAGTATGGGGATGAGGTAGGTAGATTGGGTGGGCTATTTACAGATGAACTATGTACAGCTGCAGCGATCTGTTAGCTGCTCAGATAGTTGATGTTTAAAGTTGGTGAGGGAAATAAAAGTCTCCAACTTCAGTGATTTTTGCAATTCGTTCCAGTCACTGGCAGCAGAGAACTGGAAGGAAAGGCGGCCATTCAACATCATCAGCTGTCATCATAGGCAGCTCTATGGTGAGAAACATCTCGATCCCCAAGGCAAAAACCCTGTGCTTACCCAGGAGCACGAGTACAGGACATAAGGCTGCTTCCGACTGTTCTACCATAGATGCCGGGAGCTGACACTATCGTAGTCCATGGTGGGTCAAACAACATTAGGAGGCCTAGCTCGTAACATTTGAAAATTGATTTTAAAGAACTGATTTTAGCATTAAAAGACTCCAAAATATGGCCAATAATTTCAGGTCCAGTACCATCATTGGGCCGCGGGTATAAAAGATTCAGCAGACTGCTGGAATTACACATCTGGCTAAAAGACTACTGCAGCTCTGCTGGAGTCACTTTTATTGATAACTTTGACACCTTCTGGAAACAGAAGATACTCTACAGGAATGATGGAGTCCATCTAAATCATCTGGCCTCCTGGACTCTGTCCACCCATTTCAAGGCTGCATTGAAACAATGACTAGTAAATGATCAGTTAATTCCTACCATTGCGACAATGAGTTGTCATAATGCTGCATCAAATGTACATGATCTTAAGGGCATTGGTAAACACAATGTAAGTCATTTAATTTATGTACTCCTAATTGCACCGAATACATCTGTTTATCCTACAGTGATTGTAAGCAGTAATCATGAGCTTATACACCAGAGTTACACTGTTAGCACTGAGACGGTGTGCAATGGTAGGAAGACCCCTTTATGCAGCTCACCCTGCATAAAGTTCCAATGTAAATTTACTGGCTCAAATAGCCTGTTACCAACCCTTAGTAAACGTCTGGAAAAACATATGTTTGACCAGATACAATGCTATTTTACAGTAAACAAATTGACAACAGAATTTCAGCATGCTTATAGGGAAGGACACTCAACAAGCACAGCACAGCACTTGACTGATGACTGACGATTGGCTGAGAGAAATTGATGATAAAATGACTGTGATGGTGTCATGTTTTGTCATAGATTGTCATGTCTTGTCCCTGTGCTTTCTCTTCTATTCGTTTCCCCCTGCTGGTCTTATCTCTCTCTCTCTCTCTCTCTCTCTCTCTCTCTCTCTCTCTCTCTCTCTCTCTCTCTCTCTCTCTCTCTCTCTCTCTCTCTCTCTCTATCGTTCCGTTCCTGCTCCCAGCTGTTCCTCATTCTCCTAACTACCTCGTTTACTCTTTCACACCTGTCCCCTATTTTGCCCTCTGATTAGAGTCCCTATTTCTCCCTCTGTTTCCGCTTCTGTCCTTGTCGGATCCTTGTTTGCTGTACTGTGTTCTTGTTCCGTCCTGTCGTGTTTTTGCCTTCATCAGATGCTGCGTGTGAGCAGGTGTCTCTGTCAGCTACGGCCTGCGCCTACCCGAAGCGACCTGCAGTCTGCGGCCGCTTCTCCTGTCCTTCCCCTCTACAGACTAGAGGATTTCTGTTATGATTCGGGATTTGTCGTTTTCTGTTGTGGACTTGAATAAACTCTGTTTCTGTTAAGTCGCTTTTGGGTCCTCACTTCACCTGCATAACAGATGGCTGTCTTGTTAGACTTCATTGCAGCTTTTGACATTATTGATCATAGTCGGCTGCTGGAAAAGCTTGTGTGTTATGACTTTACACCCCTTGCTATAATGTGGATAAAGAATTAGTTGTCTAACAGAACACAGAGGGTGTTCATTAATGGAAGTCTATAAAATAGAATCCAATTAGAATCAGGAATTCCACAGGGTAGCTGTTTAGGCCCCTTGCTTTTTTCAATTTTTACTAACGATATGCCACTGACTTTGAGTAAAGCCAGAGTTTCTATGTATGCGGATGACTCAACACTATACACGTCAGCTACTACAGAGACTGAAATGACTGCAACACTCAACAAAGAGCTGCAGTTAGTTTCAGAGTGGGTGGCAAGGAATAAGTTAGCCCTAAATATTTTTAAAACTAAAAGCATTGTAATTTGGAACAAAACACTCACTATACCCTAAACCTCAACTAAATCATGTGGAAATTGAGTAAGTTGAGATGACTAAACTGCTTCGAGTAAAACTAGATTGTAAATGGTCATGGTCAAAACAAATTGATGCCGTAGTAGCTAAGATGGGCAGAAGTCTGTCTATAATAAAGCGATGCTCTGCCTTCTTAACAACACTATCAACAAGGCAGGTCCTACAGGTCTTAGTTTTGTCGCACCTGAACTATTGTTCAGACGTGTGGTTAGGTTTCACAAAAAAATGACTTAGGCAAATTGCAATTGGCTCAGAACAGGGCAGCACGGCTCGCCCTTGGATGTACACAGAGAGCTAATATTAATAATATGCATGTCAATCTTTCCTGGCTGAAAGTGGAGGAGAGATTGACTTCATCACTACTTTTATTTATGAGCGGTATTGACATGTTGAATGCACCGAGCTGTCTCTCTAAACTACTTGCACACAGCTCGGACGCCCATGCATACCCCACAAGACATGCCACAAGAGGTCTCTTCACAGTCCCCAAGTCCAGAACAGACTATGGGAGGCACACAGTACTACATAGAGCCATGACTACATGGAACTCTATTCCGCATCAAGTAACTGTCATAACTGCCGCCGAAGTTGGCTCCTCTCCTTGTTCGGGCGGCGTTTGGTGGTCGCGTCACCAGATTTCTAGCCAACGCCACTCCATTTTTCATTTATCCATTTGTTTTGTCTTGTTCCCTGCACACCTGGTTTTCATTTCCCAATCACACTGCATGTATTTATTCCTCTGTTCCCCCTCATGTCTTTGTGTGAAATAGTTTGTGTTACGTGTTTATTGTTGACGCGCCAGACTGGTTTGCCTATACCGTGTTGTTCACGAAGATGTTTGTTAAACATAAATTGTGACATTTTTGCACGTTTTGCACTTTTGCCTATAGGCTGGAGGTTTTTGACGCAGTTGCGTCCGTCTGTTGGTATCTCCTGCCTCAATAAAGTGTGCCCCTGTTCACAACTCTCTGCCCTCCTGCACCTGACTTCGCTACCAGTACGCACACACCTGACAGTAACTGACGCAAGCAATAAAATTAGATTTAAAAACAGATTTAAAAAACACACCTTATGGAACAGCGGGCACTGTAAAGCAACAAACATTGGCACAGGCACATGCATACACACACGATAACATACGCACTATACATACACATGTATTTAGTACTGCAGATATGTGGTAGTGGTGGAGTAGAGGCCTGAGGGCACACAGTGTGTTGTGAAATCTGTGAATGTATTGAAATGTTTTAAAATTGTATAAACTGCCTTAATTTTGCTGGACCACAGGAAGAATAGCTGCTGCTTTGGCAGCAGCTAATGGAGATCCATAACAAATACAAAAACAACCACAAATCGGTTCAACATGTCTCAGAACACATCATTGACCAGGGCCTGGAACACTGCAGGAGCGTTTGCCAATCCGAATGGGATCACCAGGTACTTGTAGTGCCCATTAACCATGTTAATTAAAGGCATTCTTCCACTCATCTCCTTCCCATATCCAAACCAGATGTTAGGCGTTCCGAAAGTTTAACTTGGAGAAGATGATCGCCCCCTGGAGAGCCTCAAATGCTGAGGAGGTGAGTGGTAGTGGGTAACTTTAGACTTAAACAGACAAGACATCCTAACCTCTAATACAGGACATATTCCATGAAATAGAGGGATAAACACCTGACAGGTGTTTCTGATCGATAAAAAAAAAAAGTTTATCTGTCACATCACTGGCAACAGAGTGAGGGTTTGTTTGCTTGACCTCTCATGCCGTTGCATGTGGATCAAAATGAACATTTGTTTGCAAGTAAAGGCAGAGCAAACTACCACAATCTCTGGCCACTTTTGAGTGAGCAGCACAGCAAAAAGCAGACCACCTATATGAATGATGAGATCAAAATACAGTGAAGTGTATCAGGTAAACCCAAAATGGATGAAAATACCCGCACATTAAAGCTGACAGTCTGCACTTTAGCCTCACAGTCATTGTATCATTTCATATCCAAAGTGCTGGAGTACAAAGCCAAAACAACAAAAAATGTCAATGTTCCAATACTTTTGGACTTCACTGTATTGTGATCTCATCATTCCATGACTTAGTTCAAAGTCAACTCATGTGCAGACAGCCCCTTCATATAGGTGGTCTGCTTTTTGCTGTACTGCTTACTCAAATGTGGCCAGAGATTGTGGTGGTTTGCTCTGCCTTTACTTGCAAACAAATGTTGATTTTGATCCACATGCAACGGCACGAGAGGTCAAGCATACAAACCCTCACTCTGTTGCCAGTGATGTGACAGATGAACTATTTTTTTTTATCGATCAGAAACACCTGTCAGGTGTTTACCCCTCTATTTCATGGAAGATGTTGTTCACTGACTTTCCTAGGAAAATAAAGGTAAAATATATATAAAAAAAAAATGGTCCCTATTCATAACCATAACATAAAACCAACCAACACAGAAACATTTGAATGGCATATGAGAATAACTAACCATATTACATGGACTTTAATGAATTAGGGAAATATCTGACCTAGTGATCTATTGGCACTGTCTGTGTTTGGAATTTAACTAGGTAAATTAAATGTTTTTCCAACAATGTGAACATGAATTAAATAATGGTAATAGGATGCCATTAAGAAAAGTAAGTTCATAGGACATTTATTACACCAACAATTGTGGTATTACAATGAGAAGATAAATTAAGTAAAATGGGAAAAATAGGCTACACATTGTTTGATAATTAATATATTGTCCAAACCTGTTTCATTTATAAAATGTAGAGAGACCATACATCACTTGTTACAATAATCTGCTCTGAGTGGATTGTGAAGCATGAAGCAGAACGATTGCAGACACTTTTTTTGCCAAGTCATCCTTCGTTTGTGTTCCTGCCAGGGGTGTATATAATTTAGATGTAAACTGAGATGTTGTTCCACCTCTAGCCTGGGAGAGGTGCTCAGTGAGGCATACCTCCAGGTCATGTGACCCCAACATGACACAGCAAAAGCTTTACTACTGAACATAGACACCTCAGCCAGCTGACAACAGCAGCCCACTTATGGGATCAGGTCAGATGTTTTTAGCTCTTCAATAGGGCCAGGTCAATTCTTTACCCCTCTGACTTAACCATGAATAGATCAAAATAGATGAGGGATGCCAACTGTGACCACACAACACAAAAGTAACTGCTGAGTGTGAGGTTTGTGTCCTGTATACCCCACACAATGAGACTAAGCAGCCAACTTGTTACTTGTGGTCAAAGAGGTAACCAAGTGTTTGACCATAAATACCTTATATTGAGAACCTGAAGCTTGCTGAAAAAAATAATGTGTTGTTTCTCATGTTACTAAATTTGATTAAACCAAGTATGTTATTATGCATAGTATGGAAAGAGAGATAGAGAGGTCATCTTTTGTTGAGAGGACGATATAGAATGCTGTGTCATTATGGGATCACATTACCCGGAGGTATGCCTCACAGAGCACTTCTCCCAGGCTAGCAGTGGAACAACATCTCGTTTACATCTAAATTTACACCCCTAGTAAGAACATGCACAAAAGATGACTTGTCAAAAAGTCTTCAATCATTCTGCTTCGTGCTTCACAATCTACTCAGAGCAGATTATTATTGGAGTAACTTTTATTGTAAATAAGTGTAGAATATGTCTCTAAACACTTCTACATTCATGTGGATACTACACCATGATAACGGATTGAATCGTGAATAATGAAGATTAGCATTTTTTTGGAGGGGTGGTATGATATTTATGCCTATAACTTTCTCGCTCTCATTATTCACGATTCACGTAAATTAATTTGTCCCATTACTTTTGGTCCCCTAAAATGTGGGGACTATGTACAAAAAATGTTGTAATTTCTAAACGGTTCACCCGATATGGATGGAAATTACATCAAGCAAATTCCTTGCCTTTTCTGGCCACGATGAGTACATGTTCCCGAAGTAGCCATACAACAAATTACCACGTGCATCTGTCATTTATTTGGGGTTATTATATAGGCTATTATTTTTTTGTATTGAATTCAACCGATCGGTTTACAGATCCACAACAATTTGCAAATGTTTTTATCTTTCAGAAACCGTCAGATGCAGCAAATGTCACTGCAAGAGAAAACATTCTGCCAACAACTCCAAAGACATTTGATCAAGTTCGCAATTTATATTTCCTTTAGACACCGTCTTGGCATAATTCCAATATTTCCAAAGTATAGAGTAAATAAAAGCATTGTTATCACGTGCGCACCGTTTTACAACAGGTCTGATTTATAATGAGAAATGTGTGTATATATGGCGTGCGCCAAGTGTATAAATATGAATATTTTTGTGCATGCAGTCTTTTCAGAAATGGTGCACGCAGATATTTATTGCAAAATTTACGCAACGGTTATAAATGGAGACCCCAGCTGACAGACGGCAATGGCATTTGGTTTACATCATTGTCATGCTCATCAAACCATTCCGGTCACTCGTGCCCTGTGGATGGGGGCATTGCCATCCTATGGGGGCATAGCCATGGTAGCCAAAATAATGGCCTGCCCAGCATTTTTATGTGATCGTAAGCATGATTGGATGTTAATTGCAAAATTAAATCAGGAACTACAACTGTGTGGAGATACCTGCTTTCAATACACTTTGTATCCCTCCTTTACTCAAGTTTTTCCATTATTTTGGCAGTTACCCGTATTTCATTGACGACATATCAGCGGCCTTTGTTCCAAATATCTTTGTGGTGATGCATTGTCACACCAAAACAACAATATGACCAAGAATTATTCCACATTTTTGGACATTGTATGTCAGTGATATTACACAATGACTTGACAGAAACAATGTTTCTGCTTTTGCCAACTCTCTTGTTGCTGTCTTGACAAAAGGTTTGGCAAATTAAAAGTGATGCGTTGTTGAATGCCGAAGCAGTCCACCCAATCATGCAGAAATGTGCAGTAATTACAGTAGTAGTACATACTTTTACAGTATGCCTGTTACAACTGTTCAATTCAGTTTTAGGTGGAGATAAACTGTTTCGAGATGACTTATTTTCGAAATAGGAAAACGATCATAAATCAGAAGTCTGTGGTGCAACAGGTCTGCCACAGATCTGCTTATTTCTAAACTGTACGCTGTGATTGGTTATTGCTTATCACGATTGCAGTTTCCATGAAATCTTTGAAAATATAATTTGTTTGACCACAGACTGCAGAATAACCCCACAGAATATGCAATCTTGACTATAATCATCAATTTGTGACCGAGGTTACCTGAACAAAACGTGATAGTGTTATTGGTGTTAATGTGGGTTCTGTTTAGGCCACTCAGGGCATTTTTCAGCAGAACAAATGGTGAAATGCATAAGAAATACAGTATCTTGCTGAGTTTTGTAAACACAGCTCTACAGTGCATTCGGAAAGTATTCAGACCCCTTGACCATTTCCACATGTTGCTATGTTACAGCCTTATCCTAAAATTGATTCAATTGTTTTTCCCCCTCATCAATGTACACATAATACCCCATAATGACAAAGCAAAAACAGGGTGTTAGGCATTTTTGCAAAAAATAATAATACTGAAATAGCACATTTCAATAAATATTCAGACCCTTTACTCTGTACTTTTTGAAACACATTTGGTTGCGATTGCAGCCTCAAGTCTTCTTGGGTATGACACTGCAAGATTGGCACACCTGTATTTGGGTAGTTTCTCCCATTCTTCTCTGCAGATCTTCTCAAGCCCTGTCAGGTGAGATGGGGATTGTCGGTGCACAGCTATTTTCAGGTCTCTCCAGAGATGTTCGATCAGGTTCAAGTACAGGCTCTGGCTGGGCCACTCAAGGACATTCAGAGACTTGTCCCGAAACCACTCCTACGATGTCTTGGCTGTGTGTTTAAGTTTGTTGTCCTGTTGGAAGGTGAACCTTTGCCCCAGTCTGAGGTCCTGGAGATAGGTTTCCATCAAGGATATTTCTGTACGTTGCTCTGTTCATCTTTCCCTCGATCCTGACTAGTCTCCCAGTCCCTGCCGCTGAAAAACATCCCCACAACATAATGCTGCCACCACCATGATTAACCGTAGGGATGGTGCCAGGTTTCCTCCAGACGTGACGCTTTTCATTCATACCAAAGAGTTAAATCTTGGTTTCATCATTTCATTTTTTTGATCAATACTAGGATTGGAGCGAGCGGTCGCATCCGCATTTCGCTCCGCAGGTAGTATAACTTTTTCATTACATTTCATTACCTTTCATTATAGCACAACGGTTTGTTTTGTCTAATCTTAGCAATTTCTTCTTAGCTAGCTACATAGCCGTCTTTGTATCAAAGATAATTGCGTAATTATCGTATTTCGCCCTCCTAACGTAGTCTTCACTAGCCAGCTAGCTAACGTCCACCAATTAGCTGCACTGTAGAACTATTACACTCAACTGAACGACTTGATTAGTGTAGTGTTAGCTAGCTGCATAGCTGTCTTTGCTGTCTTCGTATCCAAGATAATTGTGTAGTTTAGAGTGTGTAGTCTTAGAGTGATTATCTTAATTTACCGAGGTTAGCTAGCCAGCTATTTGTCGTCCTTAACGTAGGAGACTCTGCTAGCTAGCCAACAGCTAGCCAACAGCTAGCCGACAGCTAGCCAACAGCTAGCCAACGTCTACCGAATAGACTCACAACCCGGTCGCATTCACAGGTAGTATCACATTTTCATTTAATTTCATTACAGTACAACGGTTTGATTTGTTTGATCGTAGCTAGCTACATAGCTAGCTACATAGCCGTCTTTGTATCAAAGATAATTGTGTAGTCTAGAGCGATTTTCTAGGTTAGCTAGCCAGCTATTGTCGTTCTTTTAACGCAACGTAACGTAAACAACACTGCTAGCTAGCCAGCTAGCCCCCGAATAGCAGCACTGTCGAAACTATTACACTCAACGGAACGACTTGATTAGTGTAGTGTCAACAACGCACCCACTGCCAGCTAGCCTACTTCAGCAGTACTGTATCATTTTATTCATTTTAGTCAATAAGATTCTTGCTACGTAAGCTTAACTTTCTGAACATTCGAGACATGTAGTCCACTTGTCATTCCAATCTCCTTTGCATTAGCGTAGCCTCTTCTGTAGCCTGTCAACTATGTGTCTGTCTATCCCTGTTCTCTCCTCTCTGCACAGACCATACAAACGCTCCACACCGCGTGGCCGCGGCCACCCTAATCTGGTGGTCCCAGCGCGCACGACCCCCGTGGACTTCCAGGTCTCCGGTAGCCTCTGGAACTGCCGATCTGCGGCCAACAAGGCAGAGTTCATCTCAGCCTATGCCTCCCTCCAGTCCCTCGACTTCTTGGCACTGACGGAAACATGGATCACCACAGACAACACTGCTACTCCTACTGCTCTCTTTTCGTCCGCCCACGTGTTCTCGCACACCCCGAGAGCTTCTGGTCAGCGGGGTGGTGGCGCCGGGATCCTCATCTCCCCCAAGTGGTCTTTCTCTCTTTCTCCCCTTACCCATCTGTCTATCGCCTCCTTTGAATTCCATGCTGTCACAGTTACCAGCCCTTTCAAGCTTAACATCCTTATCATTTATCGTCCTCCAGGTTCCCTCGGAGAGTTCATCAATGAGCTTGATGCCTTGATAAGCTCCTTTCCTGAGGACGGCTCACCTCTCACAATTCTGGGCGACTTTAACCTCCCCACGTCTACCTTTGACTCATTCCTCTCTGCCTCCTTCTTTCCACTCCTCTCCTCTTTTGACCTCACCCTCTCACCTTCCCCCCCTACTCAAAAGGCAGGCAATACGCTCGACCTCATCTTTACTAGATGCTGTTCTTCCACTAACCTCATTGCAACTCCCCTCCAAGTCTCCGACCACTACCTTGTATCCTTTTCCCTCTCGCTCTCATCCAACACCTCCCACACTGCCCCTACTCGGATGGTATCGCGCCGTCCCAACCTTCGCTCTCTCTCCCCCGCTACTCTCTCCTCTTCCATCCTATCATCTCTTCCCTCTGCTCAAACCTTCTCCAACCTATCTCCTGAATCTGCCTCCTCAACCCTTCTCTCCTCCCTCTCTGCATCCTTTGACTCTCTATGTCCCCTATCCTCCAGGCCGGCTCGGTCCTCCCCTCCCGCTCCGTGGCTCGATGACTCATTGCGAGCTCACAGAACAGGGCTCCGGGCAGCCGAGCGGAAATGGAGGGAAACTCGCCTTCCTGCGGACCTGGCATCCTTTCACTCCCTCCTCTCTACATTTTCCTCCTCTGTCTCTGCTGCTAAAGCCACTTTCTACCACTCTAAATCCAAGCATCTGCCTCTAACCCTAGGAAGCTCTTTGCCACCTTCTCCTCCCTCCTGAATCCTCCCCCCTCCTCCCTCTCTGCAGATGACTTCGTCAACCATTTTGAAAAGAAGGTCGACGACATCCGATCCTCGTTTGCTAAGTCAAACGACACCGCTGGTTCTGCTCACACTGCCCTACCCTGTGCTCTGACCTCTTTCTCCCCTCTCTCTCCAGATGAAATCTCGCGTCTTGTGATGGCCGGCCGCCCAACAACCTGCCCGCTTGACCCTATCCCCTCCTCTCTTCTCCAGACCATTTCCGGAGACCTTCTCCCTTACCTCACCTCGCTCATCAACTCATCCCTGACCGCTGGCTACGTCCCTTCCGTCTTCAAGAGAGCGAGAGTTGCACCCCTTCTGAAAAAACCTACACTCGATCCCTCCGATGTCAACAATTACAGACCAGTATCCCTTCTTTCTTTTCTCTCCAAAACTCTTGAACGTGCCATCCTTGGCCAGCTCTCCCGCTATCTCTCTCTGAATGACCTTCTTGATCCAAATCAGTCAGGTTTCAAGACTAGTCATTCAACTGAGACTGCTCTCCTCTGTATCACGGAGGCGCTCCGCACTGCTAAAGCTAACTCTCTCTCCTCTGCTCTCATCCTTCTAGACCTATCGGCTGCCTTCGATACTGTGAACCATCAGATCCTCCTCTCCACCCTCTCCGAGTTGGGCATCTCCGGCGCGGCCCACGCTTGGATTGCGTCCTACCTGACAGGTCGCTCCTACCAGGTGGCGTGGCGAGAATCTGTCTCCTCACCACGCGCTCTCACCACTGGTGTCCCTCAGGGCTCTGTTCTAGGCCCTCTCCTATTCTCGCTATACACCAAGTCACTTGGCTCTGTCATAACCTCACATGGTCTCTCCTATCATTGCTATGCAGACGACACACAATTAATCTTCTCCTTTCCCCCTTCTGATGACCAGGTGGCGAATCGCATCTCTGCATGTCTGGCAGACATATCAGTGTGGATGACGGATCACCACCTCAAGCTGAACCTCGGCAAGACGGAGCTGCTCTTCCTCCCGGGGAAGGACTGCCCGTTCCATGATCTCGCCATCACGGTTGACAACTCCATTGTGTCCTCCTCCCAGAGCGCCAAGAACCTTGGCGTGATCCTGGACAACACCCTGTCGTTCTCAACTAACATCAAGGCGGTGGCCCGTTCCTGTAGGTTCATGCTCTACAACATCCGCAGAGTACGACCCTGCCTCACACAGGAAGCGGCGCAGGTCCTAATCCAGGCACTTGTTATCTCCCGTCTGGATTACTGCAACTCGCTGTTGGCTGGGCTCCCTGCCTGTGCCATTAAACCCCTTCAACTCATCCAGAACGCCGCAGCCCGTCTGGTGTTCAACCTTCCCAAGTTCTCTCACGTCACCCCGCTCCTCCGTTCTCTCCACTGGCTTCCAGTTGAAGCTCGCATCCGCTACAAGACCATGGTGCTTGCCTACGGAGCTGTGAGGGGAACGGCACCTCAGTACCTCCAGGCTCTGATCAGGCCCTACACCCTAACAAGGGCACTGCGTTCATCCACCTCTGGCCTGCTCGCCTCCCTACCACTGAGGAAGTACAGCTCCCGCTCAGCCCAGTCAAAACTGTTCGCTGGTCTGGCCCCCCCAATGGTGGAACAAACTCCCTCACGACGCCAGGACAGCGGAGTCAATCACCACCTTCCGGAGACACCTGAAACCCCACCTCTTTAAGGAATACCTAGGATAGGATAAGTATTCCCTCTCACCCCCCCCCCTTTAAGATTTAGATGCACTATTGTAAAGTGACTGTTCCACTGGATGTCATAAGGTGAATGCACCAATTTGTAAGACGCTCTGGATAAGAGCGTCTGCTAAATGACTTAAATGTAATGTAAATGTCATCAGACCAGAGAATCTTGCTTCTTATGGTCTGAGATTCCTTTAGTTGCCAAAAGGCAGACTCCAAGCGGGCTGTCATGTGCCTTTTACTGAGGAGTGGCTTCCGTCTCGCCACTACCATAAAGGCCTGATTGGTGGAGTGCTGCAGAGATGTTTGTCCTTCTGGAAGGTTGTCCCATTTCCACAGAGGGACTCTAGAGCTCTGTCAGAGTGACCATTAGGCTCTTGGTCACCTCCCTGACAAAGGCCCTTTTTCCCCAATTGCTCAGTTTGGCCGGGAGGCAAGCTCTTAGGAGCTCTAGAGTCATGGTGGTTCCAAACTTCTTCCATTTAAGAACGTTAGAGGCCATTGTGTTCTTGGGGACCTTCAATGCGGCAGAATGTTTTTCTACCCTTCTCCAAAATCTGCACCTCGGCACAATCCTGTCTTGGACCTCTACTGACAATTCATTCGAGCTCATGGCTTGGTTTTTTCTCTGACATGCACTGTCAACTATGGGACTTTATTTACACGTGTGTGCCTTTCCAAATCATGTCCAATTAATTTAATTTACCACATGTGGACTCCAATCAAGTTGTAGAAACATCTCAAGGATGACCAATGGAAAAATAATGCATCTGAGCTCAATTTTGAGTCTCATAGCAAAGGGTCTGAATACTTATTTGTATAAGGTATTTGTTATTTTTTCTTAAAATCCTGTTTTCGCTTTCTCATTATGGGGTATTGTGTGTAGATTGATGAGGAAAACAATTAATTGAATACATTTTATAATAAGGCTGTAACTAAACAAAATTTGGAAAAAGTGAAGGGGTCTGAATACTTCCCGAATGCGCTGTATAATGCTTCTTAATGTAATTTCTGCTCGGCATCAGACAAATTTTGTGTTTCAGTTGCACTTCTCCACTTTGGATGAAAATTCATGAACAGGCATTCTATCAACAGACAGTGCTCTGACTGATGTGTAGCTACTTTTCTCAGTGTAGCCAGCCTCTGGTAAAATGCAAGGTTAACTTCAAGCAAAACATTAGGAAATGTAGCTGGCACCATTCTTTCTATCATAAACATATGTTGAACCATTCATAGTTATTTGCAAAAAAGGCCTTGCTTTTTCACTCTAAGAATTGACTTGTGTTGCACTTCTGTTGTCAGCTGATGAAAATGAAGCTATTTTCTTCTGAATATGTTGCACGAATGTATTTTCCGTGAAGGAAAACTATAGTTACATGCCCCTGATCACTCTAGTTAAGCAAAAAAATAAAAATAAATACGGTTGACATTCTATATAAAACACAGGTGAAATCGTTTAAAAACAGATTTTTTGATGATCTGCGTTTTGAAAATACGACCCCTGCGATATAGCCAACTGATAGGGGAAGCCGGTTTAATGACTGATATTAGATTATGTAACAGAGACAGTAATATTATTATCTCCTATTCCCCTTCCTTGCGCATATACATTTGTAGGTTTAGACCCAAATAGACTGACCAACTTTATGCACACATGCACAGAAAATAAACACGCAGTGCTGCTTCAAGCATTGCCCTCTATATAGCCTGCTTGCATATGCTACACAAAATGATAATTTGTGTTAGTTATGCCACAAGCAATGGATTATCCATCATTTATTATCTTAGTGTTTTTATATGTATTTTTCACTTTTCTTCCTGACAGGTACGCAAATAGATAGGCTACTGTGCATTTATTTATCTGGGGTAGTCCACATCTGTAACACTTGCCACTGTTTTCTGGTGAGTCCTGGGATACATAAAAGCAAAAAGAATAGTCACTATATATGTCACTAACTATCTGCAACTATATATATATATATTTCTTTATCCCTCTCCCAATATATGCAGTTATTATAAGCTGGGTGGTTTGAGCCCTGAATTCTAATTTGCTGAAAGCCATGGCATATCAGACCGTATACCACGGGGTATGACAAAACATTTAGTTGTACTGCTCTAATTACATTGGGGTTTGTGATATATGGCCGATATACCACGGCTACGGGCTTTGTCCAGGCACTCCGAGTTGCGTGTTATGAACAGCCCCTAGCCGTGGTATATTGGCCATATACCAAACCTCCTCCGGCCTTATTGCTTAATTATATAATTCATATTGTTGTAACAACCACCTAAATCATGGAACCTGTCAGATATTTTGCAACAATGTATCAATAAGGCATTTGTTTTTAATGCATTTACATGTATTATTTATATATGCATCATCACGCTGTGCTCGAGTCGTCGACTGGACTGTGCCCTGTGCTTCTGGCTGCTCACTGTATGCAGAGATACTTTTGAGGAGATGGTAAACTCCATTGGAATCGTATTACCGCCTATAGTGTACGTTGCTCAACTATGGCAATGCGCGATGCATTCTGGACGCTATCTCAAAAAAATCTAACATTTGCATGAATTTTGTCAACAAGAATTACAACATTACAAGTATTTTCCAAGACGTTAGATACGTTACTTGGTATCTGTAATATTGTATAGCTTTGGAATCGTGACATTGCGTACTTACGCGGAAAATACGCACGTTTCTCGACTCATACCCCGACTTTGAGAAGGCATGTGTGACGATTAGTTCAGCAACCATGTGACGCAACATGACAACGGGAACACGATTGGTCGGCAGTCGGCTGCGGTCCATTCATTACCAAATGGTATTCATATCTCCACCTTTCTGTAATATCTCTGCTGTAGATATATTGACAGGGGACCGCAGGGAAAAAAAACACTGTTGGCAGTGCAGAAAGGGCGAGAGAAGGCTGCTGGAGCCGTCCAGGAGATTTTATTGTTTTGCATTTTAACTAACAAGGCTTTTCGGCAAATATATATTTTTCCAACTTCAGCTACAGTGATAGCTAAGTTTGGAAAGGAGAAAGGGGAGCTTTGGAGTGCGTTTATCGAAAATTCAATGAACCGAGTATCGCCTGCATCGAAAAAGCCTGTACAAAGGGAAATAAATATTGACTAAATTATTTTGAGAAAAAAAAATACAAATGGATAACGCGGGACCTAAGAAACGTTATTGTGGTAGGTCAATTTGATATTTTCAGTGCTTTTAAAAGGACTCATTCAAATGGCATATTTGATTAAGTATTGATAACTGCCGATCTATTGACCACAGTTGTTCCATTATCAACAAAGAACCTCAAACATAATTTCCCTTGCAGAATCTGTCCAATCTTTCTTCACATCGCCAAAGTTCCTTATTTACCTTGGACATGCCCTCTCCACATGGGTAAGTGAATCAAAAGTAGCCAATACAAAATGTCACAACCATTGTAAACCATTAATTTAAAATAATGTTTAGGTAGGCTATCACCCTAATTACTCATCATAGGTGGAGGGTCATTTGACAAAATCTTATAGCTTATTTATGTTTTAGAATAGGTACACACGTAGGGAATATGTATATAGGCTATTTCCCATCTCTTTGGGTACATTTTGCTTGAAAAAAAAAAAAACATTGATCAAGTCCAATGGCACATCAGTAGACACATGGATGTTTCCTTATAATGTGCGATCGTCTATTCAATATTTATTATGTCATGGTATTTCTACATCAGGTAATTGCATTATTAAGGTCATGTTTATTTTGTGTACAGTCCTTGACAGTAGACCATTATTAATTTATATAGGAAAGCTTTATATAGGCTCGATAGTAGGCTAGGATCATGTTTCTGCAAGCATTATCCATATACTGTAGCCCTACTGTGCAGTACATTTTAACAACTGGTTGCAACCTGGTCTCAGAGCATTTCTTGTTATTCTGTACATAAATCCAAGACACTCCATTTAGTATAATATGTTACATTTCGTATGGTGTGTATTAATTTCTGGCGGTCCAGCACCCATTTCATATGATATGTTGCAAATTACAATTCGTATTATATGTTACGGATTAGAAAAATGTACAATGTTACAAATTTGCCAAACATACTATATGGTATGAATTTGCAAAACGTATGATATGTTACGAATTCTAGATAGATGGCTAATGTTAGCTCGGCTAGGGGTTAAGGTTAGAGTTAAGTTTAGGAGTTAGGTTAAAGGGTTATATAAAAGTGTTAGGGTTAGCTAACATGGTAAGTAGTTACAAAGTAACAAAAAAAGTAGTAGGTAGTTGAAAAGTTGCCTGTGATGAGATTCTAACTCACAACCTTTGGGTTGCTAAACATTCACATTATACACCCACCCATCCAACTTTTGGGGGGGGCCTTAAGTAACCATCTGTCTAATGTAACCATACCAAACGTAACATATCATAATAACTTTAGTGTGCCAGATTTACATTTTCTATGTTACGTCTAAGCTATGAAACCAGGTTGCTGGTTGAAACAACAATGTAACATGCATGTATTTGTAGGGAGATCGTATGTGGAATTTCGCTGTAGCTGTATTTCTGGTGGGGCTGTATGGCAATAGCCTCCTGCTCACGGCTGTGTACGGACTGGTGGTGGCAGGGTCAGTCCTGCTGCTCGGAGCCATTATCGGTGACTGGGTGGATAAAAACCCCAGACTCAAAGGTATGTAGCGATAAGTAGGCCTACTCTACAGTCAGTGTTTCTGAACAGAACTGAATACACAGAACATGAATAAGCAATATACAGTCTCAAAACATTAGTAAATCGTTAATTTTGTTTTGGATTAGAACTTTTGGGGAATGTGTTGATTTAGATGGAAATTGGAATAATTCTCTATTCGAGACCATTAAAATAACTTGATGCGTCTTGGTGATTTCTTCAGAAATCAATTGTTTATGACCAACCCTACATCTCTAATGCTTGTCCTCTAATTTGATAGTGGCCCAGACTTCACTGGTTGTCCAGAACTGTGCCGTCATACTGTGTGGGATCCTCTTGATGGTGGTTTTCCAGTTCAAAGAACAGCTCTCAGAGTTATATAATGGATGGGTTCTGGTAAGATTCCATTGCCTCAACTCTCTCATACTGTCATTTTAAACTTAGAATTGAATGGTTATTTGCAGCAGAAGCATTTACCCATTTGATAAGTACAACGTGACCTTCGTCTAATATGATCTGTAATTTAAAACAACCTTTACACATCAGTTCAGCCTCTGGACAGTAGCCTAGGCTACACATTGAATAATGTCTGAAAGCTTTCTTCACTATGCCTTTGAAATGAGCTACATCAGTATTTTACACTCAGACCTCGAGTTCACTCAATTACCTACAATTTGAAACAGAAAGTCATGTCTTCCCTGAGTTGCGATCAAGAGAAAATGGTTTGATTCTTAAGATTACACAAAGATTTGCCAGGAAACATGTTTGGCTTCTTGAAGGGGCTCGTTCTTTTGGTTGAATGTGTAGATCGGGTCCAAATGAGCAGATTTCATTTACATTGTCCAGCAAGACTTTGTCCCAAGGAAGAAATGCTGTGCTTTGTTTTTTATTAATAAAATAAGACTGTTGCAATGGCGAATTTTACAATCTGCTGGCTGCTACACTATCAGGATCATGAAAGTGTCTCTCACGTGGTGCATTGTGGGACAAATCGTGTTTTCGTGAAGGGGCCCTTGGTTTTTGAGAGAGGGGGTTGCTGTAAGTTCTCTGGTATGTGTGTTTCTGGAGATGGGGGAGAAACAGGAGATTGAGTGTCTTGTTCATGACTGTGTAGTCAGCGGGTTCTTCTAGGGCTGTCATGTGAAGTCTAGAAATGCTGCCTAACCAGTTGAGCCAATCCATCTGTATTCCTCTGGCCAGAACAGCTGCAACCATAATATACACAACAAAAAACAGCAGGCCTGTTTGTTTCACTCTTACACTGGCTGATAATATGCTTAAGCTGAACAATAGTAGTTTTTCTCGTTGTTGTTGTGTAAGTGCTAGCTATAGGGGTCGACCAATTATTATTTTAATTTAATATAATACATATGGGCTTTTGGATGGGTGTTCTTAAGGTGATTCCACAGGTTGGTGGTATTTTCTGATTTAGCCGTTGCTGACTCCACGCTTACATCTTTATCACAAATAAGACACCTTGCTTTCCCTGGTGCCAATTCCATGTAATAGTCCCACACTGGTGCTCTGCTTTTCTCTGCCATCTGTACAACACACACACAGCTCTGAAGTGACAATGATACTGAAGAGTCTGCTTAGGAGACAAACACTCAACTGTTTGAATAAAAATAGAGTTTGAGTTACCTGTGATGAATGTTGAAATCAAAATCTGTCATTTCTATATGCAGGAAATCCTATTTTAATAATGACATGGACATGGTAAGAATTGACTACCAAAGTGCGAGTCATAATTCCCATGACACCTTCTAGCAAAATCTGAAAAGCGTTTCCTTCATTTATTCCATAGGATATTTTTAGATTCACTTAAAATAAGGTCTGTGTTTCGTGTAGGCTGACACCACCATGCCAATGTTATAACTGTAGATATCCATAGGACAAGGTAACTGATCAATATTGGCTAAATATAAGCGAAGATCATTTTTTTTGTAGAGTGGATTTATGAAAATATTTTGACAAACGTTACCTTATCCTAGTGAGATTTACACGGGTATCAAAACGCAGAGGCGGTTTAAGCCTGCACGAAACACAGACCTTATTCGAAGTAGATCAAGACATTCAAGACATGAACGGTAAAATAACGAAGGAACCCCTTCCAAATTCAGCCGCAAGTTATTACAGGAATTATAACGCGTCGACTATTTCTCTCTAAACCATATGCAGTACCTTTGACTATTACGAGCCTGCTGCTGCCTACCACCCCTCAGTCAGACTGCTCTATCAAATCATAGACTTAACTATAATAAACACACAGAAATACGAGCCTTAGGTCAAATCCGGAAACTATTACCTCGAAAACAAAACGTTTATTCCGTTCTGTATTTTATCTAACGGGTGGCATCCATGAGTCTAAATATTTCTGTTACATTGCACAACCTTCAATGTTATGTCATAATTACGTAAAATTCTGGCAAATTAGTTCGCAATGAGCCAGGCGGCCCAAACTGTTGCATATACCCTAACTCTGTGTGCAATGAATGCAAGAGAAGTGACAATTTCACCCGGTTAATATTGCCTGCTAACCTGGATTTCTTTTAGCTAAATATGCAGATTTAAAAATATATACTTCTGTATTGATTTTAAGAAAGGCATCAATGTTTATGGTTAAGTACACAATTGGAGCAACAAAGGTCGTTGATTGATAGTTTTTATAAGATAAGTTTAAAACTATTTAGCAACTTACCTTGGCTTACTGCATTCGTGTAACAGGCAGGCTCCTCGTGAGGCAGGTGGTTAGAGCGTTGGACTAGTTAACTGCAAGATTGAACCCCCCGAGCTTACAAGGTAAAAATCTGTCATTCTGCCCCTGAACATGCAGTTAACCAACCGTTCCTAGGCAGTCATTGAACTGACTTGCCTAGTTAAATAAAGATTAAATAAAGGTGTAAAAAATAAATAAATAGGCAAAAAAAATCGACGCCCAAAAATACAGATTTCCGATTGTTATGAAAACTTGAGGTCAACCTCTAGTTCGAATCCATGCTGTATCACATCCTGCCGTGATTGGGAGTCCCATAGGGTGGCGCACAATTGGCTCAGCGTTGTCCGGGTTTAGCCGGGGTAGGCCGTCATTGTAAATAAGAATTTGTTCTTAAAACGGACTTGCCTAGTTAAATAAAATGTTAAATAAAAAAAAGAGAAATAGAGCATGTGTAGTCTTTTGATAATAGAAAGGAAGTTGTCTAGGCCATTTACTGTATGTCTGTTTTAGATTACGGGGATATAATCTACATGCACGCAGCAGCTTCCACACTTTAACCTCTAGATGCTGTTTTCTATTGTACCCTTGGAGTTATCAAAAGGTGGGTTGGGGCCTTTGTATGTACGAGAGCAGCATTCCCTTTCTGTTTATTTGCAAAGTGCTCCTGTAGAAACTTTTGATGTATCTGACACTCGTACTGCATTTTATTGTTTTGACCTTGACAAGAGCACAGGATTGCATAGTGCTAGAGGGTCCAAAGGTGGCTTCTGATTTAGGTAGAGAGCCCTGCACAATACAAAACACACACTTGAATACAAAATATGATAAAATAAAAAAAACTATATATAAAACTAGCTTGTAGTTTTTTATGCTCCACAGATGTGGAATATGTTGCAAGGGAGGCTGGAATGCCCTTTAGGGACTTTATAGTAATAGTGGGGGATGTTCTAAGTGAAGATATATATATATATTTTTTTATTATCATATTTTGTATTGTGCAGGGCTCATTTGACAGAGACTTGGTCTCCATGACACCTTGTTAAAATAAAGATGAACACATTTTTTAAAAAGAAAAAAAAGAAAGTAAGATCACATGTTGAGGCCAAAAATATCACACTGGAAACTTTGTTCATGTTTCGATTTTTCAAAAGTAAATTTATAAAGTTAACTTGTATGTTTTGATTTTTACCTAAGCGATCAATAATGTTTTTGTTTTCATGGTTTTCAGACATGCTGCTATATCTTGGTCATCTCCATAGCCAACATTGCTAACTTGGCCAGTACTGCCATGTCCATTACTATCCAGAGAGACTGGGTGGTGGTTGTGGCTGGACAGGACAGCAGCAAGCTGGCAGGTCAGTCTCCTTGGGAAACCATCACCAATCGATTGGCCTCGTGACCAGGCATTTATCTCCTTGCAGTGGCGTGACTTTGAACCCAACCAAAGCAAATCACTAATTGTTATTTTATAACTTCCCCAGTTTCACCTTCGTTTACAAACGCTATCAAACAGATGAACACAGTAAAAATGCAACACTTCCGAACATCTAATCTCAAAGGAATTTTTTCACAAGCCATAAAGACCCACAGTTCACAAATAACCAGAGCTATGTGCTACAGTTTGCTTATCTGCACCATTGAAGTAAATTGACCTTCAGGAAATCTATAAAAATCCGTCATATGAATTTGCTTTTCCTGTGGATAATGGACAATAAAATAATTCTGCGCTTCTTCAATAGACATGAATGCCACAGTACGGATCATCGACCAGCTAACAAACATCCTGGCGCCTATGTTGGTGGGCCAGATCATGGCTTTCTGCTCCAACTTTATTGGCTGCGGCTTCATTGCCGGCTGGAACCTGTGCTCTATGTGCTTGGAGTACTGTCTGCTGTGGAAAGTCTACCAGAAAACTCCAGCACTGGCCATGAAGGCTGTCAAGAAAGAAGACTACCAGGAACTGAAACGACTGAACTCCCCAAAAGGTATGTTCTAGCCCTCCAGTTCTCTGAAACATCAATGAACATCACTGATAGATATCATGTCTTAACATCAGTGTTCTTGTGAAATATTGTAACAAAAAAATGTAAACCGAATAGAAATCTGTTTTTGAAAGAAAGACGAAGTGTCTCAGTGTAGGAGTGCTGAGCTAGGATCAGTTTTGCCTTATGATCGTAGGGAGATTAGATCTATATCTAAGCCAATGTGACACCAATGTCTATGAAACTTTGCAAATCAACTCAGCAATACAAAACAACCCCCACCTCATCATAAGCAGTCCGGCCGTTACCGAGAATCACATAGCAGATAACAGGGTCGTTAGCATTAGAAGAAAACATTTTTTTTTCTTGCCCCGACCTAGCTCAATATCTATCTAGGCGTCAGATAAGAACTAGACTAGTGTCCATAAAGTGATCATTAGACTTGATCATGATCATCACCTTCTATATATATATATATATATGCCATTTAGCAGACGCTTTTATCCAAAGCGACTTACAGTCATGTGTGCATACATTCTACGTATGGGTGGTCCCGGGGATCGAACCCACTACCCTGGCGTTACAAGCGCCATGCTCTACCAACTGAGCTACAGAAGGACCACACCTTCTGGACTAAATATGTTTGTAGGGGTAACAGTTTTGATGACATTTATAATTAAAAAATTGCTCTCACGTGCTCATTTCTGTCCATTAAGTCATAGGTTAACAGGTTAAGTCAGTTCCACATTAAATGTTTGATTTGTTCGATAATGTCCATTAATTATGTCCAAAGAGCTACTTTAGTTAGCACGTTTGGTAAACAAATCCAAAGTCATGAAGTGCGTTCCCTAGTTAAAGACGACATGTCAAAAAGTTCCGTTACTGTCCATAGAAACATGTCAAACGATATATGGAATCAATCTTTAGGATGTTTTTAACATACAACTTCAATAATATTCCAACCGGAGAACTCCTTTGTCTTCAGAAAAGCAAAGGAACGCAGCTACCTCATGTGAAATGCGCGTGACCAGCGCGTGACTGCTGGCAGACCTCGGACTCATTTCTCTCTCATTCGGCCCCATTTCACAGTAGAATCCTCAAACAAGTTTCTAAAGAAGTCTTAGGAAGCCTGCAAAATAACCAATATCCCACGGTGTATTCAATAGGGGCTGGGTTGAAAATCGACCAAGCTCAGATTTCCCACTTCCTGTTTGGATTTCTTCTCAGGTTTTTGCCTGCCGTATGAGTTCTGTTATACTCACAGACGTCATTCAAACAGTTTTAGAAACTGCAGAGTGTCTTCTATCCAATACTAATAATAATATGCATATTTTAGCAACTGGGACCGAGGAGCAGGCAGTTTACTCTGGGCACCTTTCATCCAAGCTACTCAATACTGCTCCTGCAGTCATAATACGTTTTTAAACCACTCAAGTGTTGCTTTCGCAGTATGCGTTGGGTCATTGTCCTGCTGGAAGGTGAACCTCCGTCCCAGTCTCAAATCTCAGGAAGACTAAAACAGGTTTCCCTCAAGAATTTCCCTGTATTTAGCGCCATCCATCATTCCTTCAATTCTGGCCTGTTTCCCAGTCCCTGCCGATGGAAAACCATCCCCAGAGCATGATGCTGCCACCACCATGCTTCACCGTGGGCATGGTATTCTCAGGGTGATGAGAGGTGTTGGGTTTGCACCAGACATAGCGTTTTCCTTGATGGCCAAAAAGTCCCACATGCCTTTCGGCGAACACCAAACGTGTTTGCTTATTTATTTATTTATTTATTTAAGCAATGGCTTTTTTTCTGGCCACTCTTCCATTAAGCCCAGCTGGGGAGCTTTACCGCTCCTTCAGCGTTATCTTTGGTCTCTTTGTTGCCTCTCTGATTAATGCCCTCCTTGCCTGGTCTGTGAGTTTTGGTGGGTGGCCCTCTCTTGGCAGGTTTGTTCTGGTGTCATATTCTTTCAATTTTTCAAGAATGGATTTAACGTTGCCCTGTGGGATGTTCAAAGTTTCAGATATTTTTTAATAACCCAACCCTGATCTGTACTTCTCCACAACGTTGTCCCTGACTGGTTTGGAGAGCTCCTTTTGTCTTCATGGTGCCGCTTGCTTGGTGGTGCCCCTTGCTTAGTGGTGTTGCAGACATCGCGTCAAGTGGTCACATGAGTTTTGCTTGCGCAACAGAATTTGGACAGCCATCGTTTTCCCCTCTCCTACTGTGAGACATTTGCGGTTGATATATTATCGATTATATATTTTAAAAACAACCTGAGGATTGATTATAAAAAACATTTGACATATTTCTGTGGACATAATGGAAACTATTTGGAATTTGTCTGTTGTCGTGACTGCTCTTTTCTGCGGATTTCTGAACATAACGCGACAAACAAACGAGGTATTTTGGATATAAAAATCATCTTTATGGAACAAACAGAACATTTGTTGTGTAACTGGGAGTCTCGTGAGTGAAAACATCCGAAGATCAAAGGTAAACGATTCATTTTATTGCTTTTCTGATTTTCGTGACCGAGCTACCTGATGCTAAGTGTACTTAATGTTTTATTGTGCGATCTATAAACTTACAAACGCTTGGATTGCTTTCGCTGTAAAGCATAATTTCAAAATCTGACACGACAGGTGGATTAACAAAAGGCTAAGCTGTGTTTTCCTATATTGCACTTGTGATTTCATAAATATTACTATAAATATTTATATTCATTGTATGTAGTGCTATGCTATTCAGCGGTAGTTGATTACTCTTATCCCCTTAGGGGGATTGCAGCCATAACAGGTTAAATGGAGTGTTTTCAACAAATCAACTGTTTTAAACTGTCTTTTTACAAAGCAAGATAAATAAACTTTCAATCAGTACTGAATGAATGAACAAAATAAAATAATCCCGACTGTCCATTTTTAAAATAGTCTGTCGATGTCAATATGTTAAGACTAGGGTTCATAGTGTAATGGTTAGAGCTACCACCTGTGGATCAACTTTTTCGTAGCAGTAGGCTAGGATAATTAGGTTAAGGGTTAGCGAAAAATGCTCTCCTAACCTGCTATAAAAAGTTACTTGTATCGAAGCGCCGTGTTTTTAGGGAGTCCAGTCCGTGGACGATGAAATCAAGGCCAGTGCCGACCGCACCAAAAAAATACGTCGGTGTAGGTTCCCTTTGTGGGAAGTAGCCATCAACAAGTTTAAAAAAATGGAGGGGGGTCTGGAAGGCTCTCCTTCAGTCATCCAATTTATTCAGTACTTTGAGAGTGACTTACAGGAACTGGTATGTGCTTATAATATAAAGCAGCTGTCGATATTCACCCCCCTCTCTTTTTAAAAGGGAGAATCCATGTGTTTTGCATAAATGCAAATAGACAATAGCCAGGGCCTGGTTTCCCGATATTGATGGAACTTAAGCTTAAGAGTGTTATAACAATCCATTGTTTCTATAAACGGCCAAAGAACTTGCATGCGTTTCCCAAAACACCACGTAGGGAGAACTTTCAATAAGTGTTAGAGCATGTCAATATCCTAATAGGATCGAAAGAAAGGCTGTGCTGCTCTCGGATCAGCGTTCTCCATTCAAATCGTATCTTATAAATCAGGTACTGACCACATCGGCTTATTCCAATGCTTAGGCTATACACTAAATATTTAGGCTATGCACATGAATGACACATTGTGCACGTTAAGCCTGCAAATCCATGAAATTGAGACAAAAATTAGACAGCTTACAATTAGCAAAATATAACTCAATTGAACATGAAATTGATTTAAATATATAGGCCTATACTCTACTTACTTACTTAACTCATTTTAATCATGGATTATTGTATATGCTTTGCTGGTTTATAACAATTGCAAAGACATTGGCAACTTTGTACTGTAGTAAGCTTCGTTCAGAAGTTATTGTGGTCATAGAGATAGAATCAATGTGTTTATCTATGTTTAGCTGAGAATCTTGTGTGTATAAAGTGACACAAGGGCAAAAAAAAAGCATCCAACAACCCAGTTAGCTGTTCAATGAGTGGTCAGAGGCCATCTGTAAATAAGTGTTTAAGTGCAATTTCAGTAACGATCGGAGATTTAACGATGCACCTACAAAGGTTCTGATGATGAACTTAGCCTTAAGATGCTTTTGGGAAACAATGACGGCCTTGGAACAGTGGGTTAACTGCCTGTTCGGGGGCAGAACGACAGATTTGTACCTTGTCAGCTCGGGGATTTGAACTTGCAACCTTCCGGTTACTAGTCCAACCCTGCCGCCCTAAATTGAGACACATTTGATTTGACATTTTAAGCGCAAATTAACCATGGGAAAAATAGTTAAGTGAGAGAAGTAGGGATTGGTCTGAAAGAAATTCATGAGCAGCACAATGCCTACTCCACCCGTGCTCTACCAAGGTTTTCTAGCCCGCAGCTTTGACCTATTACAGTAGCTATGCTGCTCTATTGTACTTTAAATAATGCGTATGCAGGTTGCTTAAGATTCAAATGGACAGATCCTAGGTCAGCACTCCTGCTGAGACACTGTGAATACGGGCCTTGATCTGTGTACAGTTGTGTGGCCCAAAAACTCATGTCTATCTGCTCTTCTTCCTGTGGTCTGCAGAGCTAGAGAACGGCCAGGGCCCAGTGGAGGGCTCCCAGCTCATGAACGAGACTGCTGTCGTCAAGGCCGACTCTCCCAGGAAGACTGGCTGCTGCTACCAGATGGCGGAGCCCCTGCGCACCATCCGCGATGGCTGGGTGGCCTACTACAACCAGTCCATCTTCTTCGCTGGCATGTCCCTGGCTTTCCTCTACATGACAGTGCTGGGCTTTGACTGCATTACCACAGGCTATGCCTACATGCAGGGCCTCAACGGCTCTGTGCTCAGCCTGCTGATGGGCGCCTCAGCCGTGTCGGGCATCTGTGGCACGGTAGCCTTTACCTGGGTTCGCAAGAGCTGTGGCCTGATCCGCACAGGTTTCATCTCGGGTGTGGTGCAGCTCTCCTGCCTAATGCTGTGCGTGGCGTCCGTCTTCGCACCAGGCAGCCCCTTTGACCTCAGTGTCTCGCCTTTCCAGGACATCTATAGCCACCTGACTGGGAAGAGCAGCGCCCTGCCCGAGGCCGCCTACCCGACTAGCGTGCTAACCATCGATGGTCAGGGTCTGCTGGTTAATAGTTCGACCGTGCCGCCCACCGAGGAACTGCCGCCTCTGCAGTCCTACATGTCAGTCAGCCTGCTGTTTTCTGGGGTCATTGCTGCTAGAATTGGTGAGTTACTCGAAAGTCCACATTGGGAAAAGCGCTCAATGAGTGCTACTATGTTAAGTTATGCTGGCACAGAAGTCTAAAACAATGAGTCACATCATTCCGTAGCGCATGAACTTTGTTGAATAAGGCAGGGGTTCCCAAACGTTATGGAGGCGGGGACCCCTTTTGTGATAGCAAAATCAGAACACAACTCCCAACTTTAGAACGCGATAAAAATAACATACAAAGAGCTTCACTATGACTGCTGCAGTGCATGCATGGCTAGACTAACCAAGTCTCGGGCCCTGGGACTCCCTCTTCCCAGCGGAGAAAATGTGCAATTTAGCAGCTCATTTCCTCTCCGTCTCAATCGTAGCCAATTTTGAGGCTAATTTCCTGCAACTCTACATATTTTGCCATGGGGTAGAAAGAACGTTTTGTAGTTTTAAAGCTTAAAATTAGGAAGGAAATACAGGAAGTACTGAGTTGAAAATGGAGTAACTGTGGATCCCTGTGAGCCTCCCAGGCCATCCCTCGTAATATGACATTGTATTGCACCCTCTAAACTTTTTAGGAACCACTGGTATAAGGCAGCAGCCACCACTTCGCGGGAAGTCTGCTCCAGTCGGTGTTAATGTCACCATAGAGAAATATTGCCAGCATTTGATGCCAATATTGCCAGCCTTTGATGCCAATATAGTAGATAATAATATCTAATATAGTAGATAATGATTATTAAATCATTATGATTATTTTTCTATTGCTTTTATGTGGCCGTAAAAATGCCATTCTGAATGACTACTGTGCCGTCATCCCCTCTGCAGGTCTATGGTCCTTTGACTTAACCGTGACCCAGCTCATCCAAGAGAATGTGATCGAGTCGGAGAGGGGACTGATCAACGGCGTCCAGAACTCCATGAACTACCTCCTAGACCTTCTGCATTTCATCATGGTGATTCTGGCGCCCAACCCAGAGGCCTTCGGCCTGCTTGTCATCCTCTCCGTCTCATTCGTGGCTATGGGCCACATAATGTACTTCAGGTTTGCCTTTAAGAGCCTCGGGCGGCGCCTCTTCCTCTGCTGCTCTCCAGAGCAGCAGACTCAGGCACTCCCCGGCTCTCCCTCCTTGCTTCCCACCACGGTGTAACCCATTAAAGAGACTCTTTCCCTGCTTACAGCTCTGTCTGCAGTACAAATACCCCCTTCTCCTCCAGCCCCCTAGTCATACTTGTAGCCCCGGCAGGACTAATGTATTTACTTTTGCGCCTGACCCTAGCAGGTGCTGTCCTTTGTCATTGTAGATAGCATTTACCGTTCGCTGAGGGAGGGTAGTGCGGCCGCAGACATAGAGAAGGAGTCTCAGACAAACAACCCAGATCATGAGGTCATAAGTGTCACAAAAATACCACTTCCCTACTTCCAATATTTAAAAATGTAGCAGTCTTGTCATGCATTCAGCTTAAAAGCTAAATTCAAATGTGGAAAATTGCAGGTATTGCCACTTGCAGTTACTACGGTTATAGCTGGGTACTGCTCAAGTATGTGCTAGTGCTGTTTGCATCTCATTACAGCTCTGCATCAGCCGTGGGATTCCCATTTCCACTTTGAAGCCATTTGTTTCTCAGTAGTTTATTGGTGCTATAAATCATTTGTGTTAGTATTTGTTATTTCAGCTTTAGTAATTAATGCTTTAGATGATCAGTTCTTGCTCATTTCTCTTTAATACATGGTTATAAGGGTTATGCAAATGTATTTATTCAAGGAGCGCAAATACTTATGTTTATCTATACATGGAGTGTACAAAATATTAGAGACACCTGCTCTTTCTATGACGGACTGACCAGGTGAACGTTACGATCCTTATTGGTGATACCTAAATCCACTTCAAAGACAGGTTAAAGAAGGATTTTAAGCCATGAGATAGACATGGATTGTGTGTGTGTGCCATGGAGGATGAATAGGCAAGACAAAATATTTAAGTTCCTTTGAACGGGGTATTGTAGTAGATGCCAGGTGCACCGGTTTGAGTGTGTCAAGAACTGCAACGCTGCTGGGTTTTTCATGCTCAACAATTTCCTGTGTGTATCAAGAATAGTCCACCACCCAAAGGACAGCCAGCCAACTTGACAACTGTGGGAAGCACTGGAGGAGCAGCATCCCTGTGGAACGCTTGACACATTGTAGAGTCCATGCACCAACTGATTGAGGCTGTTCTGAGGGCAAAAGGGGGTGCAACTCAATATTAGGCAGGTATTCCTAATGTTTTGTACACTCCGGTGTATATTCTCAATGTGTCACCACTATTGTCCTTCTCACCCAACGTTGGTGCTAATGTACTAGCTATAGCAAACAGCTGGAAAACTGCAAAAAACATTTTTTTTAAACATTAACGCACTCAATGACCAAAGTGGACCTTCTTATATAGCTTAAAGGAAGTGAGGGGAAAACCGGTATGTTACATTTTGTTTGAGCGTTCCAAATATTTTTTGATGTGAAGTGACAGTGAAACTTGTATAAAGCTCATTAACGCTATTGTAGACACTTGTGTACACTTAAGATCTCAACCCCCTCCCCGTAATTATCTTAACTATAGTATAACAATGTAAACTACTAGTTATTTGTCATATCATGTTATTGATTTCTACACAGGTATTCACACGCCGTGTCTTTTTCCACATTGTGTGTTACAGCCTGTTTTCAAATTGAGATTGTGTTTCTAGCCTACACACAATACCCCATATTGTCAGTGGAATTGTTTAACATTTTCAAATTAAAAATGAAAAGCTGAAATGTCGAGTCAATAAGAATTCAACCCCTTTGTTATGGCAACCCTAAATAAGTTCAGGAGTAAAAATGTGTTTAACAAGTCACATGGACTCACTGTGTACAATGAGTTTATTTTTTAAATGACTAACTCACCTCTGTACCCCACACATCCACATAATTTTAAGGTCCCTCAGTCGAGCAGTGAATATCAAACAGATTCAACCACAAAGACCAGCAAGGTTTTCCAATGCCTCACAAAGAAGGGCACCTATTGGTAGATGGGCAAAAATGTTTAAAAAACAAGCAGATGTTGAATATCCCTTTGAGCATGGTGAAGTTATTAATTACACTTTTTATGGTGTATCAATAAATGCAGTCACTCCAAAGATATACAGGCATCCTTCCTAACTCAGTTGCCGGAGTGGAAGGAAAGCGCTCTGGGTTTTCAGCATGAGGCCAATGGTGACTTTAAAACCACTAGTTTAAAGGCTGTGAAAGGATAAAACTGAGGATGGATCAACAGCAATACGAACAAAATTGACAAAGTGAAAAGTAAGCCTGTACTGAATACAACATAGTTGTGTTGTTTGTGGTAAATCCAATACATTAAAGTACCAATCTCCGTATTTTCAAGCATAGTAGTGGCTGCATCATGTTATGGGTATGCTTGTAATAGTTAAGGACTGGATAGTACAACAACAAAAAAGAAAACAGAATGAAGCCAAACAGGCAAAATCAGTGGAAAACCTGGTTGTCCGCTTTACAACATACACTGGGAGATTAATTCACCTTTCAGCAGGACAATAACCGAAAACACAAGGCCAAATCTACAATGGAATTGCTTACCAAGAAGAGGGTGAATGTGACCAAGTTACAGTTGACATATCTAATTGAAAATCAAATGGCAAGAGCTGAAAATGGTTGTCTTGCAATGATCAACAACCAATTTGGAAAAGCTTGAAGAATTTTGAAAATAATAAAAATGGGCAAATGTTGCACAATCCAGATGTGGAAAGCTTAGACTTACCATGAAAAGCTCACAGCTGTAATCACTGCCAAAAGGTACAGGGGTATGAATACTTACGGAAACTATATATTCAAAAAAAAATGTTTTCATTTTGTCATTGTGGGGTATTGTGTAGATGGCGAAGAGAAAAAAAGTAATACATTTTGAATTCAGGCTGTAACAATGTGGAAAAAGTCGAGGGGTATGAATACTTTAAGTGATTGTACTATGTCCATAATAATGGCTGAGATCCTGCCTCCCCACTTTGAGGTTAACTGAAGGACTTTTAGTTTCCTGGCGGGCCCATGATACCGAGCCATCATTACGCTAAGCTCTGCCACAAATACATACACACAGCGCAATCGTAAACCCAGACAAGGTGAGCATGAAAAACCGTACCACCTTTTTCCTGTGGGCGGCTTTCAAAATCCCTCCCAAGTGTACCTGTGATTTTCCTCTCTTCCCCCCTAAGTCAAGCAGACCTCCCCACCTCATGTTCACTTGCCAGAGTAGAATGTCAGCATCTTCAGGTTGTCTCAGCTGGCCAAGGACTGCCATTACACCAACCAGGTGGTTGCCAGGCAGAACTGTACGTTTGTAGCTCTTGGAGCTCTCCAACACCACTAAAATGTTTGCAGAAGCCTTTTATTTTTATTTTATGTGCTATGACTCACTAATACTCACATGTTCACAATAGACTATGGTTATTACCTCTGCCCATGAAAACCATGGCTGAGATTTTGTAATGAAAGTATTAGGATTGGTGCAGAGAATAGCCACAGCACTTTAAGAGAACAGTGAGGCCTTTCTTTACATCTGCCTACAAGAGCCTTTTAATCCACCGCCCAGAGCTAGAGTCAGACAGGACTGCAGCTGGTGTTCTGTTGAGAAATGGCAGGAACTGAGCTCTATGTTGATGTTTGACATGGGTTACCCCTCAAATGTAAAGTAAGCACATTCTCCAGAAAATAACAGGGCATTTTTTTAAAACATTTATTCAGGAATACTTCATACAAGACAATTTTATATTTTTCATATAACAATTGCCGTCAATTGATAGACTATTTGATACACTGTACTGGATGTAATTTTTTTAAGTTGAACATTGTCAGATTGTCGTCTTTAAATGTTAGTCTTGTTTTTAAATGTTTTTATATAAGTGTTAACTTCTCAATTAGCAAATAAATGTTTTCTGAACGATTCGTGAAATTTCTCTGCCTCGTGTTTACAAAGCAATGCTCTCATGCATAATAGTAATGGGATTTTGTTGTTGATTGTTACAGATCAATATTTTTTTATTTTTTTGCTACTGTATGTAGTGTACACTAGTGCTTGTCGGCTGTACCTGCATCAAAACCCCGGTATTTTTCATCCTATAGCATCTTTTTAAAACAGCGAGCAAACATATTTTCAGGACTTATTAACCTGACAGATCAAAACTAGTTGTTTTCTCATGCTCTCGTCTCTGCAGCAGACATAGTGAGCTAAATGTTTGGAACATCAAATCGCAATACATATAGAATCATGAGAACCGCAATACATATCGGCACATCGTAAGTTCCCTAGCAATTCCCAGCCCTAAATGCATAAACCAAGAAAATCATGAGTACACTGTTCCAATGGACCATAATGTACTGTCCATAATCTCCCATCATTGTTAAATACAGAAAAAGCATGGTTAGATAATCTGTTTAAAAAACATATTGAATCATTGTGAAATCATTATGTAATCACAGCTTGCAACATAAATTGAGATGTTTGAATGCAAGAACTACATTCACTTCAAATGAGTGGAGGACAGTTATACAGCTAGTATTGCATGAGCTCTGAAATAAATAAAAAAGTCTTCACACTGTCTCGTTGGTGTTTTATGTCATCACAGGAACCAAATCATTGTACTGTATAAGACTGCAGCCATTTTAAGAGGCCCCCTCAGTCAGTTCCTAGTCCCCAGTTCTCTAGCTCTGGCCAGGCCGCCACTGTGCAGGTTTAAATTCCACAGGGGTTAGTCCCTAATTTGCCCCAGAAGCCCCTTTGACAGCCAGTGTTAAATGGACTGACTGGCTAAGCTGAGCTGTATGATCTAGACCTGTGTGCTTGCAGGCGAAAGACAAAGAGTGACCTGGTTTCCCACAACATGAGTGACGGATTGGGCAGAACAGACCCGTGTGACCAGTAGGTCGACTGGCTTTTCTGGATTTGCATCAGCGCCGCCTGTCCCCCAATTGCTCACAAGCTCTCTAAGAGGCCCAGTGCATTATATATTGACACACTACCCAACAGTTACAAACACTCCTCCTGGCCTTGAGAGTTTAAGGGGAAAAGTGCACTTTAAGAAGTCCAATGTCTACTTAAATTAACTAAGACTCCAGATAAAACAAACATGCAGAAGATTTGAGTTTGTTTCCTCAGATAATGTCACATAAGAAACATCAACATACAAAATAGAATCTTAATAGTTCTGATTTTTTTTCATATTTCCTGCTAAATTAACCCCTTCTTTAAAAATTAGGAGCACAGTGACTTATGGCCGGCCTGACATTGCCGATGCACCTTAAGAACACAACTGGCTTTCTACCCTCAGTGATTTCTATTCTGGTTAAATGGGATCGGGTTTACAGTCCTAGGTGATATTGGGTCACTAACAGGCTAAACATACCTCACTGACTAAACATATCCTTTTGGGCCAATAGGGAAACCAACTGAGCGTGACCCAGTTTCTGCTGATGCAGACCTACGCACGCTTGGTCAACTTGAGGAACAGAAAAATGTGACTTGGTCAGTTTTAAGTGCCTCGTCAGGGCTCCCACAGCTCATTCTACCTCTAGGAACTACAATTACATCCATGATGCCAGCCACCTTGACACATATAGTGTATGAATAACATTGATTGCATTAGCTGGACTTTGATAAGTGAGTCAATCTGCATAATAAACAATACTGCATGGTAGGCTTGGACAGTATACTGGGGTATTTGGAAATAGCCAGGGGATGGTTTTTCCAATACCATTTAAAATAATTTGACGTTTTTTGCTACATTTTTATTTTTGTAGCTACTTTAGGCAAATACCTGCAGTCAACTTGTGCAATACGTTAGGAGATAAAGCAGGTCGCGTTCTTTATTTCACCTGTCGCATTATGAAGCATACAGTAGTTCCCCAGAACAGTTGAGCCTGTTTGTTTGTAAATAGCGCAACCGTAGAAAGCGGGAGCAGGTGAGTCCAGCTGTGGTATTGGCAGGGATCGCATTTTCTATTGAAAGTCAGAGTTTTTTTGCTTCACAGAAAATACATTAGTGCCACACATTTGTCTGAAAATAAATGAACTTTCAGATGACAACACAAGCGCAACACTATTTGGCAGGCAGCCATACAAGTAAATGAGCTTACAATGACAAAGCAAGGCATTTTTGTATAAAAAAACAAAACAATGCATGACCATCATATTTCTAAATGTTAATCATAGAAAGAATTTAGCCAGTTACATTTCCTAATGTTTTGCTTAAAGTTCATCTTTCATTTTACCAGAGAAAAGTAGGCTGGCTACACTGAGAAAAGTACCAGAGAAAGTAGCTACACTGTCAGAGCGTTGACTATCAGTGATAGAATTCATGAACGGGCATTTTGAATGGAGAAGTGAAACTGAAGCACAAAATGTCTGACACTGAGCAGAAATTACAATAAGAAGCATTTTAGTTCTGACATTAGAAAACACGGCAAGATTTGACTATTTTTTCCTGTGTGAAGAACGCAGAATCTACATTTAATTAGCCTAGTTATCTAAGTAAGTGGCTGAATTAATTAATAAGGTGAGGGTGAATCAGTGTTAGCTTTCTGTGGTGTTTGAGAAGTCAAAGCCCTTTGGATGACTTATCTGTAGGCTAGAGGGCCAGTGCTGTCTAGATTTCCTTGTGTTTTTCTCCTCTCATTTCTCAGCCTGTCTGCTCCTCCTCCCCCACTCTTTTTCGAGCAGGCAGGCTCGTTGCCGTAGCGACCAGTACTGTTCTTGCTTCAGACAAGCATGCCTCAAAACTTTGTTCATTTGAGTAATGTCTTTCATTTACATTCGCTTGTAAAAGTCCAAACTCACAAAAGGACATTAAGTAAGTCCTACCTATACACATATAACTTTATGAGCTGGATTGCCTGTCTTTGCTATTTAATTTATTTTTGTTTGCGCTTGTTAGCATATTTAGCTAGCAGCCCCTATGGAAATGCACTATTACTTGTGCTAATTGTCTTTTTTGGCGCCCTCTTGTGTACTAAGCCGATAATACATCAATCTCGGGATGAGAGAAACGGTATGACGATACTGCCCAACTCTACTGCATGGAGACAGACATACTACATAGTGATAGTGATATATATATATATATATATATATCACTATGTAGTATATCACTATGTAGTATATATATATAGTATATATAGTATATATATATACATACACAAAACTATTGATCTTGGGAGGGTTGATTTAATTTTTATTAGGATCTCTTTTAGTCCCCATTTGGACTAATCTTCCAAGAGTCCTTAACATTAAAATACAATTTATAATACACACTTTCACATATAATACACTATTACAAACATACATAAATACACTAGCATAATGACCCAATAAATACTAAATCTAAAATAATATTGATTCTTCATCTACTATAGTCCCACAACATTTCTATATACTATATTTAAATAATGTTTAAACTTATATATTGAAAAGGTTTCTAGTTTGCTCAGTTCATTTATTCCATTTCTTCCAATCTAAATGTTCTTTTGCCCATTTTTTTTTCTGTCTGGATAACGCATAGATGGTGGACAATCTATTCCTAGTATTTACGGAATGTCTGTCTCTTACCAACTGAATACCATTGTGAATAGAACTTGGCCATTTTAAATGATGTATATTAGAAAATAAGTTGTGTTTTTTCAATTATCTTGTCGATTGATGACCAACCAAGAACACTGCGCATGACTGCAACAGAAGAACCATATCTCCGCCTTAAAACAATCCTTGCTGCTTTATTCTGTGCATTCTGCAGCCTCCTAACTTCACTAGTTGATGCATTTCCCCAGACCACCGAACAATAGTTCACTTGACTCTCAACCAATGCCTGTGTTATTTGCTGAAGGATTTTCCCTGGTAAATATTTAGCTATCCTTCTGATTATGCATGCTGGTTTATATATATATACACACACACACACACACACACACACACACACATATATATATATATATATATATATATACACACATATATATATATATATATATATATATATATATTTTTTTTTTTAAATATATATATATATATATTTTTTTTAAATATATATATATATTTTTTTACATAGATTAGTTATTTGAGACGACCATGATAAGCAGTTGTCTAGCTGCACTCCCAGTAGTTTGGTTTCTGCCACTTCTTCAATTTGTACTCCTCCCATACTTAATTGTATCCCATGCTGTTTTGGCCTTTTCCTAGTTGAACAGACCAACATAACTTTGGTTTTCTTGGTGTTTAAAGCAAGTTTGTTTTGGCAAACCCATTTCCTGATAATCTCCAAATCTCCTTGCAAAGCTTGCTGTACATGTCGAACCGATTGTTTTGCTGCATAAATTGTAGTATCATCTGCAAATATAGTAGCTTGAGTTTCAACCAAGGCATGGGGAAGGTCGTTGGTGTATATTAAGTAGAGAAGTGGCCCAAGGCAGCTGCCCTGCGGTATTCCACAGTTTAACACATTTGGGGACGAAAATGAACCATTGATATAGGTGGACTGTTTCCTGTCAGTTAGATATGACTGTACCCAATTCAATGTTACCTCCTTAAAACCATAATGCATTAATTTTGTCAAAATAATTTCATGATCTACTAAATCAAATGCTGCACTGAAATCTAAAAATAGTACACCTACAAACCTGCCATTATCCATAGCATTGAGCCACTGGACTCTGGATAAGAGTCTCTGCTAAATGACTTAAATGTAATGTAAAATGGTCAGTCATGTCAACAAATGCAGTGGAAGTGGAATGGTTTTTGCGATAAGCATGCCGATTGGCTGTAATCAGATCATTCTTTTCATATACTCCCACATTTGTCTACTCACAATTACCCTCCAATATATTACTGAGTGTAGGGAGTAGACTAATTGGTCGACTATTGGCAGGAGTAATCGGTTCTTTGCAGTCTTTCGGAATAGGACACAGTTTCGCATGCTTCCATACATTTGCAAACAACCCCTTTTCCAGTGACCAATTAAATATGTATCTCAGTGGAACTGCAATCTGGGGAGCAGCACAGCAAAGCAAAAAAATTGCCCATAAGACCATAACCTGTAGATTTACCAGCTTAACCTATTTATTGTGATTCTATGTCAATTGTAATGTATAATTTAAAAATATATCAGAATTCAGACCTCAATAGTAGAGGCATAGACAGAGGGTGATGCCAAAAATGATAAGCATGATACGGCACATTTGAAATTGAAATATTTTATTACATCAAAAATACAGCCATAGGAAAACTATGACTGGGTAAAGTGTGTGTGTGTGTGTGTGTGTGTGTGTGTGTGTGTGTGTGTGTGTGTGTGTGTGTGTGTGTGTGTGTGTGTGTGTGTGTGTGTGTGTGTGTGTGTGTGTGTGTGTGTGTGTGTGTGTGTGTGTGTGTGTGTGTGGTAAAAGGTTAACATTCCAGGACGCTACTGAGCCAGCTGTGGTCAAAATGTTTCACTCTTCTCAGTTCCCGCTCCTGGGCTTTCGTGAGAGCTGGTGCCCCCAACTCCTCACCTGGGCCCCATGCTGCCGACCCCCCCAGATCCTGCCTGGCGTCTCGGAGCTCTGCTTCCCCTTCAGAGTCCTCTTCCTCTTCCTCACTCTCCATTTCCTCTTCTACAGGTTCCTTTTCCTCGCTTCAGCAATTATAAAACAACAAAACACTTGTATAAGGGAGTTGAAAGTCCCGGTCGTGAGGCCAACTAAGCAACTATTCCTAACAGTCAGCATAAAATGAAACTTTCCATAGCATTGTCAAGTTATCTGCTGAACCGAGGTGTATCAGCCCGTTTTCATGTCAAATAGTCAAGTAGCCATGTAACCTTATGTTTACGATAATTTAAAAACAACCACCTGGGGGAAACCAAGAACTAGCCCGAATAGAAATCATGGGACATTATTTTGGATCTTTTCAGTCAGCATTTGAAAAGTTCTGACGGCATATTGTTGGTTTGAAAAGAAAATAAAAGATTAACGAGAGGCTGATAGTGTTTTCAGCCTCGCTGCCAAGACTGGAGCCATCTCTCTGATCTCCCAGGCCTTTGGCAGAGTGACCCTGAGCAATGTCAACACATACATCATGCCAAGTCGGAGTGCTGCAGACAACAACCATCCAAATAATGACTTTGAAGTATGCACATGCCTCTTCATGTCATTTTTCAGTCCACATCGACCTCTCAATGAAAGCAGACAGTTAACACTTCACAACCTTCCAAAGGAAGTCAATGGCAGTGTCCGAATACCGATACTTGCTTTCTAAATGGTAGACAGTTTTCAATTTCAAGTTTAATAGTATGTGACATTTCGAAAAATCAACTATACTTTAAATGCCCGGATGGCATACTAATTTCGGCTTTGACAACAGCTGATCAATAAAATATGGGGAGGTGCTACAGAAGTGAACAAATAGCGGGAAACAATGAACATCAAGTATGATCTAAATGCTAGGATGTTATACTAATTTCAGATCTAGTAGAATTTGATGCAGACTTTTCTACAATGCATTGGAAGAGGTGGGCTGCGAGTGACAGGCCCTAGTTCTCTTCAAGTAGCCAAACTACAAAACTAGGCTACTTAAAATGGGAAGATGACAAAAGTTTCTGCGGTGGAGTAAAAAAAAAAAGTAGGCTAAGTAGTTTTAGTTCTCCTAAAAATTTGTATTGCATCGTAGGCAACATATTTGAAAACAGAAGTATTTTTATTTCACCCACAGTGAATCTATTTTCTCACTGAAAAGTCTGTTCTCTTGGCCTTCGTCAGAGCTTTTAAACTAAATACTAAACCATCTTGATTTCTGAATGTGTCGATACTGCATTACTGATGGCATGTTACTCAGGCCTTTTGATTTGAACATATGTATTGTTGAAGTTTTGTAGGCTACCTATTTAACTAATGGATCAAGCCTGAGCAGTCATTCTGATCTCGTTCCCAATGATCAGTGGTTTAGTTTATTACGTTGCTGTCCAGCAGTTCTGAATTTGCGATGCACCTGACCGTCCATGTTTTTCTGTGCAATAGCATTTTGATTTGAACATCTGAAAAGTTTGTGTACTAGGCTATTTGATTTAATTTATATTACACCGTTAAAAAGTTGAGTCACTTAGAAATATCCTTGTTTTTGAAAGAAAGGCAAATTTTTTTGTCCATTAAAATAACATGAAATTGAACAGAAATATAGTGTAGACATTGTTATAGTTGTAAATTACTATTGTAGCTGGAAACGGCTGATTTTATGTAATGTCTACATATGCATTATCAGCAACCATCACTCCTGTGTTTCAAATGGCATGTTGTGTTAGCTAATCCAAGTTTATCATTTTAAAAAGGATAATTGATCATTATAAAACCATTTTGCAATTATGTAAGCACAGCTGAAAACTGTTCTGATTAAAGAAGCAATAAAACTGGCCTTCTTTAGAGTAGTTGAGTATCTGGAGCATCAGAATTTGTGGGTTCGATTACAGGCTCAAAATGGCTAGAAACAAAGACCTTTTTTCTGAAACTCGTCAGTCTATTCTTGTTCTGAGAAATGAAGGCTATTCCATGCAAGAAATTGCCAAGAAACTGAAGCTCTCATACAACGCTGTGTACTACTCCCTTCACAGAACAGTGCAAACAGGCTCTAACCAGAATAGAAAGAGGAGTGGGAGGCCCCGGTGTACAACTGAGCAAGAGGACAAGTACATTAGAGTGTCTAGTTTGAGAAACCGATGCCTCACAAGTCCTCAACTGGCAGCTTCATTAAATAGTACCCGCAAAACACCAGTCTCAATGTCAAAAGTGAAGAGGCGACTCTGGGATGCTGGCCTTCTAGGCAGAGTTGCAAAGAAAAAGCCATATCTCAGACTGGCCAATACAAAGAAAAGATTGAGATGGGCAAAAGAACAGACACTGGACAGAGGAAGAGTATTATTATTATTTTTTACAAAGTGTTATGGACAGACAAATCTAAGTTTGAGATGTTCGGATCACAAAGAAGAACATTTGTGAGATACGGAAAAAGATGACAATGCTGGAGGAGTGCTTGACGCCATCTGTCAAGCATGATGGAGGCAATGTGATGGTCTGGAGATGCTTTGGTGGTGGTAAAGTGGGAGATTTGTACAGGGTAAAAGGTATCTTAAAGGCTATCACTCCATTTTGGAGTGGTCAGCACAGTCACCGGATCTCAACCCTATTGAGCTGTTGTGGGAGTAGCTTGACCGTATGGTACGCAAGAAGTGCCCATCAAGCCAATCCAACTTGTGGTAGGTTCTTTAGGAAGCATGGGATGAAATCTCTTCAGATCACCTCAACAAATTGACAACTAGAATGCCAATTACAGCAAGGCTGTAATTGCTGCAAATGGAGGGTTCTTTGACAAAAACAAATTTTGAAGGACACAATAATTGAATTAAAAATCATTATTTATAACCTTATCAACATCTTGACTATATTTCCTATTCATTTTGCAACTAATTTCATGGAAAACAAGGACATTTCTAAGTGACCCCAAACTTTTGAACGGTCGTGTATGTTACAGCACTTTGGTTTCGCTAATAAATATGTTGAAATGGAATCAAAATAATATTTTTCTGTCTTCAGTCCTAGGATAGATCTAATTATAAGCAGCCTGAGTAGGCCTATAACGCAATTCCTATACTATTCAGAGTTTAGATAAATTAATCAAGTTGGAAATTAGCTATTTTCATGCTGGTTAATGCGATGCATGTCTGTCCCACCCCACCTACTCAGCCAATCAGGAGCCGCTACTGTGTTGCACCTGGGGCATACTTTTTACTAACCGGTACGTGTTAAATAGTATGTGGTGAAGAGCAAATGGTGCAGTCTGTAGTACACTAGTATGGGTATTCGGACACGGCCAGTGTGTAGTGGCCTGCACAACTCCAGTTCTTGAACCGGATGCGCTGGATTCAATTCTGGCCTTGTAGTTGGGATTAAGACAAACCAGGTGGTCAAATTTCATTTGATGTGGCTTCCTCGCCTTGTCTCCATCTGCACTGATGTGTCAGAGCAAGACTGGTGAAAGAGTCCGCTAGGGTGCAAGGCCATCATCACAATACTGCTTTGACCTTATTCGTTTTCAGGCCAATATAGCTTAACCTATTTATTGTGATTCATGTCAATTGTAATGTATAATTTAATAAAATATCAGAATTCAGACCTCAATAGTAGAGGCATAGACAAGAGGGTGGACAAAATCTATATGTGGTCCTGAGTCGGAAGCCACGACCACTACACCAGACTGGCACCATGTCTTTTTTTCATTTTCTTGTCTGGGACAATTAAGTAACTACTAGTTACTGGACTCACCTGGCAGAAGAGCTGGAGATGAGCAGGGAGCGTACGAACATAGAGCAGAGGAACGAGGCTGAAGGCAGGACGTGGGCTGGGGTGTATAGCAGCTGAGGGGGAGAGAGGAATGAGTTATGAGGAGCTCCTGATGCTTATTTCACCCCCCCCCCCCTTAAATTTCCAATACAATCTAGAAATATTTGTAGACCAATTTTGTCTTAGCTAGCATCTAAAGGGAACTCAGTATATTTAGTAGTTCACAACATGGAAGTATACAAGTATTTGGCATATGTACTATTTAAGCTAAACATGAACTTTGAGGGCCAACACTACAGAACGTAGAAACACTAGCTTATTTACAAGTCCGCAAATAAATGGTCAGTGGCCCTTGCATGAATGCGCGTGCGCACATACACACCTCCTTGATGGCAATGGAACCCTGTGGTAGCTGAATCCTTTCTGCCATGGGATTGGTCAGCGATTCTTGCTGCTGCCTGTGTTTCCCTAGCAACAGATAGAACGGCGTCACGGCAACACTGTCGTCCACCATGAGCTGAAAAACACCCCAAAAACAAATACAGTCAGGACTTCAATAGAGAATGCTATAGATGTAATCTATTCCTGTAACACTTTGGCAACATGTTTCGCAACTGCTTTGTAACAAAGTGAGATTGTACCCGTTTACTAGACGCCAACAGTCTGTCCTCCTCAGTCTTAGTGCTAAACGTCATCAAATCCTACAATGGAGAGAGGATGTCAGACAGAACTCTGTGGTTAGTTACCTGCCAGTGGAATAAGAAGTAAAACCCACACATGCGCCATCACCTCAGATGAACAGATTCTTTACTTTTAATGTAATTTAGTAGTTTGGGGGATCTTGTATTCAAGGTTTGAATTGGAACAGAACATGTGGCGTGTCCAGTCCTTTAACCTATTAGGGGTGACAAAGGAAAGGAGACGAGGAAGCCATGAGTCTGGAGACAGTCTGTGTATTATATATTCACCATGTGTTGGGTGAAGAAGTAGAGCTGGGATCTGTTGAGCCACTGAGCGTGCTCCTCGCAGCTCTCCAGCATCTGGTCGCGTGGGGCAAAAACGGCACGCTGTACCTTGCCCGTGCACAAGGCCTTCTGGGAGTAGATGGGCCGCGGCTCGCCGGGCTTGAACACAAACACTGGTGGGAGGAGAGGGCATTGATGAGTGAAGCCCATATTAGCTATGTTATGTTTAGTTGGTGTTGCCATACCACACAGCCCAAGGACCCAAAGTTTAGCTAGTTGCACACATGTAACATGGCAGGTTCCCCTCTAAACATGGCAGGTTTCCCTCATCTAAATGAGCAAAGACAAAGAGTCCAGTTGGAGCTAGAACCAGGAAGCACTCACAGTCGGAGCAGCCAGACTGACTGCAGAAGGCAGCCATGTTCTCAGACAGTGGGTCAGCCTGGAGCAGGCTCACATCCACGGGGGTACTCCACTCCACTGATTGAGAGAAGGGAAGAAAGAGAAACGAAAGTAGGAAAACAAACGTCAGGTCTATGGATTGAACAGATTTTATTTTAGGTTGTGGTCATGTTGCTAATAGGACAATTGCACATATAGGCCCACGCACGTCAGAGACGTCTGTCTTACTTGAGCAGGTGAGGAGGTTCCAGCAACAGAGTTGGTTCTTGGTGCTGGTCCCCAACAGGTACTTGGAACAGCTTAACCTTCCAAAACAAAGGTCCCTGGTGGATCATAAAAAGTCTCATTTTTCAAACCCATTCACTATTCATGACCATACCACAACCCACTCACAGGATTAGTGTCAAGGACCTTTTCCACACCAGAGCTACAACAACAAATACAGTCATTTGAAATCATTTCTGTTCAGAGCACAAGCAGACCTCAGAGAAAATCTATAGGAGGCGGTTACACAAGGGGGTGTGGGCAGCTGGAATAACAGTGCGGAGGCCCAGTGCTCGACTTCCAAAGCCATTTCTGTACCAGCAAGTGTCTACATTACTCAGAGCACATATGAGGCAGAGCTAGCCCTATACATTACATCCTCATTTAGGTGGAGGAAGTAAAGGGATGAAGAGTGATGTATAGTTGCCTCTTGGGACCATTGTGAATAACAGCACTAAAACCAGGGCATGCAAATGGAAGTAAAAAGGAATACATTTAAATTGGGAATCGTAAATGACACAGCACTGCAACAGTTAACATTGATCACGAGATCATAGGCAGCAGCTAGGCAGCTCTGGCATGCAATTGAGTAAGACTCAACACCAAATACTAGTTTTCTGCACCCGGTGACCTAAGGAAGGGGGGAGTTGACTTGGCAAATATTGTTGTAGAGGCTCCCTCAATGTTGCGGAGCAGGTTCTGTCTCCCAAATTGATGTGGCTGGCCAATATCACTTGTTTTTTTTGTATGTTCCCGATCTGTTGCCATAAAGTACACTCGCTTTGTGCCAGTGAAGTTAAATATTACAGACTTATCTACCACAGAGGGTTTTACACACAAGTAAAAAATGTCAAGTATGAATCTAAGTTCATATTAGGAGTCATGGCTGCTAGTTTAAAAAGCCATCTTGTTTGTTGATAGACAGCCATATCTGCGAACATACACTTTTTTTGTTAGGAAAGTTGTTGAAATGTCTGCTCGTTTGAATGGTCATGCATGTTTGTGTATACTTGTATAAGTGTGTGAAGTTGTTTTAAGTGTGTCTGTCTGTTTATAGGTGTGTGCGAGTGAGCTCTAACCTGATGGCCCCTGGGGGCTGGGACAGGGTGGTAAGCAGCTCCCAGGAAGCGCTCCATACAGTCACCACTTCCTGGAAACCGACAGCCAATAGGGAGCCGTCGGCCGAGAAGCAGCAGCAGCCAGGCTTAAGGTGGTGGTACCCGCCCACAAAGTCACATGACCAGGAGGCTCCCTCTGCTGGTAGTCAGCGGCATAGAGAGAAGGGAAATGCAGAGGAAAATATTAGAGCGTCAATGTGATTTAGCTCATCATCAATACCTTGATTAGCCAAATCATGTGTCAGTGAACAATAACTAGCAGGTCTCCAGGACCAAAATGGAAGGCCCTCAGGCTCAGTGATAGAAAATAACCATTTACCCTTGGTGTCCGAGTGGTCTGCCAGAAGCCAGGCTTTGAAGTGGCCGTCGAAGCTGATGGTCACCAGCATGGTGGTCTCTGGTGAGGGGCTGAAGCACATGGCTGTAATCTGGTCCTCGTGGGGGGCTGTGACTGTAGTGTTCAGCATAAAACTATAGAGGGGGGAGGAGGAAGGGTGGAGATTGGACGAAAGATGGAAACCACGTGTATATATAGTGTATGCTTAAGTATGTGGACACCCTTTCAAATTAGTGGATTTGGCCATTTCAGCCACACCCGTTGCTGACAGGTGTATACAATCGAGATATGAAGACATGTACAACAACATGGAACCAGGCTGGCTATGGTGTGCAAACAAATAGTACCTCTGAGTTTGCTCATCGTACGCCCACAGCTTCAAATTGATTTCTAACTCAGAGCCTTTTTGCGTCCTCTCCTCCACCGTAGCAAGCCAGTCGCCTCGGGTGTCGAACGCCGCCTTTACCACTTCAAACTGGTCCAGACCCTCTTCGTGGATGTACTCCTGCTGTACTATGTCCAACTGAAGGTAGAAGAGAAATAGTCAATCCATTTTCATCAGCTTGATTGGTCAAGAAGAGTTCATTCAGTTATCAAACAGTTCATGACAAAAGAGCAAAGCCAGACCTCCAAGACTCAGGCCATCCATTCTAGTCATTCTATGTCTAATAGTCACATGACATCAAAGTTCAAGAACCCTTCCTCGGTAGCTCCCTGGGCCAAGTTAACAAGGACAGTGTTTGGTGTTCTTCATTGTCAGCTCCAGGCAATAAAAACTGTGCTTACATTGTAGAGCAGCTTGTCGCGATGGAGAGAGTAGAACTGCAAGTGGCCTGGTTTCCCGTTGAGCACCAAGGCTTTACTACGCGGGTCAATCGTCAGGTCTGTCCGCACACCCTCACCCTTGACCAGCCCCTGGATAATGGCCGACACTTTAACAAAGCTCTGGATGATAGTGATTTCTTGACGGGGAAAATAGGGAGAAAAAATATGGATCAGGCCTACAGATTAAACTCCGTGACAACGTCCAAAGGCCCTTAGTTGTTTGACACAACATACAGTGGGGTCCAAAATGATTGGATCCCTTGATAAAGATTAGCAAAAAAATAGAAAAATAAATAATACAAATACTGAGCTATATTGTATGCGCAATTTTTTGTTGTTGAAATTATATTATTTAATACTAACACAATTGCTCATAGAAAGATTTTGTTTAACAAGTAATTTATTATTTTTTATTTATTATTCTTTACCCCAGCACTCTCCCCTGGTGAAGACAACGAGACAGATTTGTTCAAAAACACATTGGGAGGGATCTTAGACCAATCTGCCATTCAGAATCCTTCCAGATCCTCAATGTTTTGTCTGCTCTTATAAACTTCCCTTTGTGAATTCAAACCACAGGTTTTCAATGAGGTTCTGTCTGCCAATGGCCATCTCAGTCTGGAGACTGAGATGGCCATTGCAAAATGTTGATTTTGTGGTCAAGTAACCATTTCTTTGTGGATTTTGGGATGTGCTCTTGTGGTTGTCTTGCTGAAAGATCCAGGTGTGGCCAAGTTTCAGCCCTCTGGACAAAATGTTCTGGTACTTGGTAAAGTTCATGATGCTGTTTGACCTTAACTCATTTGATACCAGAAAATCCTCCAGTGAAAAAGCTGAAATTCTGATGATTCACCACCATATTTTACAGTAGGTATGTGGTTCTTCTCTGATTATGCATCTTTCTTTCAATGCAAAACCCACCAGAGGTGTGCGTGGCCAAAGAGCTCTATTTTCATGTCATCTGACCATAGCACTGGTTCCAAATCCAAGTACCAATGCCGTTTACAATGTGTTCTTCTCATAAAACGTTTTAGAAAAAGTCTGGGTCGTTATCCTTGCAAGGGGAATATTGAACAGGGGATCCAATCATTTTGACCCCTATCTTTGAGATGTATTTATTTATTACTTGTTAAACAAAATCTTTCTCTGAGCAATTGTATTAGTATAAAATAAAAACAAATGGTGCATACAATATAGCTCAGAATTACTTTGGAACACAAGCATTTTGCTACACCCGCAATAATACGTTTTCGTGTGACCAATACAACACAATTCAATTTCATTTATTTGTTTATATACAGTATTTTTTTGCTCATCTTTATCAAATGTTGGACCCCACTGTACATGGTGATATCAGCACCAGCCATTGCTAAGATAAAATACTATATGCTACTTGGGAATCTGCTGTCCCTTTTCAAGTGTGAGACTGAGGACCCTGAACAGTTTTAAGCATCTTTCCTTAAAGTAATCACTGAAATCCGCTACATAGCAGTTACCAATCCAGTCATGTCAGATCAGTGATTACTTCAAGGGAGGGAGGCAAGATGGAGGAACGAACCATGAAATTATTGTAACAGGTTGCAACAGTCCTTACTGTTGTCAGAGTGGGAGGTGCAGAACAATGAACCGTCAGGTGACACGGCAATGTGTGTGATTGCGCCGCCCAGGCGCGGCAGGAAGTCCTTCTGGTTCTCTTGTGTGTAATGCCACTGGACCAGCACCGATTCTATCCCCCCGCTTAGCAGGTTGGTGCCTACAGAAACGAAGCGGAGACAAAGGCCATCACGCCCCTGGTCAGAATGCTTCCATCATGAACCAGGAAAACAGTTGGCATAGAGCAGGGGTGGCATTAGCTTTTAGAAATGTGCATTTTCACAACACAGACAATCAGAAAATCAGAGTTTCAAACCATTTCACCTGCATTTTATATTGAAAGTCAACTGTGTTTATTTGCCTAAATAGAATGATTAGCGGCATGCAACTATAGTTTCTCTTCACATTAATGCAACACATTCTGCAAAAAATAGCTGGGTTTTCATCAGATAACAGAAGTGCCAAATTATTTGGCCAAGTAAATTAGCTTAGAATGAAAAAAGCAAGGTATTTTTTCCAAAAACAATTTATTGCCATCAGATTTCTCATGTTTATCATAGAAAGAATGTAGCCAGCTAAATGTCCTAATGTTTTTCTTGAAGTTCATCGAGGATCATTTTGATAAAGAAGGACTGAGAAGCTCAGTTCTGGTGACTTTTATAAAAAGGACATTTTACTCCAAAATGAAAGAAAATAAAGTTATGCTGACAACATCTAAAATATAATTTCCACTTTCAGAAATGAGCCCAATAACATATTGGTAAAAATGTTTAAATCATTTTGACATATTGGACCAAGCATGGTCTATCAGATGTCCCATTAGCAATAAGCATTATCACCTGTAGCCCAATTGATGCAGCATAATGGCTATAACATTGACATAGGCTGAAGCATGGGGTTTGTCCATCTGCATTTACCCCATCCTGATTGTTGTTGTTATTCATAATTAATATTTTATTATAAATAATTGTTCACTTTCAGGCATTTCTATTACAAAGTACATCATTGCCCTTTAAGATGCCATTGTCCACTGCATCTGTAAAACGATGTCACTCGTGCCACCGGAGTAAAGAAATAAAAAGGTAGCAATTGAATAAAAAAAATTTAACCAAAAGGTCAAATATGCTTTCATAATACATTTATCAAAACGGCTTTGCATTAACCATTTATGTGAACTGATTCCTTGTTACAACACATGTTTCCCTCCCCATGGCTCTTGCAACTTGAATGCGCCTCAAGAGGAATATTTATCTTAAAGAACACATGGCAAGCCGACTAGGTAAATAGGTAAAACTATTCTGATTTTGTTTTAATAAGATTACATGGCAAAAATAATAGCACTGGAAAGTTGCATCCCGACCCGAGTGACAAAGTAGAGGCTTTGAATGACTTATTATAGCCTATTTAATTCCCTTCATCTGGACAATCAGTGTCAGTTCAGTGCACACAGCTTAACAGAGAAAATAAAATAATAAAATAAAATATTTGGCAATATATTTCATATAACAGACATGCTTCTCTACACGATAAATGTAGTGTGATCAAAGATGATTTGTATAGGTATAATTCAAAAGTTATAGGGTCAGGGGTTATAGGTTACCTTCAGGGGTGAATTGCAGTGTGTTGACTGCCCCGTGGTGCCAGTGTAGGGTGGAGTATGTGTACTCCTTCTTCTGGTTGAAGTTTCTCCTATGAAGACAGAGAAAGAACATTGATTGAGTGATGCCAATCCAGTGTTTCCCCTAAATTTGGTCTTAACTTCTTATGGCTGGGGGGTAGTATTGAGTGATAAGTTGCCGAAAGTAAAACGGCCTGCTCCTCAGTCTCAGTTGCTAATATATGCATATTATTATTGATATTGGATAGAAAACTCTAAAGTTTCTAAAACTGTTTGAATGACGTCTGAGTATAACAGAACTCACATGGCAGGCAAAATCAAAACAGGAAGTGAGAAATCTGAGCTTTGTATGTATTCACCAGAGTCCCCAATGAAATTCCCTTGAGATATTAATGATGTTGCACTGCCTAGGGGTTCCACTAGATGTCAAACATCTATAGAAATTTGAATGAGACTTCTACAGTGTTGTGGGAGTGAATGAGTACAGAATCTATCAGGTGTCTAGCAGTCAGCCATTTTCTGATCACACTTATTCATGGTATCCACTTGCGATTCCATTGCTCATGAAGACACAAAGGAATACTCCGGTTGGAACTGTATTGAAGCTATATGTTAAAAACATCCTAAGGATTGATTCTGTACTTAGTTTGAAATATTTCTTTGACCTGTAATATAACTTTGAAGTTTTTGTCCAATGTAACACTGACCAGAAGGAGCGTTTGGATATGTATACCAAACGCACTAACAAAATAAGGTATTTGGACATAAATAACGGACATTATCGAACAAAACAAACATTTATTGTGGACCTGGGGTTCCTGAAGTGCTTTCTGTTGTAGATCATCAAAGGTAAGGGAATATTTATCATGTAATTTCTTGTTTATGTTGACCCCATCATTGCGGCTATTGTGACTTTTACTTCTGAGCGCCGTTTCAGATTATTGCATGGGTTTCTTTTTCCGTAAAGTTTTTTTGAAATCTGATACAGCGGTTGCATTAAGGACAGGTATATCTATAATTCCATGTGTATAACTTGTATTATCATCTACATTTATGATGAGTATTTCTGTTGAATGATGTGGCTATGCAAAATCACTGGATGTTTTTGGAACTAGTGAATGTAACCCGCCAATGTAAACTCATATTTTGATAAATATGAACTTTATCAAACAAAACATACATGTATTGTGTAACATGATGTCCTATGAGTGTCATCTGAAGATGATCAAAGCTTAGTGATTAATTGTATCTCTATTTGTGGTTTTTGTGACTCTGGGTGGAAAATCTTTTGCTGTAAAAATGGCTGTATTTTTCTGTGGCTATGTGGTGACCTAACATCGTTTGTGGTGCTTTTGCTGTAAAGCATATTTGAAATCGGACACTGTGGTGGGATTAACAACAAGATCAGCTTTAAAATGGTATGAGATATGAGTTTCAGGAATTTTATACATGAGATTTTTGATGTTTTGAAATTGGCGCCCTGCACTTTCACTGGCAGTTGTCATATCGATCCCGTTAACGGGATTGCAGCCATAAGAAGTTTTAAGTGAGGCCATGTATGGTCATGGCCGCAATGTTCTTCCGGCATCACTCACCACAGGCGAATTTTGCCGTCCTCGTGACCTGTGGCGATACAGTCCTCTTTAGGGTGGCACGAGACACAGGTGAAGGCATTCTTAGCCCCTTTCTTATTCCCCGACTTGAGGAAAAACCTGTGAGGCACAGAAACAGACAATACAGTTGAATGAGTGCTATGACTGTTGATGACCAATGTTTAGTTGGGCAATGTCAAATCCCCATAAAATACTGTAAAGAGGGGGTTGCTCAAAACAATCGAGAGGGCTGGCTGGCTGAACTCCCCCACTCCTGACCACAGACAAGCAGAAAGGCCACTCATCCAACAGACAGGACTGCCGTTCATCGTGTTTGGACTTGTATTGCACAAACACTAGCCAGAAAGACATTAACATTCATGCTTACAGTCCTTGAAGGGGACAGCCTCCTGACAGAAAAGAATGTTGTTTACCTGTAAGACTTCTGCTTCTTGAAGAAAAACACCTCAAGCTGTAAACCTTTGACGGCAGCAATGTATTCACCCTGTTAGATTGGAGGAATAAACAAGCTTTTCACGAAGAGCTGGCGTCCATATTGGAGGTGGTAATAAAAAACTCAAACCTCTCGCTTAACAATACAATGGCAAACTATGACAAGTGACCCAAGAGTAAGTTGTTTGCTGCCAGAGACTTGTTTGCTACTGAAGTTCCAGGTAGGCCTACTACACGTACCTTTCTGCCAAAGGAGGCAGCCCCAGAGGGGCTGACATCACACAGGACGGCCGAGAGCTCTCGCGCCTCCACTTCCTGGTCCCCACTTAAGGGCAGATGAACAGCCACCAGCTGGAACAGCTCTAAACACACACACACACACACACACACACACCACATCAGAGATCACCCTCCTCCACATTCTGCACTATTATGTTGACCAATTACAAAATAAATCACTTGTGACTTGAAAGAACACTGACTGACTGCAAAAAGGTCCTATATAGGCATTTAAGGACAATTGATGTGCAAATGCCAACCTCTGATTTGTACTTACCAGAGCTTTTGTCATTTGCCATTGGGACGACGACAAACACAACTCCTCCATGATTTTCAGAGACGTATATGGAGTAGATGGGGTACCCAATAATGAAGGTCTGAAAAGTATTATAGTAAAGTGATTTATAAATACAGAACCAATCAAAAGTTGACAAACCTACTCATTCCGGGGTTTCTTTAATTGTACTATTTTCTACATTGTAGAAAAATGGTGAAGATATCAAAACTAGGAAATAAACACATTGAATCTTGTAGTAAACAAGTGTTAAATTCAAATATGTTTTTATATTTGATTCTTCAAAGTAGCCACCCTTTGCCATGACAGCTTTGGCATTCTCTCAAACATTCTAGTCAACTGGAATGCATTTAAAATTACAGGTGTGCCTTGTTAAAAGTTGATTTGTGGAATGTCTTCCCTTCTTAATGTGTTTGACCCAATCAGTTGTGTTGTAACATGGTAGGGGTGGTATACAGATATTGGCCCTATTTGGTAAAAGACCAAGTCCATATTATGACAAGAACAGCTCAAATAAGCAAAGAGTTCAACGTCAAACGACAGTCCGTCATTACTTTAAAGACATGAAGGTCAGTCAATCTAGAAAATTAAGAACTTTGAACGTTTCTTCAAGTGCAGTCGCAAAAACCATCAATTGCCACGATGAAACTGGCTCTCATGAGGACGGCCACAGGAAAGGAAGACCAAGAGTTACCTCTGCTGCAGAGGATAAGTTCATTAGTTACCAGCTTCAGAAATCACAGCCCAAATAAATGCTTCAGAGTTCAAGCAACAGACACGTCAACATCAACTGTTCATCGGAGACTGCGTAAATCAGGCCTTCATGGTCAAATTTCTGCAAAGAAACCACTACTGAAGGACACTAATAAGAAGATACTTTATTGGGCAAAGAAATGCGAGCAATACACATTAGACTGGTGGAAATCTGTCCTTTGGTCTGGAGTCCAAATCGGAGATTTTTGGTTCCACCCGCCTTGTCTTTGTGAGACTAAGAGTACGTGAACAGATGATCTCCGTATGTGTGGTTCTCATCGTGAATCATGGAGGTGTGATGTGTGGGGGTGCTTTGCTGATGACACGGTCTGTGATTTATTTAGAATTCAAGGCACACTTAACCAGCATGGCTACCACAGCATACTGCAACTATACACCATCCCATCTGATTTGCGCTTAGTGGGACTATCATTTATTTTTCAACAGGACAATGACGCAACACACATCCAGGCTGTGTAAGGGCTATTTGATGGAGTGCTGCATCAGATGACCTGACCTCCACAATCACCCGAGCTCAACCCAATTGAGATGTTTTGGGATGAATTACACCTTTCCAGGGGAAGCTGGTTGAGAGAATGCCAAGTCTGTGCAAAGCCGTCACCAAGGCAGCTTATTGGTTATTACGTGATTCCATGTGTGTTATTTCATAGTTTTGATATCTTTACTCTTATTTTTCAAAGTAGAAAGTAGTGAAAATGAAGAAAAACCCTTGAACGAGTAAGTGTGCTTTGACGAGTACTGTACATAAAGCAAAAAAGAGTGCAAAGAGTGCGGCTGTACCTTGATGAGGATGCCATCTGTGAAGTCCCACAATCGGACAGTGCCATCTGCTGAGCACGAGTATACCTGCAGGAGAGTGCAACAATGTCACGTCTACACACAAAACACTGCAATGAACAAACATTCGTCAGCGACACCAAACCATAGGAGCAACAACAAACCATTCTTTCGACAAACATGCTGATTGCAGACACGTATGTAGCTACTGTATTTATAGCTACCAGATATCTGATAACTATGTCTCCATACTGGGCGTTACAGGAAAGCCCTATACAAGATGTCGCCATACATTTTTTAACTTAACTATTCTTGGTGATACTTTCTTTGTTCTCGATTCGGTCAAAAAAGTATCTTAGAAGTGTGTGTGTCAGTTGCAAGTCATTCTACAAAAACAAAGAAAGATATTAAATCTAAGGTTTGCCCCAAGTGAGGTGTTCTCTTGCCATTTTAGCTGCCAGACATCTTGCATTTTCCAACATCTTTGCAAGAACTGTAGAAGTAGATGAGTGTCACACTGTGCAGCCAAAACAAAGATCTACACACATGCTAGAGGGACTTCTCACTCTATAAAAAAACAAGATTACATTGCAAAAATAGTAGCACTGCTTTTGCCATGCGTTTTCGCTGTTTTTTTTTGTAGAACCACCTGCAACTGGACAGACATTAAAAGATACTTAATTCTTGAGTCAGTGAAAAAAAGTGTTGCCAAGGAAGGCTAGTTAAAGTATATGACTTTCCTGTAACGCCAAGTATGGAAAGTTCACACATATCAGGCACACAAACTGGTAGCTACTGTATTTACAAACCTGCAGGTGGTTTGAAGGGTTGCGGACAATGCCTGACACCAGGTCTGTGTGTCCCTGCAAATCATGGACGCATTCCTCGGAGCTGGAACTGTACACTTTCACTGACTCCCCCGAGGCACACAAGAGGAACCTGGTGAAAAGGACCGGAAAGACATCAGTTTACAGACTACGGTTATTCCCGATTCAACGTAGACACCCGACTGTTTATGATTAGCTAACTAGCTAGCTAAATACCAAAAACAGGTCTAGCTAGCTTACGATACCGGTTAGGTGCTTTTAGCAACTCAGGTGTATTTACATACAATTGTAGCAACGCTAGTGTATTGGGTTCCACAAAAACAGAAATACAATTCTGGGAAGCCAGAAGTTAAAAACAGTTCCATTTCAACCTACTATGGCCATGGCGGGTTGGTCATTATGACGGGAGGGAATTTGAGACACATTATCTAAAAGATAGTATTATTAAACAGACTTTCCAAACGTGGGTCTGTTGTAGACCCACTTGCTCTCTGCTCATGTGCAGGACTTTTATTTTGACGTGTGCCATATGTAGACAAAAAGGGATAACTTCTGGGGGACTTTTATTTTGACATGAGGTAAGCAGAGAGGAAGTGGGTCCCTTAAGTGTTTTCAAACGTGGGCCCTTTCAGACAATTTTTGTTAACTCAGTGAGGTTAGCTTAATTTTTGTGCAGTGTGAACACTCCAAGGGAATCCAGACCCCTCAAAAGAGCCCCGAAGCGAACCAAAACAATCTCAAGAGGTGGTCTAAGTTCGAGTCGCTTGAAGTCTGTGTTCGGTTCCCTTTTTTAGAGCAATGTGAACCCAAATCACGCCATGTTCGCTTGTCATTATTCCCGCACCATACACTAGACTACTGCAATACAGTTTCCCCTTCCATAACCTCAAACATTGGTGCCACAAAAGAGATAAGATGATGTTCAGGTTCACGGAAAAAACAAGTGCTGTTTTTGGACACTGGCTAGAGATTGTCAAGGATGCACAAACAAGGATGCATGGATGCACATACAAAACTAAATACTTATATTTGCATGTATGTAAGCTAAGAGCTTCATAAGCAATTTATTCGATTGTGGGGTTTGAATAGTGTAAGATGACAACATTACATTTACATTTAAGTCATTTAGCAGACGCTCTTATCCAGAGCGACTTACTTGGTAAATCTTAAAGGGGCAGTAGCCTTCATCGGGTCTACAATTTTCAATTACATTATGTAATCTAGTTATCCTTTTGCCATTTATTCTGTTACCAATATTATTATCTTCAGATTATAATTATGTCTCATACTTTAACAACATGCAAATGTATTAGCTTCCAAAATGTGATTAGGTATATCTAGCTGTCCGAAAATACATTCTGATAAAATGTCTCGTCCTGCACTTTGTAAAAACCCAGACTGTGGGCCAGCCAGAGTGCATTGAGTGAATGTTGCAAAAATACCTTGGTTCCTTTCAAAATATAGCAATGTGAATGCAAAAGGGGTTTGGACCACAAAATAGGTAGAGTGAAATGGGGAAAAAAATATAAAAAAATAAACAGAGTGTAGTCCCCATTCAAAGGGAACAGTTATTCCCCTTTCTTTTCTTCACCAGAGCTCACTTTAAAGAGGACTGAGATGACTGAAAACACCATAAGTTGAAATGGAATTGTATTTAAATTCTGGCTTCCCATGGACTGTTTTTGTGCAACCCAATACAATTGAAAGCAATGCCAGTGTATTTAAATAAACTTTAACGTTGCACCCTTGTTGCTTAAAGCACCTAGCTAGTTACCGGTATGTGTAACATTACATTTTGGATCAGTGGACTGCCTAGTTAGTTAATATATACTGAACATGTTGGTCCCATGTTTCATGAGCTGAAATAAAAGAACCCAGCAATTTTCAAAAGCTTCTCATTTTGTGCACAAATTTGCTCACATCCCTTTTAGTGATAATTTCTCCTTTGCCAAGATAATCAATCCACCTGACAGGTGTGGCATATCAAAAAGCCGATTAAACAGCATAATCATTAATTACACAGGTGCACCTTGTGCCAGGGACAATAAAATGCCACTAAAATTTGCAGTTTTCACAACACAATGACACATATTTCTAAAGTTGAGGGAGCGTGCAATTGGCATGCTGACTGCAGGAATGTCCACCAGAGCTTTTGCCAGAGAATTGAATGTTCCTTTCTCTACCATAAGCTGCCTATAACGTTGTTTTCGAGAATTTGGCAGTACGTCCAACCTGTCTCACAACCGCAGACCAAGTATAACCATGCCAGCCCAGGAACTCCACATCCGGCATCATCACCTGCAGGATCGTTTGAGACCAGCCATCCTGACAGCTGATGAAACTGTGGGTTTGCACAACCTAATAATTTCTGCAGAAACTGTCAGAAACCGTCTCAAGGAAGCTTCTCTGTGTGCCTGTCGTCCTCACCAGGGTCTTGACCTGACTGCAGTTCGGCATCCTAAACGACTTCAGTGGGCCAATGCTTACCTTCGATGACCACTGGCATTCTGGAGAAGTGTGCTCTTCAAAGATGAATCCGAGTTTGAACTGAACTGGGCAAATGGCAGACAGCGTGCAATGGAATCGTGTGGGCGAGTGGTTCGCCCAATGTGGGAAGTGGGCTTATGGTATGGTCAACTCTATGCAAAGGTGATGTGGGGTGCTGCATAAGGCAAATAGAGGTCACACCAGAAACAGACTGATTTTGTGATCCATGCCCCTACCAGTATCTGTGACCAACAGATGCATATCTGTATTCCCAGTTATGTGAAATCCATAGATTAGGGCCTAATGTATTTATTTAAAATTACAGACTTTCTTATAAATAGCAACTCAGTAAAATCTTTGAAATTGTTGCCTGTTGTATTTTTATTTTTGTTCTGCTCAGTGGTGTAATGTACTTAAATTGTACTACTAAATTTTCATTAGGAATCCAAAATAATGTACTTACTTCATACAATTTCTGACATTTTGAATGCTTAGCAGGACAGGAAAACGGTCATCCCTACTCTCCACTGATTTGGTGACTCACTAAACACACATGCTTCATTTCTAAATATATGGTGCCGTCTGGTTTGCTTAATATAAGGAATTTGAAATAATTTATAAGTTTATTATAAGTATATTTTATCCAATTACATTTTTGATACTTAAGTATATTTAAAACCAAATACTTTTAGACTATCGCTCTAGTATTTTACTGGGTGACTAACTTGAGTAAAAGAAAATATACCTTAATAGAAAATGACTCAGTCATGTATGACAATTGGGTACTTTTTCCACCACTGCACTGGTTCTGTGTATAAGCCATTTAGCAATAACTTTTACCCAAAGCGACTTAGCTACGATTATGCTTGCTTCGTCCCGCAAAGTATCGTTCCTAGAGATACTGAATATGCCGCTGTTAAGTGGAAACGTTATTTTCGTTTTGAGTTGGTTGATCAAGGACGCAAGACAACGTACGGAAGCTTCTCCAACGAGTCGTCTGTATAAACAATGGTTCGATGCGGGACGAAGCAATGGCCATGCAGGTATACATTTTACGTATGGGTGCTCCCGGGAATCGAACCCATAATAATTGCGTTGCAAGCGCCATGCTGTACCAACTGAGCGACATGACCACAGACGACAATAGCCAATGTTACGTTTCTCTCAAGATTAGAATAATTGTGTTGTAGCTATACAGTACCACGTTAGCTAACGTGCTAGCTAGCCACAGTAGCTAGCCAGCTAACAGTTTGCATCCATGCCATACTTGTGACATACAGTTCATTCAGGTTTAGCTCATGTCAGCTGCAATGTACACACACGTACCTGGAATCATTTGTAATAACTGGCTCTCTGAAGTTTATTTTGCTGCCACCAAGGTGAACCACGCGTATTTCTGCGTGCGCCACCATCTTTTCGAATTTCAACTATGAACCTTCGCCTCTGACCCAACAACACATGGCATGCTTCTGTCCTTGTTCATTCAAAACTGGTTCGAAGTCGCCCTCAAGCGTTCTTCTCAAATTACTGCATTTGATTTGTTATTTTTATTGCTTTAAATTATTTAACATTGTTTTATTTAGCCAAGTCAGATAATAACACATTCTTATTTACAATGTTATGTATTGCTCATCATTGTTGTCGGCTGTTGTTTACTTATTTATTCGTTGTCTCATCACATTATTATACAAAAAAACAGAAACGTAGCTAATACACCAGTATTTATTGTTTCGAGTGGTCTTTTTAGTGGTATGGGGATCCAGTATTGCGTCGCTGATCGCATTGATTGACAGATTATCCCTGAATTTGTTTTATGACGTAAAAGTTCATTCACATTATGACGTTGGCTGAGTTACCGTATAAAATGCGATAGCTTATCTCTTTGGTAATCACTTGGTAAAGTTTTACCTAATGGGAACATAGACTCCAGCCATAGACTTTAACCATGGAGGATAATAAGGTAAGCATAGGAATTGCTAACAGAGAAGCCCTATGCAAGTGGTGCAGGAACCGCTGTACCGTCTTTTAAAAAATGCTGCGGCGGGAACCACAGGGTATACAGGACATATCGATAGGGGTGCGTAAGTAGTGGCAGCTGGGTGGCGGTGTGGGCTAACGTTAATGTGCCGCTAATATTATAATTTTTTATATTGTAAAAAAAAAGTATGCATTATAATAACCTATGGGACTTGTTATACATAAAATATGATCCTTGCAAAGATAACAGCCGTAGGCGAGTTTTTACCTGAATTATAATAACTATAGGTGACTCCATAACGTTTCTAGCTCCAACAGTGCAGTAATATCTAACAAGTAATATCTAACAATACACACAATCTAAAGTAAAGGAATTAATAATATATACATATTTGGATGAGCAATGTCAGAGAAGCATAGACTAAGATACAGTAGAATGGGAAGGATACAGTAAATACATATGAGATGAGTAATGCATAACATGTAATGAAACAGGCAGGGAGCAGGTCTCAAACCCTCAACCTTCTAGCCCGAAGTCCAGCGTGCTATCGACTGTGCCCCAAAAGAATGCTCAAGTGGCAGAGTCGATATCTGAGCTTATAAACCCAGGGTCGTTACAATATGTAAACAACATGAATAGTGTTCCATTGTTAAAGTGGCCAGTGATTTCAAGTCTCTGTATATAGGGCAGCAGCCTCTAAGGCGCCAGTGATGGCAATTTAACAGTCTGATGGCCATGAGACAGAAGCTGTTTTTCCGTCTCTCTTCTGGATGATAGCGGGGTGAACAGGCAGTGTGCTCGGGTGGTTGTTGCCCTTGATGATCTGTTTGGCTTTCCTGTAACATCGGGTGCTGTAGGTGTCCTGGAGTGCAGGTAGCTTGCCCCCGGTGATGCATTGGCTGGGCTGATTTACTAGGCTGTCCTCACAACCCTCTGTTGTGCCATGCAATCGTGGGCAATGCTTTTACCATACCAAGCAGTGATGCAGCCAGTCAAGATGCTCCTAATTGTACAGCTGTAAAACTTTTTGAGGATTTGAGGACCCATGCCTAGGGCTGTGGCGGTCATGACATTTTGTCAGCTGGTGATTGTCAAGCAAATAACTGCTGGTCTCACAGTAACTGACCGTTAATTAACACAAACACATTTAGTATCTCCTTGCTTCCACTCATAGCCTACAAACCACTGATGCAGACCTTTGGAACATCTACATATTAAAACATCTAATAAATCCATGTAACATAGCCTACACCATCACAATAAATCCAGTCTAAAATGTAGTCTATTTCAGAAGAACAGAATAACATACTCTGACTTGTCCTTATGTTAGACCCTGATCTGGCTATGCCATATGGCTACACTAGTTAATTTAGCAGACAAGATTTGGTTAGAATTCCATGGCATTATTTTATAGTATTTTATAGTATGAACATAGCTGAATAAAATTTAATGTTTTCTCCAAACGATTTGAGGGAGTGAGCACATGTGGCTATTCTGTGTTTAGTAGTTAACAAAGAAATAGGTACTCCTTTATGCTTAATTTAGAGTTATTTATGTGGTTGTGATACAAACGTTGGGCAATCCATTTTGATTTTAAATACATTCTAAGGCTGTATGATGTGACTGAAATGATGCTTTGAAAAAAGTCACATGAAAGGCATGAACTCTGCTTTATTTTTTTTTGCTCAGGCTGCACACTATTATTCACAATTTGACAAGCACTTGATAATACCTCAAATCACCCAGCGACATCCCCTTTGTGTGACCATAATGCCCCCTAAAAAAATCCATTCTTTTTGCAGCCAGTGTCCATTGTGTCCTTGAGCTGAATATAATAATTATAATTCCCTTCTCCACCCGAGCCACTGCCTGTTCACCCCGCTATCATCCAGAAGAGAGACGGAAAGCACCTCTCACTCACATGGCTCTCTCAGATAGCTCAATTATCATTAGACAATGCCCATCAAGTGATCAGGTCTTTCTCGCAGGCTACAAGTGAAGACAGACACATTGGAGACTCAATTGTGTGGATCCTTATCCAATTCCAAGGCGCGTATTGAAGATATTGGAAGAACTGTCCACATTTACTTTTCATCAGCTAACAAAATGAGTAGGCTTAATGAACAACAAAAGCACTAGCCTATGTCGATCTACTATCCCCATAGTACAAAAATGGACGTATTCTGTGTAAGATATAAATATTCCAAACATAGTCTGGGACAGCTGTGGGATGCGATAGATCCCAAAATGAATACAACCGTTAGCAAAAACAAATTTACCATGGCTAAGGGCTGTATCCAGGCACTTTGCATTTCGGCTTGCTTCAGAACAGCCCTTAGCCGTGGTAAAATGGCCATATAGCACACCCCCTCGTGCCTTATTGCGTAATTATAAACCAGGCAGTTTGGGTCCTGGATGCTGATTGGCTGAAATCGCATTTCAGCCATGTGTATATATGACAATATACCACGGGTATGATGCAAAAATACTTTTTACTGTTCTATTTATGTTGGTAATCAGTTTGTATTAGCAATATGGCACCTCAGTGTTTGTGGTATATGGCCATTCGAGCCCCGAATGCTGATTGGCTGAAAGCTGTGGTATATCAGAGTGTATACCACAGATATGACAAAACATTTATTTTTACTCTTCTAATTAAGTTGGTAAGCAGTTTATAATAAATCTGCGTTTGTGTCGTGTATAAGAACAGATCTTAGCTGTGGTATATTGGCCATATCCATGAGCATTTAAAGAATGGTCTAATTTGTTCCAATCAGAGTTTAAATGAAGATGATCCACATGATCCTCAAAGTTTGGAAGGTCAAGTCCAGGAAATGAAGAATGATATCCTGGGTTTAAACTATCCAGAAGATAGTGAAGTGAAGGATCCCCTGCCTCAGATCGAGCTGAAGGCTGTGACAAGGAGAAAAGTTAAGGTGAGAGAATAGATTGAGGAGAGAAAGGGAAATCTAGGGTCTTACTTGTCCACACTCTAAACCTGTCCAATATGCCATACAACATGTTGTTGTGAGGTTGGAGGGTAAATTGTCCTTACAACAAACTTCCATCTCTTAATATTCAATCACCAATCGTTTACTGTAGTTCTTCTCAAAGGCCTGTATAGCCACGGCAACTAACAGTATGTCATTGACTGTATTGTCTTTTTAGACCAAGAGGAGGACCAGTGCCAACAGGTCCACAGTTGAACAGAGCACTGATACTGATGCAGCTGAGAGAGATTTTGTTGAGAATCAGAATGATGAAGATGTGGAAGAGGTGAAGAAGGATCCCCTGCCTCAGATGGAGCAGGATGCCGTAAAGAGAAATAAAGTCAAGGTAAGGGAATAGATTGAGCAGACATGTGGATATTTGTGATATCTTTCATGTCTACAACCTGCCCCTACTGCATGTTGTTCTGAGGAAGGTAAATTGCCCATACAATACCCTTTTATCTCCAAATAGTAAATCTAGGGCTGACCCCATTTGGTTGACTGGTCTATTGTTTGTTCGATAGGCTGTTGGTTGACTGGGATTTCTTAAGTCGAGCAGTCGCAAAAGATTTTTTTCTTCATGGTGCACATAGACACCTGTCTGATTCGCACCTTTCTCAGTTGACTAATCCATTGCTGAGGCCACAGGGATGGCACAGTCCATCACGCTAAGACGTGATACTGAAATTGTATATGGTTATATTATGTAAAAAATAATGGTGCAACACTGATAAATCAAAAATGATTTTATAACGAATGCGCTTTTTCCCACCACTGTCAGTGGTTCTGAAACATAATCTTCAGTGCGCCATAGAATTGGCGCCCTTCCCTATGTTGCTATGTGCATAATACAGTAGCAAAGTTAACCAGCATATTGGGATTGAGAACAATGCTGCATAGGCAGCAGCAGCAGCAGAGATGGGGAAACAGCCCTTGCCTTAGCCTAATTTTCTTAAGACAATTGAGGAGAGAGGAACACCCAACTTAATTAGGTCTATAATCAATAGCCTAATTGTTAAATGTGCCTAGCTTTGTAAATCATCCATATGTATATTACCAGTCACAAGGGGTTTTTCTTTATTTGTACTATTTTTAACATTGTAGAAAAGTAGTGAAGACATCAGAACTATGAAATAACACATATGGAGTCATGTAGGTATCAACAAAGTGTTAAACAAATCAAAATCAATTTTATATTTATATTTGAGATTCTTCAAAGCTGCCATCAAGGCAAAGGATGGCTACTTTGAAGAATCTCAAATATAAAATGTATTTAGATTTGTTTAACACACTTTTTGGTACCTACATGATTCCATATGTGTTATTTCATAGTTTTGATGTCTTCACTACTAATCTACAATGTAGAAAATAGTAAAAATAAAGAAAGACCCTTGAATGAGTAGGTGTGTCCAAACTTTTGACTGGTACTGTATACATATATACAGAAAGGAGACAGATATAGCTTCTGTTGCCTGTTTGAGTATTTGTTTAATAGCCTACTGATTCTGTGAGCACCAAGCCTCATGCACCGGCAAAATGTTGAATTAAGCAATTTCACAGATTCGGCTGTTTTTAATCTTTGCTATGCTGTAATAAAGGCTTTACAATTCTTAGTTGTTAGAACAGACTAGTATTGCTTAGAATTTATTTAGTGTTGTTTACACTGTTCCAAATGGTCAGAAAAAACAATATTGTAATCTAACAGCAACTGGTTGGCACACAATACTCACACAAAGCTTGCTCCTATACCCTCATTTTCTTGATCTCCAGTTGTTTCCACAACTAAGTCAAATATCTTCCACAGATCTGACTTCCCCTTTCCCTCCTAAGCAACCAGTAAACATTCGCCCGTTTGGCATTTATTTTTCACATCCTCCGCATCCATTTTGCTGTCGATATTACTGTGTTCGGAGTTTGCTATAACCAATTTATTGATTTGATTATGATAGGCTATAGGTGAGGCCCTATTTGTCACATGCATGCGATGCTTACATGTTTCACATAAAGAGAGCAAGGCTGAGGAAATAGGTCATGTTTTTTGTAAACAAGTTAGGGATTTCGGTAACAGAAATTTTCAGTCAGAAACGAGGAAGAAACTAAATGGCTGAAATTATGTTGCATCTTCGGCATGGACAGCACAATAAACACTTGCTGTTATGTGGTGCCCTTTTCACTGCAGTATGGAGGAGAGAGAAAATGTGCGCCTGTCACACAGGCACTCGCTGTCATTTATTTTAATACAGTGTCATCATCGGGCTCTTTCTTTAGTCATTTGTGTGTCTTAATTATTTAATCAAACAGTGTGCTTAAAGCATCAGACAAGCTCAGTGCCTATGTAGGTGATTGTATTCAAACACATAGGGTGTGTCTGATATGGAAAAAGACATTTTAACATTAGAACAGGATGACTCTCGGTCGACAATTATTTTTTTATCGGGGACAGCCCTACAATCAGTCTTACCCTTGCTCTACTCAAAGGGCTGTATTGGAATGGCTTCATACAGTATCTGCGTGTATATCATTGACTGTATTGTCTTTTTTAGACCAAGAGGACCAAGAGAAACAAAGCGGAGCAGATCACTGATACAGATGCAGGTCATAAATTGAACTCAAATTTCACTGAATGTAATCCTTTTGCATGTGAATGTGATTTAGTATGGACATCTATTGAGCAGAGGACTAATAGCAGAGTGCACATAGTATCCTTTCTTGGGTACTTAACTTCACAAAGTACACCAAGTTGGCTAATACATACTTGCCTCACAAGGTTACATGTTTTCTGACTTCTTTACCTTGGTGAATGCTGCTTTGGACACAGGTCCCTCTACATCTGTGGAATTCTCTGGGATGGCAGTTCAGGGGACATCTCACCAGGGACAATCTAATGAAAAGATCCTAAGTGAATGTGTCTCCAGGGCGTGTCAGACCAGGGCTCTTGACCTCCCGCCAATCAATCCGGATGCTTTCAACCCGATTATCATCCGGTTTCTGGAAAAACTTACTGAGGAGTATGTCCAAACTTCTATTGTAGTATTTGAATGCAATGTCATCTGGAGGATTTTATAAATTGTATGTGTGTTGGTGTGCTTTTTGGGACTAAAAACATCTATCTCCTATAGGCAATGGAGGCAGTTAAGCATTGGCAGGATGGACCCTGTAAGTCGCTTAACCTTGACAATTATTCATAGATATATTAATAGATGTTTCAAGAAAATTAGATACAAACCTTTTATCTATCTACAGTATCATCCACATTATCACAAACAGTTACATTCAAAGAGCGTTTTAGTAGCCTACTGCTTTTCATGCTTTCAAATGTATGCCACTTTCATGATTCCCATGAACATATGTGAGATTGTTGGTATCTCTTCGAGGAGCTTTGTTTCAGAGCCCGGCTATGAGTTATCTACCTACACTGTTTCGGTCCTACAGGTGATGAGGGCATTGCTTGCGGAGATGTGCCTGGAGATTGTGCGGTTTGTATCTGAGGCCATCCTGGAGGTCATCATCCCTGCAATTTTCCGTTTTGTACGGATATACAGCCATGTGTCTCCAGTATCCGTCAAGTCTCCGACAGAATCAGAGAGATCTTCTAGCACAAACCTGAAGGTTCGCAAGAGAGGCAGCAGCAAATCCTCAAGGTCTCGCACGGCCAAATCAAGCTCCTCTCGTAATGGGTATGTTCAGTCATTCCTAAAGAAACCGGTTTCACCTAACTACACATAACCCATTTTGTGAAAATATGTTTTGTTATCTGTATAACAGTTTACTCTTAATGACCAGTTTAACTGATTACTGAATTATGCATTAATGTGACTACAGTGTCTACAATGGAATATGAAATGCTGTATTGTTTGCTTTGTATTCTCAAAGGTCTCAGACAGTGTCGCCAAATACTCAGGGAGATGGTGAGTCTATATCATCTGAGCCACTCAGTGACTTTTTTGGGATCACTGAGGACAGTCTCCTCACTAGTGTCCAGGATTCCTTCAAAGAGTCGCTGAACAATGTCCTCTGTATCCAAAGAGAGGGCCAGGTAGACACTCAAAGTCTATCCCGGGTTATTGTTGGAGAAGTGTCAAAGAAGGTCAATTCCATAATCTCTGTGGCCATCCAAACTCCCATCTCTGGGCGAATATCCCCTGTCTTTTTTGCCAGTGGTGGTGTCTCCAGCACCAAGGTGGTTGAGGAGATGGTGTCTGGCGTTTCCAACATACTTCAGATGTACATTAATGGGAAGAGTGTTGAGCAGAGTGTTGTTCTCAGAGTGGATGGTGTTGAGGTGGATATGACACATTTAACAGGACAGGTCATGACAGCCCTCAGTGGCACTGTTTTGAACTTCAGCAATAAGGAGGAAAATGATCCCAACAAGAGGGAACTGCTTTGTGTTGTTGCTGACCATATGAAGATGTTTGAATCTTGTAAAAGTTCTGAGGAGATGCTAAAACAAGGAGAGAGCAACCTCAATATCAAAGGTGCCAAATCTAGTCTTTGTCTGTCAACACAAAGTATGGACAGACTACTCACTGAGGAGTTTCAGACCAAGGCCACTGAATCGATCCGGGAGATCGTTAAAAGATTCAGGGGTTGTACATCATGTTGTTCTGGCACTACATCATCTAGTCCAACTCCTAGGATAGGTGAGATTGGAGACCTTATGATCGACCCTGAGGCCTCTGAGTTGGTAAGTACCTTTGTTTCAGACATGGACAATCTTACCCAGTCTATCAGGTCATCCTGCTCTCCTGCACAGAGTGAGCAGATCCTTCTTGAAAACCATCAGAGTAAGATCTGGTCTTACACTGTTGGTTGTTGCTACGACATGAAAAATACACTGAAGAGGCTTCTTACCTGTCCAGAAAAAGGGGATCTCTCAAGTACATTTGTGGAGAGCACGAGAGATTCTTTCACAATGGTTCCAACTTTTTTGCCTGGACGTCGGTCATTTCAGTAATGGTGAGGCTGGCACATCGGACTCCTTTTCTTGTAAACCACTTTTAATAACCCCCCTCATCCATGAATGAACAAAAAGGACAAAGTGAGACCCCAAAACCTTTCTTGGCTCTCAAAAAGTATTTGCAAGACCAAGTCCTCCTTGACACCACAAAAGAGATTGCCAGCCAGGTTCTAGTCTTGTATAAGACTGAGGTGATGGAGAAGTTCTCATCTTCTGTTGGAGAGTGTGATTCTGAAGAGTCTCTGGAGGCCAATCTATTTGTGGATGGCATCATGTCTGACTTGAATGATTTCACCAGTTCTTGTTCCGCCTCACCATCTGAGTTGTTAGACAGTGAACAATGTCTCTCCGATGTGAAGGTCATCGATGGTGTTACACCAATACATGACGAGACTCTCAAACAGGCTCCCAGTGAAAGTTTAGATTCTCAGGTGACTTGTAATAGTGATTCTCTTGAAATCCAAGCGGACCTTCAAACCTGTACCAATGAGGTCATTAGTCAGATCCTCACTGTGTATCACTCTGAGGAATCCATGGAGGAAAGCCTCTCTAGCCTAAAAGGAGATACAGAAGACCTGTCCAAGCTTTTGGATGCCGTTGTTTCTCAGATTGACGTCCTTGCCGCCTCCAAATCATATTTATCTGTTGATGACTATGCTGTCAATACACAGGACAATATGCATGGTGAGATCAACAATGATGAAGAGGAAGCATCCACTAGAAGTCTTAAATCCACAGCCTTTGACAAACTATGTACTGAGGAGTTTCAAACTAAAGCCTCACATATGGCTGGTGGGATCCTTCGATCAGGGTTGATTGGCATTGTAAATACCAGCCTTAATGGTAGAAGTGCAGACATTTGTGCAGAGTCCAGTAATGATGATGATGATAGAGATGTCAAAATCCTTGAGAAGAGTGGAACTCCATCTTTATTCACCTCTTCTCTGCACACCATTTCTGCAGCGTCCAACATCGTCATAAGCATCACTAAAGACCTTAATAGCTTCACCCAGATGACTAAAATGTCTGCTGCTTCAGTGTCTGACCAGTTGGAGAGATCCCTGTCAGCTTCAACCCTTCCTGGCAGTGTTCACAATGGGGCCAATGTGAAGGGAAATATAATTTGGCCAGGCACTGTTAACCTGTTCAACAATGTGTTCACCAAGGTCAAGGACTTTTTTTGCCCAGCAACAACGGGTCCTCCTAGACAATGTGGTTGAGGACCCCAAACATGCCGAATCCATATGCAGAACAGCTACTTATACACAAATGACGGACAGTGAACATGAGGGCAGCCAGACCAACATGGTGAATTATTCCAAAGCCTTAATTAGTCAGACTCTGATGACAATCCAGAGGAGAGTGTCTATGTCAGAGAGGATGAGCACCTCAGAGAAAGGTTTCTTGACTCGTTCCATAGTGGGCTCCATGTTGGAGGATGTTGACATGGTGAGAACTGATGGACACGAGATACACCGGCCATCCTCCTCAAAGTCCTCCCTGTCCATCACCTCTGCCATGACCAGAGGGTCCCAGAGTGATTTTACAAATTCTCTTCCAGGGACTCCAGTCTCCAATGAGTGGCCTGTTGAAAGCTATTGTCCTATCATTAGGAGTTCGGTCATTGATATGAGTGACTCCTCAACTCATTCACAAGGGTCAACAAATTACACAAGGCTAACCATCTCTGCCATAGTTGACACTGTTATGGAGGTAATTCCAAGAGAAGATACGGAACACATAGCCACTGCAGATGATGTCACTTCTTTTACAAGAAGACTTGCGAGACTAAGCTCCAGGGACGGTCTTCAGAACTTCTCACATGAGCTCACTGACAAAGTTTATGAGCTCATAAAAAGTCACAACACCCCTCAGGCTCTTTTTGTGCCAGCTGGCAAGAGCGTGTCTGACTCTATTCTTTTGAAGCTGAAGACAGAATTGAATGCTTCTGAAGAATCCAGGGAGTTTCCATCTGACCTTGTGTACTCCTTTGCTGAGGAGTCAATAAAACGTCTGCTACAGCAGATTATCTTCTGGCTTCCTCCACCATCACAAGGATCCGGTTTCTGCCAAACTATCATCTCTGATGGTTCTCTGCAGGACACAAGTCGGCTTATCCCGAGCTCTTCTGCCATCTCCATTAGTTCCCCACAGGTTTACTGTGACACAAAGAGCCTTTTCACCAATATAATGGTCAATCAGGTCATGGATACCTGTTCTGTGGCCTCAAATTCATCAGTAAAATTATCAGAGTTGATGAACATAATCAATGGGTTGTCCCCAACTGATGCTGGAACACTTGACCCTGACAGACCGGCTCTCATGACCACTAGCCGTCAGTCTAGTGCCAAATCATTGCCTAGACCCTCTATGTCTGGCAGCAGCACACACAACGGTGGAACTGTGGATATTCAAGTTTTAGGAGAGGTGGAATCCAAGATGGATAACAAAGATCTGGAGATGTCTAGTGTCTCTGTGCATCCATCAACTCCATCAGCCATGGACTCCGATACACATGCCTCATTTGACTCCACTAGCAATGACTACACCTCTTTGGTACTTTTACTGATTATTAGATTGCTGTCAATGATCACCCCTATCACATTACTGGAATCCTCTGATATTGGTGAAACATCAAGAGTTCTCACAAAGAGGATTCTGTCTGAGTTCTGTGGCACCTCAGGCCTTGAACCAACTCAAGCCTACCCCCAGAATCTGAAAATCAAAAAGATTTTCAAGGCTGTCTACAAGGGGCTTCTTCAAGAATTTGGGTCAGAGAAGATGCTCCAGGTTGCAATGAAGTCAAGGGATTATGCATTTGACGATGCCCTGGTCAAATCATTAACTAGGGAACTGCTAACTAAATGCAATGAGGCTAGCTCTTCACCTCACTCCATGACCCAGTTGTCATCACACAATGCACTTGGCAGTGACGAGGTAGGTAATTCTGGGCTTCCAACAACTGGTACAAAGGAAAAGAAGAGAGGAAGATTCAACGCTCTCTGTGGATTCAACCCAAAGGTACATATGTCAATCAAATACATAAAAATAATGATATTCATTACATACAGTATGATGGTAAACACTGATACCTTTTGTGTGCAATTTCTGTACAAATGACTGTTTGTTTTCCAGTGTACACAGAAGGTCAACAAGAGGAACCACTGCACTCCAACACCTTCCCAGAACCAGACCCCTGCTATCAGTGAAACAGGTAAGTCAATACACTCAAATGTGTACTGAACAAAAATATAAACACAACTTGCAACAATTTCAAAGATTTGATTGAGTTACAGTTCATATAAGGAAATCAGTCAATTGAAATACGTTCATTAGGCCCTTATCTATGGATTTCACATGACTGGGAATACAGATATGCATCTATTCGTCACAGATACCTAGGGGCGTGGATCAGAAAACCAGTCAGTATCTAGTGTGATCACCATTTGATCACCAGCGTGACACTTCTCCTTCGCATAGAGTTGATCAGGATGTTGATTGTGGCCCATGGAATGTCCCTACTCCTCTTCAATAGCTGTGCAAAGTTGTTGAATATAGGTGGGAACTGGAACACGCTGTTGTTCACGTCAATCCAGAGCATCACAAACATGCTAAATGGGTGACATGTCTGGTGATTATGCAGGCCTTTCGACATGCGGCCATGCATTATCATGCTGAAACATGAGGTGATGGCGGCGGATGAATGGCACGACAATGGGCCTAAGGATCTCGTGACGGTATCTCTGTGCATTCAAATTGCCATTGATAAAATGCAATTGTGTTCATTGTCCGTAGCTTATGCCTGCCCACACCATAACCCTACAGCCAACACAACGCTGTGGTTGTGAGGCCGGTTGGACATACTGCCAAATTCTCTAAAACAACATTGAAGTAAAGAAATAAACATTAAATTATCTGGCCACAGGTCTGGTGGACATTCCTGCAGTCAGCATGCCAAATGCACGCTCCCTCAAAACTAGTCAACCAGCGTTTTCCCTTGCTCCCATATTTCTCAGTTTCTGAGACATCTGTGGCATTGTGTTGTGTGACAAAACTGCACATTTTAGCGTGGCCTTTTATTGTCTCCCGCACGAGTTGCACCTTTGTAATGATCATGCTTTTTAACCCACAAGAGTCTAAGCCCTGTCTAGGCCGAGGGGTTTGTATCGGCCTTACTGCTGTTAGCCCATACAAACGCATTGAATAACAGATTCACTACATGGAACTGAAGTGTCTGTCCTAAATCTGAGAGATATAAGAAAGTTGACGAATATATATATATATACAGTCTCAATATATATATGCAGTCTCAATCCGCCTATTTAACGCAGAAGCCCCCAGGGCTTAGACTATATATATATATATATATATATATATATATATATATATATATATATATATATATATATTTTTTTTTTTGCATGTTTTTATCCCCTTCTTTTTGGCACTAAACAGTCCTGGGGGGCCTATGTAACACTTCTGCGTTAAATAGGCGGATTGAGACTGCTAGGCTACCTGCTGCCCTACATTTGTAAATTATGTAGAATATTACAATTTAAATAATAATAATGCAATACTAATTATTCACACTAACTAGGGTCAGTTAACATTTTCTTTATGTTTACATTTTTTTTCTTCCAGCAATTGTCAATGATCAAGAATCCTGCCTTACAGAGAGTGTATGCTCCACCAAGAAGAAACCAAGGAAGCGTTCGCTCATTTCTAGGATGTTTTCAGCTATAGGCAAAGCCTTGTCCAGTCCCTTTACTTCCTGCTATAAAAGGAAGAGCACCTAAACTATATTTCAAAATATATATTTGAAATAAACATAATTGCATTAATTCTTCATGTTGAGTGTTTTTCATTATATATTATTGGATGATATAAAGTGTAGTATTAGCAATAGTAGAAGTTGTATATTTGACTATATTACTTTTAAGATACATTTAAAAAAAATAAGAATAGTGTTCAGTTGAAGTCTGATGTTTACATACACCTTAGCCAAATACATTTAAACTCAGTTTTTCACAATTCCTGCCATTTAATCCTTGTAAAAATTCTGTGTCTTAGGTCAGTTAGGATCACCACATTATTTTAAGAATGTGAAATGTCAGCTTTTATTTCTTTCATCACGTTCCCAGTGGGTCAGAAGTTTACATACACTCAATTATTATTTGGTAGCATTGCCTTTAAATTGTTTAACTTGGGTCAAACATTTCGAGTGGCCTTCCACAAGCTTCCCACAATAAGTTGACTGAATTTTGGCCCATTCCTCCTGACAGAGCTGGTGTAACTGAGTCAGGTTTGTAGACCTCCTTGCTTGCACACGCTTTTTCAGTTCTGCCCACACATTTTCTATAGGATTGAGGTCAGGGCTTTGTGATGGCCACTCCAATACCTTGACTTTGTTGTCCTTAAGTCATTTTGCCACAACTTTGGAAGTATGCTTGGGGATATTGTCCATTTGGAATACCCACTTGCGACCAAGCTTTAACCTCCTGACTGATGTCTTGAGCTGTTGCTTCAATATATATACACTGCTAAAAAAACACAATGTAACTCCAAGTTAATCACACTTCTGTGAAATCAAACTGTCCACTTAGGAAGCAACACCGATTGATAATAAATTTCACATGCTGTTGTGTAAATGGAAGATAACAGGTGAAAATTATAGGCAAATTACAAGACATCCCCAATAAAGGAGTGGTTCTGCAGGTGGTGACCACAGACCACTTCTCAGTTCCTATGCTTCCTGGCTGATGTTTTGGTCACTTTTGAATGCTGGCGGTGCTTTCACTCTAGTGGTAGCATGAGACGGAGTCTACAACCCACACAATTGGCCCAGGTAGTGCAGCTCATCCAGGATGGCACATCAATGCGAGCTGTGGCAAGAAGGTTTGCTGTGTCTGTCAGCGTAGTGTCCAGAGCATGGAGGCGCTACCAGGAGACAGACCAGTACATCAGAAGACGTGGAGGAGGCCAACAACACAGCAGCAGGAACGCTACCTCCGCCTTTGTGCAAGGAGGAGCACTGCCAGAGCCCTGCAAAATGACCTCCAGTAGGCCACAAATGTGCATGCGTCTGCTCAAACGGTCAGAAACAGACTCCATGAGGGTGGTATGAGGGCCCGACGTCCACAGGTGGGGGTTGTGCTTACAGCCCAACACCGTGCAGGACGTTTGGCATTTGCAAGAGAACACAAAGATTGGCAAATTCGCCACTGGCGCCCTGTGCTCTTCACAGATGAAAGCAGGTTCGCACTGAGCACATGTGACAGACGTGACAGAGTCTGGAGACGCTGTGGAGAACGTTCTGCTGCCTGCAACATCCTCCAGCATGACCGGTATGGTGGTGGTTCAGTCATGGTGTGGGGTGGCATTTCTTTGGGGTGCCGCACAGCCCTCCATGTGCTCGCCAGAGGTAGCCTGACTGCCATTAGGTACCGAGATGAGATCATCAGACCCCTTGTGAGACCATATGCTGGTGCGGTTGGACCTGGGTTCCTCCTAATGCAAGACAATGCTAGACCTCATGTGGCTGGAGTGTGTCAGCAATTTCAATTCCAATTCTTCATCTGGGACATCATGTCTCGCTCCATCTACCAACGCCACGTTGCACCACAGACTGTCCAGGAGTTGGCAGATGCTTTAGTCCAGGTCTGGGAGGAGAACCCTCAGGAGACCATCCGCCACCTCATCAGGAGCATGCCCAGGCATTGTAGGGAGGTCATACAGGCACGTGGAGGCCACAGACACTACCAAACCTCATTTTGACTTGTTTTAAGGACATTACATCAAAGTTGATCAGCCTGTAGTGTGGTTTTCCACTTTAATTTTGAGTGTGACTCCAAATCCAGACCTCCATGGGTTGATACATTTGATTTCCATTGATAATTTTTGTGTGATTTTGTTGTCAGCACATTCAACTATGTAAAGAAAAAAGTATTAATTAAGAATATTTCATTCATTCAGATCTAGGATGTGTTATTTTAGTGTTCCCTTTATTTTTTTGAGCAGTGTATATTCAATCGATCACTGCCCGCACCTGCTCGCCCGTCCAGCATCACTCCTCTGGACGGCTCTGACAACTACCAATACCTGGGTGTCTGGTTAGACTGTAAACTCTCCTTCCAGACTCACATTAAGCATCTCCAATCCAAAAGTAAATTTAGAATCGGCTTCCTATATCGCAACAAAGCATCCTTCACTCATGTAAAGCCCCGTCTTATCTCAGCTCACTGGTCACCATAGCAGCACCCACTCGTAGCACGCACTCCAGCAGGTATATCTCACTGGTCACCCCCAAAGCCAATTCCAGTTCTCTGCTGCCCATGACTTGGAATGAATTGCAAAAATCTCTGAAGCTGGAGACTCATATCTCCCTCACTATCTTTAAGCACCAGCTGTCAGAGCAGCTTACAGATCACTGCACCTGTACATAGCCCATCTGTAAATAGCTCATCTACCTACCTCATCCCCATACTGGTATTTATTTATTTTGCTCCTTTGCGCCCCAGTATCTCTACCTGCATATTCATCTTCTGCTGATCTACCCTTCCAGTGTTTAATTGCTATATTGTAATTACTTCGCCACCATGGCCTATTTATTTCCTTAACTCACCTCATTTGCACTCACTGTATATAGACTTTTTGTTTTCTTTTGTTCTACTGTATTATTGACTGTATGTTTTGTTTATTCCATGTGTAACTCTGTGTTGTTGTATGTGTCGAATTGCTACGCTTTATCTTGGCCAGGTCGCAGTTGCAAATGAGAACTTGTTCTCAACTAGCCTACCTGGTTAAAATAAAGGTGAAATAAATCAAATTAAAATAAAACATATCCACATCATTTTCTAATTTCCTCATGATGCCATCTATTTCGTGAAGTGAACCAGTCCCTCCTGCAGCAAAGCACCCCCACAACATGATGCTGCCACCCCCGTGCTTCACGGTTGGGATGGTGTTCTTCGACTTGCAAGCCATTACGGCCAAACAACTCTATTTTTGTTTCATCAGACCAGAGGATATTTCTCCAAAAAGTATGATCTTTGTCCCCATGTGCAGTTGCAAACCGTAGTCTGTCTTTTTTATGGCGGTTTTGGAGCAGTGGCTTCTTCCTTGCTGAGCGGCCTTTCAGGTTATGTCGATATAGGACTCGTTTAACTGTGGATATAGATACTTTTGTACCTGTTTCCTCCAGCATCTTCACAAGGTCCTTTGCTGTTGTTCTGGGATTGATTTTCACTTTTCGCACCAAAGTACGTTCATCTCTAGGAGACAGAACGTGTCTCCTTCCTGAGCAGTATGACGGCTGTGTGGTCCAATGGTGTTTATACTTGTGTACTGTTGTTTGTACAACTGAACATGGTATTTTGAGCCTTCCTCCCCTCACCAACCTCCTGTAGCAAGGCATTACCAGTGGTCAATATTTCAATGGGGGAAAAGGGTGTGGCACAACAAAATATGAAAAGTATGCTATGCAGTGAATATTGTGTATAATAGCTTAGACTGGAATTGAATTCAACACCATTTGTACCGTTTTCAACTACTCAATCTTTCCTCAACATACATACATTTCTAACAGCTTGTTAGTTACCTTCTGTGGGGCGGCTGTAGTAGCGTGTGAAGGCGCTCTCTTTGGGGATAGGGGTAGAGGTAGAGCAGAGGGTTCTCAGGGATGTTCTCGGCAGCCATCACCTTGTAGTTGCGGAGGATGTCAGGAAAAGAGATGGCGGCCAGCTCCTTCTTAGTGTAGGGCTCCACCGCGTGGAAATGGCCATCTATACAGTGGGGCAAAAAAGTATTTAGTCAGCCACCAATTGTGGAAGTTCTCCCACTTAAAAAGATGAGAGAGGCCTTTAATTTTCATCACAGGTACACTTCTACTCCAACCTAAGTGTATGTAAACTTCCGACTTCAACTGTACATAAATGCACACACACACAATGTGATATGAGAATGTGTTCTCAGTCAGTTTACCTGGTCAAATAATACAAACAGAAACACATATACCTGATACAGATGTACAGACACATACTCATAATGTGTAAAAACAATTAAAATACATATATTTTTGTCTGTCCATAGGTATGTACACGGAGTAAATATACCACATATTAGGAACACCTTCCTAATATTGAGTTACATCCCCCCCCCCCCCCCACACAGCCTCAATTCGTCGGGGCATGGACTCTAATAGGTGTCGAAAGTGTTCCACAAGGATGCTGGCCCATGTTGACTCCAATGCTTCCCACAGTTGTGTCAAGTTGGCTGGATATCCTTCGGGTGGTGGACCATTCTTGATACACACGGGAAACTGTTGAGCATGAAAATCCCAGCAGTGTTGCAGTTCTTGACTCAATCCGATGCACCTGGCACCTACTACTATACCCCATTCAAAGGCACTTAAATATTTTGTCTTGCCCATTCACCCTCTGAATGGCACACATACACAATCCACGTCCCAATTGTCTCAATGCTTAAAAATCCTTCTTTAACCCATCTCCTCCCCTTCATCTACAGCTACAAAGCTACAAAAACACATGCACACAAAAAGACACACACACCATTATTGGAGCCCTCCACCCAGGTGAAGGTAATGGCTCCCTCTCGGCTGCTCTCACTGAAGCGCAGCAGGAAAGTTCCAGGCTCCTTGTCCTTCAGCAGGGCCTTCTCTCTCTCCTTACTAACAAAGCCAATGATACACCTATAGACCATAGATATGTAGTTGATTATAGCACAATAAAGTAACTTTTCAAAAATGTAATGTAGACTTAGTCTTCAGAAAGGTACACTGAAGTAATGTGAGTTGGAGAGATGTTTTACCCATCATTCCACAGACACAGCAGGTGTCTCTTGATCAGGTCCAGTATTCCCTCGATCCACAGCCAGAAGGGAAAGCTCTTCTCATTCACACTCTGCTCAGGCAAAGACACACTCAATACACAGCCCATAGTAAACACACAGGGGTTGGCTAAAACACTGAACTTCCAGAGAGATGCTCACCTTGCAGAACTTGGTCCAGGGGATGAGTCCATTAGGGTTTCCGGGCTTCTCCACCTGTCACAGGAGTTTGGTATTATTATTGGTTCACTTTAATGGAACAACCTTAGCTGACACCTGAGCAACACATGACAGAGGTCATAAGCTTTTTATGCACCTTTGGATACGGTGAATAGATTTTAAGCAACATTTGCATTGTTAGCCTTTATCTGGGATTAGTTGGCCAAATGGTTGGTCACCTTGACTCTCTTGCCAGATATCTGTGTTGAGAAAAACTAATAGCCACCTCACACACTGGATGTATGGCCACCATTTATAGAGCGCACCTTAATATCACAGATGGGTTTGCTGTGGCTGTGTCGTTTCACAAAACCACGCCAAGTCACAATAAGACTCACCCAGGAGCTTGTCTCCCAGCATGCTCAGCTGCTCGTCGTTGAGGCCTCGCTTGGTTATGGAGGAGAACTGCCAGCTCAGCACGTTTGACAACTGGCTCCAGGTGGCCTGAGGAGGGCTCAGGAAGAACGACAGATTCTGAGGAGGAAGAGAGAGAGGGATGGAGATGATAAGCTGATAGTTTGGAAGAGGGGTGTTAGTGCTGGGGTGGAACAAAAGCCTGCACACCACCTGGCTCTTCAGGACCAGGAGTTCGACCCCCTAGATTAAACCTGTCCAGTCTGGATCACATGACATAAGTAAGGAGGCAGTTAAGAGAACAAAAGTTACTGTAGTTCTCAGAGGGTAAAATCTCAGTAAGTAGATAGATAGATAGATAGATAGATAGATAGATAGATAGATAGATAGATAGATAGATAGATAGATAGATAGATAGATAGATAGATACTGTAGCTATGAGGATTTAGTCTTGAATGAGAAGGGTAAGTGAGAGGGGTTGTACCTTGGACTCACAGGTCAGCATGTTGTACCACATGACAGAGGCCCAGGCACTGGGCAGCTGGCTAATCTTGGAGATGACCACAATGGGCAGGGACATTGTCTGGATACACGCACGCACACACACTCCTCCGTCACTATGAGAGGACCCTGAATTGACACACAGATGTACATAATTAAAAAAATATATATGTATAACTATGACATTGCATAGTAATAGTTTTATACATCACAATCACCCTCACACTTGAGATGCTTTGTTTAAAAATAACATTTTTAAATGATTCTCAAGACTTGAAAATAACGATTCTGTTCCAGAAAACTAGAGATCACTTTCGTTCCAGGTTCTTTTTCCGTTCCTCAGAAAATTCGGAACTTATTCGGTTTATGGGTTTTGTACCCTGAACCGGTTCCAACCCCAGCTGGAAACTTTTGAAGTTTACCAGTAAATTGCCAGAATTTGGTAACTTTCAAGGTTTTATTTTCTAAGATGACATTTATTTGTCATGTTTAAAAAATATATATGATTTTTTTTGTCGGGTGGCTCTCTGGAATGGTTTTAGCCATTTAGCAATTTTAGGAAGCTGGCTTTCACTAGCCCAGATAGGTTCCCAATCTCCAAACCTCATTGCTAGCTACCAAGAAGCCATTTCAGGCAATCAATCAAGTTCGAGTAACTAGCTTGTCTAACTATCTTAGCTGGCATGCCTGCTGGCAAGGTTGGTCGACTTTAGAAAAGCAAGCCATAACTAGATGAATAGAAGCATATTGTTTATTAAAAATAATAACCATCAGTCAGGAGGATACAGACAGCTCAAGAGTTATGCTTAGATATGCAGAAAACGTTTTACATAGAATTAAGCATATTGATTATGACTCAGGAAAAAGCTGTTTAAGGGGTTTGAAAAATTATCTAACTTACAGACAGGGGGCATAATTTGTGGTGCATGATGCCCATGTAAGTCAATATGTCATTGTTGTAAATGTTTTGGCGCCAAACTGGTGGCAGTTGTGAAAAAAGTAAATAACTGGGAAAGTTGCAGAGTTAATTGAAAATAATGAAAAATATGGGGGGGCGCCTATTGGAGAACCCTGATGTACAGTACAGTATATCATATGTACAATATACAGTATAACATCTGAATGTGCCAGTTCATACCAGGTGTCTGAATTCTGCTGCCAAGCTTCCATTGAACTCCTCCATGTTCATAACCTTAGTGTTGGTTCCCAAGATGTTGAATTTCCGGACCCTGGAAATGACGTAAAATCAGAGGAAATGTAATGACTACTAACTAGGCTTCTTCAGGTTTAAGTAGGATAACAGAGACCAAAACATTTCCTACCCTCTCACTGTGCTCTTCTCAGTGACGTTCCTAAAGAAATACAATACATCAGTGACTGAAGCTTTGACTCTTGCCATTGATAAAATATAACAATGTAACACAATTGATTAACTATAACATCAAGCAGTTCCCAAAGACATATGTGTACACATGTGTGTATGTATATGGCTATGGTACGTACTTCACATTCACTTACTTGTCAAACACAGCTTTGACTTTGAGCTGGTAGTTGAACTCCTGGAGCTTCACCAGGAGTCTGGGGATATTCGGTTGCAAGAGCATTATGATACCAATGAAGTAAATCACAATGCAAGCCAAATGACAACCAGGAACTAAAGTGGATGGAAGTGTGTAGTGTTAAAGGTGTTGGTCTTAATTGAGGAGTTACAGCATGGATTGCTAAACAACCCTACTCTGGGTTTGCAGGCTTCTTCTAGCTACTAGTCAACAGAGTATTGCACATTGTGTTTGGAGTGTGTAGCACTGGCGCAATCACCTGATTTTGACAGTGAACTGCACCCCAGTCTTCAACACCATGGGTCTTTGAGGGTGAGTGGGCATACAGGGCTGTCTCTCCACCACGATAGAACTAAAAGACAGATGCCACAAAAACATCAAACATCCGGTAATGACACTCCACTAAAGCCTAGAGCAGGGATCATCAACTTCAGCTCAATTGTTTTCTTGAGTGGACAGTAATTACAAATCATTTGTACACTGCTAATTGACAGCAAGAAGCCCAAAGGGATATAATATTTGACCAAAAGTATAATGTGGAAGGACCACCAGAGGGCAGGCTGCTCCCACGGACAGTAGCCCAGCCCGGCATGTGAGTCAAGGTGGTCAGAGGCAATTAAGCACAGCTGATGGTACTAATGAGCTATTCTCTCTATTGTAGGGGAAAGAGGAGGGAACCGGCAGAGAGGGGGGAAAGAAAAGAGTGTTTGATTCTACAGAGGAGAGGACGTACCTTTTGAAAAGGTGAAGAATGGTCACCACCTGAAGGGAGCTCTCCACGGAAGGATCGTGAAGGCTGTGACACACCCGTGATTTATGTTAGAATTTAAAGATACTCACCTTGTGTTTCTTATTCTTGTGAAGAAGAAGATGTGTGTTTCCTTGGGATATCATCATTGATTGTGTTGGAGTGTTTGAGAAGGAAAAATGACCTCAATAGAGAACTTTGTACAATTAATAAAACCTGCTCCTGACTCATTTATTCCACTTTGTTTATTCCGCTTTACAGCAACCTCCAAGTACTTGGTCCGCTCATTGGTGGAGATTGCGGGCACTAGGAGGACGAGTGACACAAGGATAAGTGAGAAAAACTAAAATCTACCTGTAGACACAGGGTAACCATTCAAGAAGGATGGATAACACTCTACTACAACAGTTGATCACAGCCCAGCAGGCAACCATAGAACTCATGCAACAACAGCTGAGCCGGCGAGAAGAATCGAGAGTAAAGCCGAGAGCGGCTGCTCACACCATCTTACCTCGCCTCTCAAAGGAGGATGATATTGAGGCTTTCATCATGACGTTCGAAGGATGGCCACCTTGGAAGAGTGCCCCCCCACAGAATGAGTAAGTGCGTTAACTCCCCTTTTGACTGGGATAGCCCAGGAAGTCTACTATGACCTGGACCCCCCGTGAAGCTGCTGACTATGGGCTACTAAAAAATTTGATTCTGTCCCGGTACCAGCTGACCGCCCGAGATAGAGCCATAAAGTTCCATCAATGGACCTATATGGCCGTCCAACGAAACAGTGGCTGGAGCCCGGGAAGGGAGTAGGACATGTCGTAGAGACGCTCATAGTGGACAAGATTTTGAGGAAATTACCCAGGGTCATTGCTGCCCGTCCCCACGCATCCCGGTCCGAGAGGGCAGGATCACCTCTGTTGGTTAGCAGAAATGGCCCCAGAGATTCCGGTTCGAATAGAAGGACGAGATGTGGTAGCCATTCTCGACTCAGGAAGTATGGTTACGTCAGTGGGGGAGCAGATGGTGACCTCCACAACACTGCTACCAGACGAAGTAGCCATGTCCTGTGTCCATGGAGGCACCCACTATTACCCCACTGTGAGTCTGTCCATTCTCAACCCGAAAGGAAGGTGTACAGTCAGGGCGGGGAAAGTACCCCAGCTGATTGTGCCATTATTGATCAGGAGAGACTGTCCTCTATATAAGGAGCTTCGGCAGATGACGTTACGCACTGGACAAAGGGGATCAGGTCTCTCTATCACACGCCAAGAGCCGGGCCACCGTAGGGGGGGCTGGAAAGCAAAGGGAAAAAAAAGACCAAGTCCGAGCCCGAGGTAGTAGCCCTTACAAGGAAACAAAGCCTCGGCCTCTGGAGCAACCTCCGTTGAAGACACCTGCGAAGGGTTATACACTACTGAGGAAGGAAGGAGCCACCAGAGGCTAAGGGCTATATTTGAAGCCCCATCAGAGGAGGGAACATGGAAGCGACTCTCCTCGGGCACCCCAGACGGGGATGGCGAACAACCTCCACACCCCTGTCGAGGTCGACCTGCCCCAAGAATTAAAGGGACAGTTCGGTACCTCTCAGCATAGAGCCCCAGACCTACGGGATGCCATGTGGACGGGAGGAATGTCGACGGTTCAGGTGAGCCCTCTCTTCCCTACTGTGCAATCAGGCGGGGCCTCTTGTATTGGGTTGTGCAACGAAGGGGTGAAAAACAGGAATTACTAATGGTGCCTAGACCATACAGGGATACTGTCCTACAATTAGCCCATTCCCACGTCCTAGGAGGACACCTGGCACGGGACAAAACGATCGACAGAATCATGCAGAGGTTCCATTGGAACCGTGTCACCTGAGATGTAGCCAGGTATTGTAGGACGTGTGATCAATGTCAGCGTACGGCCCCACAACCACACCTGTGTAATCCTTTGATTCCTCTCCCCATTATAGAGACTCCCTTCGAACGCATAGCTATGGACCTCGTGGGGCCTTCTTTTATTTTTATTTTTTTATTTCACCTTTATTTAACCAGGTAGGCTAGTTGAGAACAAGTTCTCATTTGCAACTGCGACCTGGCCAAGATAAAGCATAGCAGTGTGAACAGACAACACAGAGTTACACATGGAGTAAACAAAACAATTAAAACAAGTCAATAAAACAGTAGGGGAATAATTACAATAAAAACACTGGGGATAAAGTCTGATATACAATGTGTGCAAAAAAGGCATGAGGAGGTGAAAATGGGTGGGCTATTTACCAAAAAAATAAAAGTCTTCAACTTCAGCGATTTTTGCAATTTGTTCCAGTCACAGGCAGCAGAGTACTGGAACGAAAGGCGGCCGAATGAGGGGTTGGCTTTAGGGATGATCAGTGAGATACACCTGCTGGAGCGCGTGCTACGGATGGGTGTTGCCATCGTGACCAGTGAACTGAGATAAGGCGGAGCTTTACCTAGCATGGCCTTGTAGATGACCTGGAGCCAGTGGGTCTGGCGACGAATATGTAGCGAGGGCCAGCCGACTAGAGCATACAAGTCGCAGTGGTGGGTAGTATAAGGTGCCTTAGTGACAAAACGGATGGCACTGTGATAAACTGCATCCAGTTTGCTGAGTAGAGTGTTGGAAACGATTTTGTAGATGACATCGCCGAAGTCGAGGATCGGTAGGATAGTCAGTTTTACTAGGGTAAGCTTGGCAGCGTGAGTGAAGGAGGCTTTGTTGCGGAATAGAAAGCCGACTCTTGATTTGATTTTCGATTGGAGATGTTTGATATGGGTCTGGAAGGAGAGTTTGCAGTCTAGCCAGACACCTAGGTACTTATAGGTGTCCACATTTTCAAGGTCGGAACCATCCAGTGTGGTGATGCAAGTCGGGCATGCGGGTGCAGGCAGCGATCGGTTGAAAAGCATGCATTTGGTTTTACTAGCGTTTAAGAGCAGTTGGAGGCCACGGAAGGAGTGTTGTATGGCATTGAAGCTCCTTTGGAGGTTAGATAGCACAGTGTCCAATGACGGGCCGAAAGTATATAGAATGGTGTCGTCTGCGTAGAGGTGGATCAGGGAATCGCCCGCAGCAAGACCAACATCATTGATATATACAGAGAAAAGAGTCGGCCCGAGAATTGAACCCTGTGGCACCCCCATAGAGACTGCCAGAGGACCGGACAGCATGCCCTCCGATTTGACACACTGAACTCTGTCTGCAAAGTAATTGGTGAACCAGGCAAGGCAGTCATTCGAAAAACCGAGGCTACTGAGTCTGCCGATAAGAATCTGGTGATTGACAGAGTCGAAAGCCTTGGCAAGGTCGATGAAGACGGCTGCACAGTATCGATGGCGGTTATGATGTCGTTTAGTACCTTGAGTGTGGCTGAGGTGCACCCGTGACTGGCTCGGAAACCAGATTGCATAACGGAGAAGGTACGGTGGGATTCGAGATGGTCAGTGACCTGTTTGTTGACTTGGCTTTCGAAGACCTTAGATAGGCAGGGCAGAATGGATATAGGTCTGTAACAGTTTGGGTCCAGGGTGTCTCCCCCTTTGAAGAGGGGGATGACTGCAGCAGCTTTCCAATCCTTGGGGATCTCAGACGATATGAAAGAGAGGTTGAACAGGCTGGTAATAGGGGTTGCGACAATGGCGGCGGATAGTTTCAGAAATAGAGGGTCCAGATTGTCAAGCCCAGCTGATTTATACGGGTCCAGGTTTTGCAGCTCTTTCAGAACATCTGTTATCTGGATTTGGGTAAAGGAGAACCTGGAGAGGCTTGGGCGAGGAGCTGCGGGGAGGCCGGAGCTGTTGGCCGAGGTAGGAGTGGCCAGGCGGAAGGCATGGCCAGCCGTTGAGAAATGCTTGTTGAAGTTTTCTATAATCATGGATTTGTCGGTGGTGACCGTGTTCCATAGCCTCAGTGCAGTGGGCAGCTGGGAGGAGGTGCTCTTGTTCTCCATGGACTTCACAGTGTCCCAGAACTTTTTGGAGTTGGAGCTACAGGATGCAAAATTCTGCCTGAAGAAGCTGGCCTTAGCTTTCCTGACTGACTGCATGTATTGGTTCCTGACTTCCCTGAACAGTTGCATATCGCGGGGACTGTTCGATGCTATTGCAGTCCTGCCACAGGATGTTTTTGTGCTGGTCGAGGGCAGTCAGGTCTGGAGTGAACCAAGGGCTGTATCTGTTCTTAGTTCTGCATTTTTTGAACGGAGCATGCTTATCTAAAATGGTGAGGAAGTTACTCTTAAAGAATGACCAGGCATCCTCAACTGACGGGATGAGGTCAATGTCCTTCCAGGATACCCGGGCCAGGTCGATTAGAAAGGCCTGCTCACAGAAGTGTTTTAGGGAACGTTTGACAGTGATGAGGGGTGGTCGTTTGACTGCGGCACCGTAGCGGATACAGGCAATGAGGCAGTGGTCGCTGAGATCCTGGTTGAAGACAGCGGAGGTGTATTTGGAGGGCCAGTTGGTCAGGATGACGTCTATGAGGGTGCCCTTGCTTACAGAGTTAGGGTTGTACCTGGTGGGTTCCTTGATGATTTGTGTGAGATTGAGGGCATCTAGCTTAGATTGTAGGACTGCCGGGGTGTTAAGCATATCCCAGTTTAGGTCACCTAACAGAACAAACTCTGAAGCTAGATGGGGGGCAATCAATTCACAAATGGTGTCCAGGGCACAGCTGGGAGCTGAGGGGGGTCGGTAGCAGGCGGCAACAGTGAGAGACTTATTTCTGGAGAGAGTAATTTTCAGAATTAGTAGTTCGAACTGTTTGGGTATGGACCTGGAAAGTATGACATTACTTTGCATGCTATCTCTGCAGTAGACTGCAACTCCTCCCCCTTTGGCAGTTCTATCTTGATGGAAGATGTTATAGTTGGGTATGTTATGCAGGTGAGTGAGGACCCAAAAGCGACTTAACAGAAACTGAGTTTATTAAAGTCCAAACAGAGATAACATAATCCTCAATCCTTTACAGGAAATGTCCAAACGGGGAAAACAGAAATCCTCTAGTTGTTGAGGGGAATTGCAGGATAAGCGGCAACAGACGGCAGGTCCCTTCGGGTAGGCGCGGGCCGTAGCGGACAGAGACACCTGCTCACACGCAGCATCTGATGATAAGGCAAAACACGACAGAACAAGAACACAGCAAACAGCAAACAAGAATCCGACAAGGACAGAGGCAGAAACCGAGAGAGAAATAGAGATCTAATCAGAGGGCAAAATAGGGGACAGGTGTGAGAGAGTAAACGAGGTCGTAAGGAGAATGAGGAACAGCTGGGAGCAGGAACGGAACGATAGAGAGAGAGAGGGATAGAAACCTAATAAGACCAGCAGGGGGAAACGAATAGAAGAGAAAGCACAGGGACAAGACATGACAATACATGACAGGGTATGGAAATCTCTGAATTTTTGGTGGCCTTCCTGAGCCAGGATTCAGACACGGCAAGGACATCAGGGTTAGCAGAGTGTGCTAAAGCAGTGAGTAAAACAAACTTAGGGAGGAGGCTTCTGATGTTGACATGCATGAAACCAAGGCTTTTTCGATCACAGAAGTCAACAAATGAGGGTGCCTGGGGACATGCAGGGCCTGGGTTTACCTCCACATCACCCACAGAACAGAGAAGGAGTAGTAAGAGGGTGCGGCTAAAGGCTATCAAAACTGGTCGCCTAGAGCGTTGGGGGCAGAGAATAAGAGGAGCAGGTTTCTGGGCATGGTAGAATATATTCAGGGCATAATGCGCAGACAGGGGTATGGTGGGGTGCGGGTACGGCGGAGGTAAGCCCAGGCACTGGGTGATGATGAGAGAGGTTTTATCTCTGGACATGCTGGTTGTAATGGGTGAGGTCACCGCATATGTGGGAGGTGGGACAAAGGAGGTATCAGGGGTATGAGGAGTGGGACTAGGGGCTCCACTGTCAACTAAAACAATGATAACTAACCTGAGCAACAGTATACAAGGCATATTGACATTTGAGAGAGACATTACATTTACATTTACATTTAAGTCATTTAGCAGACGCGACTTACAAATTGGTGCATTCACCTTATGACATCCAGTGGAACAGTCACTTTACAATAGTGCATCTAAAACTTAAGGGGGGGGGTGAGAGGGATTACTTATCCTATCCTAGGTATTCCTTAAAGAGGTGGGGTTTCAGGTGTCTCCGGAAGGTGGTGATTGACTCCGCTGTCCTGGCGTCGTGAGGGAGTTTGTTCCATCATTGGGGGGCCAGAGCAGCGAACAGTTTTGACTGGGCTGAGCGGGAGCTGTACTTCCTCAGTGGTAGGGAGGCGAGCAGGCCAGAGGTGGATGAACGCAGTGCCCTTGTTTGGGTGTAGGGCCTGATCAGAGCCTGGAGGTACTGAGGTGCCGTTCCCCTCACAGCTCCGTAGGCAAGCACCATGGTCTTGTAGCGGATGCGAGCTTCAACTGGAAGCCAGTGGAGAGAACGGAGGAGCGGGGTGACGTGAGAGAACTTGGGAAGGTTGAACACCAGACGGGCTGCGGCGTTCTGGATGAGTTGAAGGGGTTTAATGGCACAGGCAGGGAGCCCAGCCAACAGCGAGTTGCAGTAATCCAGACGGGAGATGACAAGTGCCTGGATTAGGACCTGTGCCGCTTCCTGTGTGAGGCAGGGTCGTACTCTGCGGATGTTGTAGAGCATGAACCTACAGGAACGGGCCACCGCCTTGATGTTGGTTGAGAACGACAGGGTGTTGTCCAGGATCACGCCAAGGTTCTTGGCGCTCTGGGAGGAGGACACAATGGAGTTGTCAACCGTGATGGCGAGATCATGGAACGGGCAGTCCTTCCCCGGGAGGAAGAGCAGCTCCGTCTTGCCGAGGTTCAGCTTGAGGTGGTGATCCGTCATCCACACTGATATGTCTGCCAGACATGCAGAGATGCGATTCGCCACCTGGTCATCAGAAGGGGGAAAGGAGAAGATTAATTGTGTGTCGTCTGCATAGCAATGATAAGAGAGACCATGTGAGGTTATGACAGAGCCAAGTGACTTGGTGTATAGCGAGAATAGGAGAGGGCCAAGAACAGAGCCCTGGGGGACACCAGTGGTGAGAGCGCGTGGTGAGGAGACAGATTCTCGCCACGCCACCTGGTAGGAGCGACCTGTCAGGTAGGACGCAATCCAAGCGTGGGCCGCGCCGGAGATGCCCAACTCGGAGAGGGTGGAGAGGAGGATCTGATGGTTCACAGTATCGAAGGCAGCCGATAGATCTAGAAGGATGAGAGCAGAGGAGAGAGAGTTAGCTTTAGCAGTGCGGAGCGCCTCCGTGATACAGAGGAGAGCAGTCTCAGTTGAATGACTAGTCTTGAAACCTGACTGATTTGGATCAAGAAGGTCATTCAGAGAGAGATAGCGGGAGAGCTGGCCAAGGACGGCACGTTCAAGAGTTTTGGAGAGAAAAGAAAGAAGGGATACTGGTCTGTAATTGTTGACATCGGAGGGATCGAGTGTAGGTTTTTTCAGAAGGGGTGCAACTCTCGCTCTCTTGAAGACGGAAGGGACGTAGCCAGCGGTCAGGGATGAGTTGATGAGCGAGGTGAGGTAAGGGAGAAGGTCTCCGGAAATGGTCTGGAGAACAGAGGAGGGGATAGGGTCAAGCGGGCAGGTTGTTGGGCGGCCGGCCGTCACAAGACGCGAGATTTCATCTGGAGAGAGAGGGGAGAAAGAGGTCAGAGCACAGGGTAGGGCAGTGTGAGCAGAACCAGCGGTGTCGTTTGACTTAGCAAACGAGGATCGGATGTCGTCGACCTTCTTTTCAAAATGGTTGACGAAGTCATCTGCAGAGAGGGAGGAGGGGGGGGGGATTCAGGAGGGAGGAGAAGGTGGCAAAGAGCTTCCTAGGGTTAGAGGCAGATGCTTGGAATTTAGCGTGGTAGAAAGTGGCTTTAGCAGCAGAGACAGAGGAGGAAAATGTAGAGAGGAGGGAGTGAAAGGATGCCAGGTCCGCAGGGAGGCGAGTTTTCCTCCATTTCCGCTCGGCTGCCCGGAGCCCTGTTCTGTGAGCTCGCAATGAGTCATCGAGCCACGGAGCGGGAGGGGAGGACCGAGCCGGCCTGGAGGATAGGGGACATAGAGAGTCAAGGGATGCAGAGAGGGAGGAGAGGAGGGTTGAGGAGGCAGAATCAGGAGATAGGTGGGAGAAGGTTTGAGCGGAGGGAAGAGATGATAGGATGGAAGAGGAGAGAGTAGCGGGGGAGAGAGAGCGAAGGTTGGGACGGCGCGATACCATCCGAGTAGGGGCAGTGTGGGAGGTGTTGGATGAGAGCGAGAGGGAAAAGGATACAAGGTAGTGGTCGGAGACTTGGAGGGGAGTTGCAATGAGGTTAGTGGAAGAACAGCAACTAGTAAAGATGAGGTCGAGCGTATTGCCTGCCTTGTGAGTAGGGGGGGAAGGTGAGAGGGTGAGGTCAAAAGAGGAGAGGAGTGGAAAGAAGGAGGCAGAGAGGAAAGAGTCAAAGGTAGACGTGGGGAGGTTAAAGTCGCCCAGAACTGTGAGAGGTGAGCCGTCCTCAGGAAAGGAGCTTATCAAGGCATCAAGCTCATTGATGAACTCTCCGAGGGAACCTGGAGGGCGAGGCATACAGTAATCACAGGTGTTGAATTGGGAAAGCTAGCTAAAACAGTGGGTGAGACAACAGCTAATCAGCTAGCATAACAACAGCAGGTAAAATGGCATTGACTAGGCAACGGGGCCGACAGATAAATCAAACAAGCAGAATGGAGTACCGTGATTAATGGACAGTCCAGCGTGCATCAGCTATGTAGCCAAGTGATCAGAGTCCAGGGGCAGCGGTGGATGAGGCAGGGGGGGCTGGACTGGCGGGTGTTATCCAGGTTGAAAAAATAAAATTAAAATAAAAACTAACAGTGACTAAGTAGCTTGTAGCTAGTTAGCTGATTCGCTTCTGGAGGTTCTTGAGTGTGTTCTAAAAATTAAAATTAATAGCGATTCCGTATCACATTGGGTGAGGCGGGTTTCCGGAAGGTATAAACAAATTTTAAAAATCGGGAAGAGATAGAAAGTACATATGGGCCACTGCGATGCAGACGGTTAGCAGGCCTGTGCTAACAAGCTAACAGATTAGCAGGCCGGGGTAAACAAGGTAGTAGTTAGCGGACCTGGGCTAAACAAGCTAGCAGTTAGCATGCCGAATTAGCAAGCAAGGAGATAGCAAGGGCTAGAGAGTTAGCCTTTGGAGAACGTCACGATGGGGTGAGTCTGTTTATTCCTCTTCATGCAGTGACATCGGTAGACCGGTCGTGGATCCGGGTATAGAAGCCCAGGAGTATGCTAGGAACACAGGAGCTCTGGCCGGGCTAGCTTCAAGCTACGTGGGTGAAAACGCTAGCCAGGAGTAAACAACCAGGGTTGCGGTTTAGCTCGATAGCTAGTTGTGAAGATCCAGCTGAAAAAAATGTTCAGTTTGCGGAGGGAATCCGGGGCTAAAAAATAAATAGGTCTGTTATGCTCTGGTTAGCGTCGCGTTGTTCGAACTGGCGAGAGCTTTCCGAGCTAAAGGTTAGCTGATGACCGGTTAGCTGAAGACCGCTAGCATAGCTGGTGGTTAGCTGGCTAACTTCAGTTGAGGGGTTTCGGTTCCGAAGTAAATATAAATACTTTAGGAAAAGTAGCTACATTGGGTGAGGCGGATTGCAGGAGAGTATTTGGAAGCTTAGGTTTAGCAAAATGTTTTTAAAGATATGTGAAGAAAAATATCTAAAACGAAAAAGAGACGTTATTTACAGATATTTACAGAGAGACGATACGACAGGACGACTTACTGCTACGCCATCTTGGATTCTCTAGGATAGGGGGCAGCATTTGGAATTTTGGATGAAAAGCGTACCCAAATGAAACTGCCTGCTACTCATGCCCAGAAGCTAAGCTATGCATATTATTAGTAGATTTGGATAGAAAACACTCTGATGTTTCTAAAACGTTTTGAATCATGTCTGTGACTATAACAGAACTTATTTAGCAGGCGAAACCCCGAGGACAAACATTCAGATTTTTTTTTTGAGGTCACTCTCTTTTCAATGGGTTTTAATTGGGAATCCAGATTTCTAAGGGACCTTCTTACAGTTCCTATCGCTTCCACTGGATGTCAACAATCTTTAGAAGTTGTTTGAGGTTTTTCCTTTGATAAATGAAGAAGTAGCCATGTTCAGAATGAGGCAAGTGTACTCTTTGTTAGAGGCGCATGATCTGAAAGCATGCTACACATTGTTTTCCTCCTGTATTGAACGCTGATCATCCCGTCTTCAATTTTATCGATTATTTATGTTAAAAAATACCTAAAGTTGTATTACAAAAGTAGTTTGAAATGTTTGGACAAAGCTTACAGGTAACTTTTGTAGTCATTTTGTTTTTCTGGATCAAACGCGCCAAATAAATGGACATTTTGGATATATATCGACGGAATTAATCTAACAAAAGGACCATTTGTGATGTTTATGGGACATATTGGAGTTCCAACAGAAGAAGCTCGTCAAAGGTAAGGCATGAATTATATCTTTATTTCTGCATTTTGTGTTACGCCTGGAGGGTTGAAATATGATGGTCTGTGTTTGTTTGCTTGGGTGCTATCCTCAGATAATAGCATTGTTTGCTTTCGCTGTAAAGCATTTTACAAAATCTGACACGTTGGCTGGATTCACAACAAGTGTAGCTTTAATTTGGTATATTGAATGTGTGACTTCATGAAAGTTGAATTTTTAAAGTAATTTATTTGAATTTGGCGCTCTGCATTTTCACTGGATGTTGGCCAGTTGGGACTTCTACCGTCCCACATATCCCAGAGAGGTTAAAAGCATGTTGAGAAGAGTGGTGTCCGGAGATGGGAAAAACTGGGGCATGCTTCTGCCCCACTTAATGTTTATCCTGTGAGAAGTACCCCAGGCGTCCACTGGGTTATCCCCCTTGGAATTGCTCTACGGCAGGTATGTGGAGGGATCCTTGACTTAGCCATGTTATCCTGATGAGGGACCGCCTGTCCACAGTCTGGCCCTACGAGGAAATGGAAAGGGTCTCACCAGTCAATTACCTCATCAAGCAACCAGACAGGAAGAAGAAGGTCCAACTCTATCATATCAACCTGCTGAAGAAGTACCATGGAAGAGAGGAGGGTGTGGCTTTGATGGCCGTGGAGGACAAGGAACAAGAGGAGGCCCTGCTACAGGTGCGCAGTGGTCAAACTCTCCTGCCGGAGCAGTCGAGACAACTAGACAAGGTGATTATGCAATTTGGCAGGGTATTCTCGCCCTTAGATGTCCTGTTTCATCATATCCACACTCAACCCGGCAAGAAGGTGCATACCCGTCCTTACAGGATTCCTGAGGCCTGCCAAGTCATCGCAAAGAACGAGTTAAGGGAGATGCTGAGGATGAGGGTGAACGAGCCATCTACGAGTGAGTGGTCCATAGTTCTGGTCCACAAACGTGACGGTAATATGAGGCTCTGCAAGAACTTTAGGGGTGAAAACGTCATCTCTACATTTGACGCGTATCCCATGCCCCACGTGGATGAACTCCTGGAGCACTTAGGAAAGGCCAAGTTCATCACCACCCTGGATTTGACGAAGGGATATTGGCAAGTGCCGGTGGCTCTGGAGGACCGTCCAAAGACTGCCTTCGTCACACCGGAAGGGCTTTTTCAGTATGTGAGGATGCCCTTTGGACTGCATGGGGCTTTAGAAACTTTCCAACGGCTCATGGATGCCATTCTACGCCCCCATCAAGAGTACGCAGCGGCGTACATAGACGATGTGGTTATCCACAGCGAGGACTGGGATAGCCACCTCTTGCGACTATGGCCGGTGCTCGTGAGCCGGGAGGCTACAGGGCTGACAACCAATCCAAAAAATGCTGCCTGGATCTCTCCAACGTGGAATACCTGGGATACACCGTTGGGAACGGAAAAATACATCAACAGGCAGAAAAGACCAGGGCTATTCAGGACTGGCCCCGGCCCCAGTCAAAGCGGGACGTCTGAGCCTTCTTGGGGACAACAGGATATTATCATCGTTTCATCCCTGGGTATGCAACCATTGCCAACTCCCTCACAAACCTCATCAAAACAAAACGTGCCAAACCGTGTAGCGTGGAAGGACAAGACCGAAGACGCCTCCCAGTTGCTAAAAGAGCCTGTGCTCTGACCCCGTCCCGCAGGCTCCTGACTTCTCCCAAGAGCTCATTGTGCAGGTAGATGCCTCAGATACGGGGCTCGGAGACGTCCTAGCTCAGGGTGAAGGCGAAGCGGAGAGGCCTATTCTCTTTATAAGTAGGAAGCTCAGTGATCGGGAACAGAGATATGCTACCACAGAGAAAGAGGCCTTAGCCATTAAGTGGGCCCTCGATTATCTCCGGTACTATCTACCGGACATAGGTAGTACTGGTACTACCTCGTTACTGACCATGCTCCCCACATGTGGATGGCCGGTAAGAGAAACAATAACAACAGAATAGCTAAATAGTTTCTTGCTTTACAACCATTCTCGTTCCATGTCATCTACAGGGCTGGATCGAGGAACGGGAATGTGGATGCACTGTCCCGATGTGACCAAGACGGCACGTCTGGCGCCCGGCTCTCCTGTCTGGTCCTAAGGGGGAGGTATGTGGAAGGACCACCAGGGAGCAGGCTGCTCCCACGGTCAGTAGCCCAGCCCAGTATGTGAGTCGAGATGGTCAGAGGCAATTAAGCACATGAGCTATTCTAATGAGCTATTCTCTTTCCCCTACAAGAGAGAGGAGGGAACCGGAAAAGAGGGGAGAAAGAAGAGTATTTGCTTCTACAGAGGAGAGGACGTACCTTTCGGAAGGGAGAAGAAGGGGACACTCCACCTCTTGGGAATGGTCACCACGGATCCGGACAACCGCCTGAAGGGAGCTCTCCACGGGAGGATCATGAAGGCGGTGACATACCCGTGATTTATGTTATAGTTTAAAGATACTCACCTTGTGTTCCTTGTTCTTGTGAAGATGAAGATTCAATTAAGAAAACCTGCTCCTGACTCATTTGTTCCACCTTGACTTTTTAGAGCAACCTCTAAGTACTTGGTCCGCTCACAATAATAATTTCAAACCTTGCTTACATTTGTATATGATCACGTGTCTCTCTATTATGTGTGGGAATACTTGGGAACAGATGAACAAAATAAAAATCAGTTGGAGCTGATTTCATGGTGTTTTTACAGTCTTCTGTATGTCCAACAATGACAATTTTTTATTATTTTTTAAACGGAATAATAATACTTTTTTTGCTTAGAAAACTTGCAGGAGCAAAACAAAACACCTGCAGGCTGCCAGTTGGGGAACAGAGGCGAGACATTAACACTGGGAGCTGACTCAAGTCTTCAGGTCTCAGGCAAAGTTACCTACCATTCAGTGAGTGAATACATGTTTAGCATGTGTATGTGATCCCTACAGGAAACATAGACACATAGTGGGTGTCATAGAGCGGGTCTCACTTGACAATGAGGTACTTGAATAGGGCGAGAGCGCGTTCCTCCAGAGCGCTTTTGCCCTGAGTGACGGGGTCATTCTCGTACGTGTACTTCTGTTCTAGCTCCTGGAGCATCTTCAGCTACTGACGCACCTGCTGTAAACCCTCTGCCACAGCAGTGAACCGACAAACACACACACACACAAACACACACAGTGAATGCGGGTTGAAAATATTGCTTCTGAAAGTATTTGAACAAGGTTTAATATAAGGGTTAGGATATGAACTGGGCCTAGGGGCTAAAGCTAACATGGACTAGAGGCAGGGCTGACCAGATTTGTAGCTGGTCCAAACAGGCGTTAGGCGGACCACCGATGCAAGCTATCCTATCTGCTGTCTGTGCTTCCACTCAGGTACCTCCACTGTCACCAGGTTGAACTGGATCTGCTCGGCCAAGCACAAGATGTCAGAAATCTGATTCACCACCACCTATAGGTTGGGAGAAACAAACATCAGTCTAACCATACAGCGTACACACTCATGCAAGAACGCCCGCACACACACACACATTCCTACCTCTCGGGTTATGTTGAGTTTGATGAACATCTTTCTGATTACAATCTCCTCTTCGCGGATCTCTTTCCATACCGCCTGTGACTGTGCCATCCCATTCACCTCTTGTTCCACTGACAATGACAGAATCAACATTTACATAGCGGTAAGCATTCACAATACGATAGCAGAAGAAACACCTGGAATTTCACAGCACAGTTGCTTCAGCCTGTAAATTAGTTTTAGTACAGTAGGAGTAAGATATGTTTTACAGTGCCTTCACATTGGCTAAAGCATATACAGATATGGCACCAATCTAGTCTTGTGTCCCAGACCCAGGCTATTGAAAAAGACTAGGACCAGGCTAACTCCTACAGTACCTCGGCTCTGCAGTGTCTTCTTCTTGAAGTCGTGTTCATCCTGTAGGTCCTCCAGTGACTTAATCTCATGCTCTGAAACCTGAAAAGGGCAGAAGTCACACATTTTAATGGCCATGACTCATGATGGTGTTTGTGAAAAACATTTTCTACCCCTTTCGTAGGCTGTTCAACTGGTTATTGTTCATGTAGAATGACAAGACAATGGGCAGTGTTGTGGTACGGTGCATGATAATATATCCACATAACCAATGACACATGGTATTGTCCAAATGACCGCACCTAAACTCGGTTCCTCAGGTCTTTAACGTTGTTGTCCAGCTCCTTCTGTTTCTCCAACACCATGTTGTTTGGTGTGGACCCCACATTATCCTGACAAAAACATTCACAAACATTGTGTCTGGTTTCACACTCAGGTCACACTGAAATGCTCCTTCTGTTGCAGCAATAATTTAACTTCTTGGTGACAGGGGGCAGTATTTTCACGACCGGATGAAATGCATGCCCAAATTCAACTGCCCGCTACTCATCCCCAGAAGATAAGATATGCACATTATGTACATTATTATTATAGAAAACACTCTGAAGTTTCTAAAACTCTTTGAATCATGTCTGTGAGTATAACAGAACTTATTTAGCAGGCGAAACCCCGAGGACAAACCATTCAGATTTTTTTTTGAGGTCACTCTTTTTTCAATGTATTTTCATTGGTAATCCAGATTTCTAAGGGACCTTCTTCTAGTTCCTACCACTTCCCCTGCATGTCACCAGTCTTTAGAAATTTGTTGAGGTTTTCCCTTTGTGTAATGAAGAAGTAGCCCTGTTCAGAACGAGGGTCACTTGTAGTATACTGTTAGATAGAGGCGCGTGACCAGAAAGCTAGCTACAGTTTGTTTTCCTCCTGTATTGTCATCCCGTTTTAAATTTGATAGATTATTTACGTTAAAAATACCTAAAGATGTATTACAAAAGTAGTTTGAAATGTTTTGGCAAAGTCTACAGGTAACTTTTGAGATATTTTATAGTCACGTTGCGCAAGTTTGAAATGGTGTTTTTCTGGATCAAATGCGCCAAATAAATGGACAATTTGGATATATATCGTCGGAATTAATCGAACAAAAGGACCATTTGTGATGTTTATGGGACATATTGGTGTGCCAACAAAAGAAGCTTGTCAAAAATAAGGCATGAATTATGTTTTTATTTCTCCGTTTTGTGTCACACCTGCAGGGTTGAAATATGCTTTTCTCTCTTTGTTTACAGAGGTACTATCCTCAGATAATAGCATTGTTTGCTTTCGCCGAAAAGCCTTTTTGAAATCTGACATGTTGGCTGGATTCACAACAAGTGTAGCTTTAATTTGCTATCTTGCATGTGTGATTTAATGAAAGTTGGATTTTATAGTAATTTATTTGAATTTGGCACTCTGCATTTTCCCTGGCTTTTGGCCAGGTGGGATGCTTGCATCCCATATATCCCAGAGAGGTTAACATACAAATACAATATCAAAGGCAGTTTAACCCATTTTTCATATCTATGTTGCTAAGAAATGTGCTGAAATATTAATTCTCCATGCAATAGCAACTTTTCTAAGACAATGCATCATGCACACACACACACTACAACAGAAATACTCACAGAGTTCCATTAAGCAGTATGCAAAAGACAAGATCGGTGTCTCACCTCTTTTTTGATGATGGAGGCCACGATCTTCTTCTCCTCCTTCAGACGTTTACAGATTATCATGGCCATCTGCAAAGGGTCTTCCTGGAAGTGGTCCTGGAAAGAGTTTCTCAACTTTACATTTAACAATTTAAAGTAGACTTTTTGGTGTTCCTCAAGGATGCGTTCCAGAACCACTGTTCTTTCCTGCTCATAAACTCAAACAATTAAATGGTTACTTATTGGCTTAAAGAACCTAAGATTGTCTAACCGTCTAACCTGATTAGGACGGCTGACTCATTACATTAGCTTGAAACATTGTTGAAGCCCTTAGTCCTTATTGGCCCTGAGCTGACATTAAAAACAAATCTTCAGAGTACCATTCTTTCTTATAAGAATCAAAACACCAGTCTATAGAACAATACTCAATACTCAGCGCCTGAGTGTTTCCCTTATAAGTTTATGTCAGTCCTTACATATTAATTCAGAGTTCGACCCTGGCCTTTCCTGCAGGTTGCGTTTAATCTTGCGTATATTGTGTTGCAACAGGAAGTTGTTCTCCAGGGCGAAGCGGCTGTACTGAACATCCAACTGGGCCAGGAGGTCATGGAAACGGACCGCTGCAAGAGAATCGCTGGTGGCCACCATGTCCCTGAAAGGGGTCAACCAAAAATACTTAAAAATTATTGTCATCCTTTGAAATGAAAGCAACCAGCTCAGGGAACACAGTAATTGCAAAAATGACTAGCTGGAGTCATCTGAGCAGTTGGCTTCTGAGCCCTCACCCGCTAGTGACTGAATGCTGATATACTTGGTTCTGACTCGCTACAGGCTGTCCGGCAAGAATGCATCTCAGTCGAGGAATTGTATTAATCTTTATCACCACCACACATAGTAATCACACACACAATCTTCTTTTACACTAGGAATGAACTTGCGGTTATTGCGGATGCACTGCCAAACACCTCTAGTAAAACACACTGGTAACTTGGTCAACAGCCAAATTTGCTATAACCACTCTGAGCCAGAGTCCAAATGCGGGCACGTTGATTGGCTCAAAGAAATTACTTTTTTAATTGCAGTATTTTGTGAGGTGAAAGTTGTGAGGTGAAAAAGGTCAACAACCTTACACCAACGACAACAAACATTTCAAGTAGTCCACAGCCTTTACAAGCATGTTACTTTTACTTTCTGTTTTCTTATTACAGTAGTTGGCGCAGGCTTTCTAATATCTAGATTAACAAGGCCAAACTAAGCACAATACGTCATGAGCCTATTCTCTTTATAAGTAGGAAGCTCAGTGATCGGGAACAGAGATATGCTACCACAGAGCAGTTACACCACAGCCTTCAAATGCATCCACACATGCTGACTGTGTAAACTACACACCCCTTGGCAGTCTGTTGCTTACTGCAGCTCACTCACCAGTCATGGCTCTCTATCCAGGCACTGAGGTACTGGCGGATCTCCATAGGGAAAGTATCATCATACAGCTGGTCCACCTGCTCCAGGTACTTGGAGTCTAGCTGCTGCAGCTGGAACCACTGGGCCATCTAGAAACCAGGGACAGGGAATGGCAATCAGTGTTTTCCTGTATCATTCCATAGGCACCTCAGTATGGAGGTCAGAGAATAACCAGTATAGTGGGAAACAGTACAATACGTAGCCTACTAACTGTCGCATCCTTTGCACAGGTCAAACTGTGCTAACTTTCGGATGCTGTGATCAAATCGTTACCACGTCCACGTATGACTACAGCCATGTACACCAGGGTTGGGCGCAGTTCAGTTTTCATGTCTAAAAATTCAGGAAGTGAATTGAAATATTGTCAAGAAAACAGTGGATAATTTGTAATTAATTAATTGAATTTCAATATACTTCCTGAATTGAAAACTTAATTGAGAACTCGGTCTAAGCTTCTTTAATCTTTGGAGGGTTGAGAAAGAGAGGCAGCTACTCTACAGTAGGCTACTGCTGGGTAAGACCAAAGTTACTTAATAGGATCCTGCCCAAATAGGTTTTTATGTGACATTCTCTTTGTATTACATTCTGTGTAACTCAGTGAATGGGTATAGTTTAATTAAACTAGGGTATGTAGGCTGAAATCAAATTGAAGTGCATTTCACTTTTCCTGAAATATCACATATTGATTTGTACAGCAGCATGTCCCGTGTAGACTGATGGTGTAGGAATGTGATCTAAAAAGCAGCACGGCAGTGTGCCTTATGATGGTGAACGAGGCTGAGAAATTAATTAGTGGAGCTGTTGCCATCTTGGGGATTTCATACAGAGGTAAAGTAGGTTTTATATCAGACATTCAACAGACATTCAACAAACATTCACCATTTGCCTATTTAAATGTTGACAACAATATCCATTCCTCTCAGACTACTACAATTAATAAAAAAATTAACGCAACATGTAAAGTGTTGATCCCATGTTTCATGAGCTGAAATAAAAGATCCCAAAAATGTTCCATATGCACAAAAAGCTTATTTCTCTCAAATGCTATGCACAAATTTGTTTATTTCGCTGCTGTTAGTAAGCATTTCTCCTTTGCCAAGATAATCCTTCCACCTGACAATTGTGGCATATTAAGAAGCTGATTAAACAGCATGATCACTATCACAATGCACTAACAATACCAGGGACAATAAAAGTCCACTCTATATTGTACAGTTTTGTCACACAACACAATGCCACAGATGTCTCAAGTTTTGAGGGAGCATTGAATTGGCATGCTGACTGCAGGAATGTCCACCAGAGCTGTTGCCAGATAATTTTATGTTAATTTCTCTACCATGAGCCGTCTCCAACGTCCTGTCCTGCAGCTCAGATCAGAAGGATGACTGCATCTTTGACAAAGCAGGATTATTAACTTGACCATGCTTAAAGACACAGTATATTCAATGTCTGATTTCTTATTGTTACCCATCTACCAATCACTGCCCTTCTTTATGAGGCTTTCAAAAAGCTCCCTGGTCTTTCTTTATACTTGAATTTGTGCTTGAAATTCAAGACTTGACTGAGGGACCTTACATATGGTGTTTGTATGAAGGACAAAGGAAGGTGTAGAGATTCAAAAATGATGTCAACCCCTATTATTTCATACAGAGTGATTCCATATAATGTACTATTTGTATGAATATTCTAAGACAAATATGCTTGTCTGTATTTTTTTTTCCATTTCAAAATATGTTCATTTCACATGTTGAAGATCTAGATCATGAATATTCAGCTTTCAAATACACAACGCAGTGGACTAGAGGTCAAGAGGGCCAGAGAGCAATGGAACGAGTGTTTTTCAGTTCAACATCTGTTTCAGATCTGTGTAGGAATTACAGTCTGGGACTCATAGCTACATGTGAGAAGTTCTCATTGGTCCAAATTGTCTATACATTGAGCCTGAAACGGTATACTTGGTATTTGGCCAGTGGCCCAATTTTATTGCAATGAATTCTAATTGGTCAACCACAGGCTAGGCTTGGGCTAGGCTTTGTTCAGTGAAGAAAACACTGAGGACAGGGAAAAATAAACATGTACCATCTACTTTCCAGCATAACAACTATGATTTGTTCTCTTTGAATACATATATTTTTCTCCCTCTGATTTGCTTTGAGGTCTGTGTTATTGAAAAAGTGTTACTGAAAAATAACATCAACTGCTAACAGTTTCACAACAAAACTTGCTTCATTCTATAGCTGGAGGACTCCTTATATCGCCAAAAGTGAAAAGTATAACACATTTTTTTGTCTTCATCTGTTGTGGTCTAGTACTGTCTTTTTGCTAACTAGGGCCATCTATTTTAAGTGCTGCCCGATTTCCCAGTGGCTACTTGGTGTGTGAACTGCTGACTGCTCAAAATTTGCAGATACCTGTTAACACATCAACAAGGATCAAGGGGCAGGGCAATTTGTGACTTGTTTTGGTAATCAGTGGCTTTATTGGAGGGGGAGTGGTTTAATCTGTTTTCTGAGTGTATATAACCAACTTCTCAGTGTCCATCTCAAAGTGCTTCATTCTATAGCTAGAGGACTCCTGTTATCTCTCGGAGATACGTGTAATAAAAAAATTGTCTTCATCGGTTGGGGTCTAGTACTGTCTTTTTGCTAGCTAGGGCCATCTACTTTAAGTGCTGCCTGTTTTCCAGAGCGCTTTTGCCCTGAGTGACGGGGTCATTCTTGTACGTGTACTTCTGTTCTAGCTCCTGGAGCTGGCAGAATTTGGAGTACATCCAACCTGTCTCACAACCGCAGACCAAGTATAACCATGCCAGCCCAGGAACTCCACATCCGGATGAATCCGAGTTTGAAATGAACTGGGCAAATGGCAGACAGCGTGTAATGGAATCGTGTGGGCGAGTGGTTCGCCCAATGTGGGAAGTGGGCTTATGGTATGGGCAGGCATAAGCTATGGACAATGAATACTATTGCATTTTATCGATGGCAATTTGAATGCAGAAATAACGTGACGAGATCCTGAGGCCCACTGTCGTGCCACTCATCCCCCACCATCACCTCATGTTTTAGCATGATAACGCACTGCCCCATGTCGCAAGGATCTGTACACAATTCCTGGAAGCTGAAAATGTCCCAGTTCTTCCATGGCCTGGAAACTTGTCAGACATGTCACCCATTGAGCACAATTGGGATGCTCTGGATCAATGTGTATGACAGCATGTTCCAGTTCCTGACAATATTCAGCAACTTCGCACAGACATTGAAGAGGGGGACAACAATCCACAACCAAGAGCCTGATCAACTCTATGCAAAGGCGATGTGGGGTGCTGCATAAGGCAAATAGTGGTCACACCAGAAACGGACTGATTTTGTGATCCATGCCCCTACCAGTTAAGGTATCTGTGACCAACAGATGCATATCTGTATTCCCAGTTATGTGAAATCCTATGTATTTATTTAAAATTACAGACTTTCTTATAAATAGCAACTCAGTAAAATCTTTGAAATTGTTGCCTGTTGTATTTTTATTTTTGTTCTGCTCAGTGGTGTAATGTACTTAAAAATTGTACTACTACATTTTCATTAGGAATCCAAAATAATGTACTTACTTCATACAATTTCTGACATTTTGAATTCTTAGCAGGACAGGAAAACGGTCATCCCTACTCTCCACTGATTTGGTGACTCACTAAACACATGCTTCATTTCTAAATATATGGTGCCGTCTGGTTTGCTTAATATAAGGAATTTGAAATAATTTATAAGTTTATTATAAGTATATTTTATCCAATTACATTTTTGATACTTAAGTATATTTAAAACCAAATACTTTTAGACTATCGCTCTAGTATTTTACTGGGTGACTAACTTGAGTAAAAGAAAATATACCTTAATAGAAAATGACTCAGTCATGTATGACAATTGGGTACTTTTTCCACCACTGCACTGGTTCTGTGTATAAGCCATTTAGCAATAACTTTTACCCAAAGCGACTTAGCTACGATTATGCTTGCTTCGTCCCGCAAAGTATCGTTCCTAGAGATACTGAATATGCCGCTGTTAAGTGGAAACGTTATTTTCGTTTTGAGTTGGTTGATCAAGGACGCAAGACAACGTACGGAAGCTTCTCCAACGAGTCGTCTGTATAAACAATGGTTCGATGCGGGACGAAGCAATGGCCATGCAGGTATACATTTTACGTATGGGTGCTCCCGGGAATCGAACCCATACTAATTGCGTTGCAAGCGCCATGCTGTACCAACTAAGCGACATGACCACAGACGACATTAGCCAATGTTACGTTTCTCACAAGAATAGAATACTTGTGTTGTAGCTATACAGTACCACGTTAGCTAGCTAGCTAGCCACAGTAGCTAGCCAGGGCTACAGTTTGCATCCATGCCATACTTGTGACATATAGTTCTTTCAGGTTTAGCTCATGTCAGCTGCAATGTACCTGGACTCATTTGTAATAACTGGCTCTCTGAAGTTTATTTTGCTGCCACCAAGGTGAACCACGCGTATTTCTGCGTGCGCCACCATCTTTTCGAATTTCAACTATGAACCTTCGCCTCTGACCCAACAACACATGGCATGCTTCTGTCCTTGTTCATTCAAAACTGGTTCGAAGTCGCCCTCAAGCGTTCTTCTCAAATTACTGCATTTGATTTGTTATTTTTATTGCTTTAAATTATTTAACCTTGTTTTATTTAGCCAAGTCAGATAATAACACATTCTTATTTACAATGTTATGTATTGCTCATCATTGTTGTCGGCTGTTGTTTACTTATTTATTCGTTGTCTCATCACATTATTATACAAAAAAAACAGAAACGTAGCTAATACACCAGTATTTATTGTTTCGAGTGGTCTTTTTAGTGGTATGGGGATCCAGTATTGCGTCGCTGATCGCATTGATTGACAGATTATCCCTGAAGTTGTTTTATGACGTAAAAGTTCATTCACATTATGACGTTGGCTGAGTTACCGTATAAAATGCGATAGCTTATCTCTTTGGTAATCACTTGGTAAAGTTTTACCTGATGGGAACATAGACTCCAGCCATAGACTTTAACCATGGAGGATAATAAGGTAAGCCTACGAATTGCTAACAGAGAAGCCCTATGCAAGTGGTGCAGGAACCGCTGTACCGTCTTTAAAAAAATGCTGCGGCGGGAACCACAGGGTATACAGGACATATCGATAGGGGTGCGTAAGTAGTGGCAGCTGGGTGGCGGTGTGGGCTAACGTTAATGTGCCGCTAATATTATAATTTGTAATATTGTAAAAAAAAAAGTATGCATTATAATAACCTATGGGACTTGTTATACATAAAATATGATCCTTGCAAAGATAACAGCCGTAGGCGAGTTTTTACCTGAATTATAATAACAATAGGTGACTCCATAACGTTTCTAGCTCCAACAGTGCAGTAATATCTAACAATACACACAATCTAAAGTAAAGGAATGGAATTAATAATATATACATATTTGGATGAGCAATGTCAGAGAAGCATAGACTAAGATACAGTAGAATGGGAAGGATACAGTAAATACATATGAGATGAGTAATGCATAACATGTAATGAAACAGGCAGGGAGCAGGTCTCAAACCCTCAACCTTCTAGCCCGAAGTCCAGCGTGCTATCGACTGTGCCCCAAAAGAATGCTCAAGTGGCAGAGTCGATATCTGCGCTTATAAACCCAGGGTCGTTACAATATGTAAACAACATGAATAGTGTTCCATTGTTAAAGTGGCCAGTGATTTCAAGTCTCTGTATATAGGGCAGCAGCCTCTAAGGCGCCTGTGATGGCAATTTAACAGTCTGATGGCCATGAGACAGAAGCTGTTTTTCCGTCTCTCTTCTGGATGATAGCGGGGTGAACAGGCAGTGTGCTCGGGTGGTTGTTGCCCTTGATGATCTGTTTGGCTTTCCTGTGACATCGGGTGCTGTAGGTGTCCTGGAGTGCAGGTAGCTTGCCCCCGGTGATGCGTTGGCTGGGCTGATTTACTAGGCTGTCCTCACAACCCTCTGTTGTGCCATGCAATCGTGGGCAATGCTTTTACCATACCAAGCAGTGATGCAGCCAGTCAAGATGCTCCTAATTGTACAGCTGTAAAACTTTTTGAGGATTTGAGGACCCATGCCTAGGGCTGTGGCGGTCATGACATTTTGTCAGCTGGTGATTGTCAAGCAAATAACTGCTGGTCTCACAGTAACTGACCGTTAATTAACACAAACACATTTAGTATCTCCTTGCTTCCACTCATAGCCTACAAACCACTGATGCAGACCTTTGGAACATCTACATATTAAAACATCTAATAAATCCATGTAACATAGCCTACACCATCACAATAAATCCAGTCTAAAATGTAGTCTATTTCAGAAGAACAGAATAACATACTCTGACTTGTCCTTATGTTAGACCCTGATCTGGCTATGCCATATGGCTACACTAGTTAATTTAGCAGACAAGATTTGGTTATAATTCCATGGCATTAATTTATAGTATTTTATAGTATCAACATAGCTGAATAAAATTAAATGTTTTCTCCAAATGATTTGAGGGAGTGAGCACATGTGGCTATTCTGTGTTTAGCAGTTAACAAAGAAATAGGTACTCCTTTATGCTTAATTTAGAGTTATTTATGTGGTTGTGATACAAACGTTGGGCAATCCATTTTGATTTTAAATACATTCTAAGGCTGTATGATGTGACTGAAATGATGATTTGAAAAAAGTCACATGAAAGGCATGAGCTCTGCTTTATTTTTTTTTGCTCAGGCTGCATACTATTATTCACAATTTGACAAGCACTTGATAATACCTCAAATCACCCAGCGACATCCCCTTTGTGTGACCATAATGCCCCTAAAAAAATCCATGCTTTTTGCAGCCAGTGTCCATTGTGTCCTTGAGCTGAATATAATAATTATAATTCCCTTCTCCACCCGAGCCACTGCCTGTTCACCCCGCTATCATCCAGAAGAGAGACGGAAAGCACCTCTCACTCACATGGCTCTCTCAGATAGCTCAATTCTCATTAGCCAATGCCCATCAAGTGATCGGGTCTTTCTCACAGGCTACAAGTGAAGACAGACACATTGGAGACTCAATTGTGTGCATCCTTATCCAATTCCAAGGCGCGTATTGAAGATATTGGAAGAACTGTCCACATTTACTTTTCATCAGCTAACAAAATGAGTAGGCTTAATGAACAACAAAAGCACTAGCCTATGTCGATCTACTATCCCCATAGTACAAAAATGGACGTATTCTGTGTAAGATATAAATATTCCAAACATAGTCTGGGACAGCTGTGGGATGCGATAGATCCCAAAATGAATACAACCGTTAGCAAAAACAAATTTACCATGGCTAAGGGCTGTATCCAGGCACTTTGCGTTTTGGCTTGCTTCAGAACAGCCCTTAGCCGTGGTAAAATGGCCATATAGCACACCCCCTCGTGCCTTATTGCGTAATTATAAACCAGGCAGTTTTGGTCCTGGATGCTTATTGGCTGAAACAGCATTTCAGCCATGTGTATATATGACAATATACCACGGGTATGATGCAAAAATACTTTTTACTGTTCTATTTATGTTGGTAACCAGTTTGTATTAGCAATATGGCACCTCAGTGTTTGTGGTATATGGCCAATATCCTACGGCTAAGGGCTGTATCCAAGCAGTATTGCCTAAGAACAACGCTTAGCCATAGTATATTGGCCATTATAAACTGGGTGGTTCGAGCCCCGAATGCTGATTGGCTGAAAGCTGTGGTATATCAGAGTGTATACCACAGATATGACAAAACATTTATTTTTACTCTTCTAATTAAGTTGGTAAGCAGTTTATAATAAATCTGCGTTTGTGTCATGTATAAGAACAGATCTTAGCTGTGGTATATTGGCCATATCCATGAGCATTTAAAGAATGGTCTAATTTGTTCCAATCAGAGTTTAAATGAAGATGATCCACATGATCCTCAAAGTTTGGAAGGTCAAGTCCAGGAAATGAAGAATGATATCCTGGGTTTAAACTATCCAGAAGATAGTGAAGTGAAGGATCCCCTGCCTCAGATCGAGCTGAAGGCTGTGACAAGGAGAAAAGTTAAGGTGAGAGAATAGATTGAGGAGAGAAAGGGAAATCTAGGGTCTTACTTGTCCACACTCTAAACCTGTCCAATATGCCATACAACATGTTGTTGTGAGGTTGGAGGGTAAATTGTCCTTACAACCAACTTCCATCTCTTAATATTCAATCACCATATGTTTACTGTAGTTCTTCTCAAAGGCCTGTATAGCCACGGCAACATACAGTATGTCATTGACTGTATTGTCTTTTTAGACCAAGAGGAGGACCAGTGCCAACAGGTCCACAGTTGAACAGAGCACTGATACTGATGCAGTTGAGAAAGATTTTGTTGATAATCAGAATGATGAAGATGAGGTGAAGAAGGATCCCCTGCCTCAGATGGAGCAGGATGCCGTAAAGAGAAATAAAGTCAAGGTAAGGGAATAGATTGAGCAGACATGTGGATATTTGTGATATCTTTCATGTCTACAACCTGCCCCTACTGCATGTTGTTCTGAGGAAGGTAAATTGCCCATACAATACCCTTTTATCTCCAAATAGTAAATCTAGGGCTGACCCCATTTGGTTGACTGGTCTATTGTTTGTTCGATAGGCTGTTGGTTGACTGGGATTTCTTAAGTCGAGCAGTCGCAAAAATCTTTTTTACTTCATGGTGCACATGGACACCTGTCTGATTCGCACCTGTCTCAGTTGACTAATCCATTGCTGAGGCCACAGGGATGGCACAGTCCATCACGCTAAGACGTGATACTGAAATTGTATATGGTTATATTATGTAAAAAATAATGGTGCAACCCTGATAAATCAAAAATGATTTTATAACGAATGCGCTTTTTCCCACCACTGTCAGTGGTTCTGAAACATAATCTTCAGTGCGCCATAGAATTGGCGCCCTTCCCTATGTTGCTATGTGCATAATACAGTAGCAAAGTTAACCAGCATATTGGGATTGAGAACAATGCTGCATAGGCAGCAGCAGCAGCAGAGATGGGGAAACAGCCCTTGCCTTAGCCTAATTTTCTTAAGACAATTGAGGAGAGAGGAACACCCAACTTAATTAGGTCTATAATCAATAGCCTAATTGTTAAATGTGCCTAGCTTTGTAAATCATCCATATGTATATTACCAGTCACAAGTGTTTTTCTTTATTTGTACTATTTTTAACATTGTAGAAAAGTAGTGAAGACATCAGAACTATGAAATAACACATATGGAGTCATGTAGGTATCAACAAAGTGTTAAACAAATCAAAATCAATTTTATATTTATATTTGAGATTCTTCAAAGCTGCCATCAAGGCAAAGGATGGCTACTTTGAAGAATCTCAAATATAAAACATATTTTGATTTGTTTAACACTTTTTTTGGTACCTACATGATTCCATATGTGTTATTTCATAGTTTTGATGTCTTCACTACTAATCTACAATGTAGAAAATAGTAAAAATAAAGAAAGACCCTTGAATGAGTAGGTGTGTCCAAACTTTTGACTGGTACTGTATACATATATACAGAAAGGAGACAGATATAGCTTCTGTTGCCTGTTTGAGTATTTGTTTAATAGCCTACTGATTCTGTGAGCACCAAGCCTCATGCACCGGCAAAATGTTGAATTAAGCAATTTCACAGATTCGGCTGTTTTTAATCTTTGCTATGCTGTAATAAAGGCTTTACAATTTTTTGTTGTTAGAACAGACTAGTATTGCTTAGAATTTATTTAGTGTTGTTTACACTGTTCCAAATGGTCAGAAAAAACAATATTGTAATCTAAAAGCAACTGGTTGGCACACAATACTCACACAAAGCTTGCTCCTATACCCTCATTTTTCTTGATCTCCAGTAGTTTCCACAACTAAGTCAAATATCTTCCACAGATCTGACTTCCCCTTTCCCTCCTAAGCAACCAGTAAACATTCGCCCGTTTGGCATTTATTTTTCACATCCTCCGCATCCATTTTGCTGTCGATATTACTGTGTTCGGAGTTTGTTATAACCAATTTATTGATTTGATTATGATAGGCTATAGGTGAGGCCCTATTTGTCACATGCATGCGATGCTTACATGTTTCACATAAAGAGAGCAAGGCTGAGGAAATAGGTCATGTTTTTTGTAAACAAGTTAGTGATTTCGGTAACAGAAATTTTCAGTCAGAAACGAGGAAGAAACTAAATGGCTGAAATGATGTTGCATCTTCGGCATGGACAGCACAATAAACACTTGCTGTTATGTGGTGCTTTTTCACTGCAGTATGGAGGAGAGTGAGAAAATGTGCGCCTGTCACACAGGCACTCGCTGTCATTTATTTTAATACAGTGTCATCATCGGGCTCTTTCTTTAGTCATTTGTGTGTCTTAATTATTTAATCAAACAGTGTGCTTAAAGCATCAGACAAGCTCAGTGCCTATGTAGGTGATTGTATTCAAACACATAGGGTGTGTCTGATATGGAAAAATACATTTTAACATTAGAACAGGATGACTCTCGGTCGACAATTTTGTTTTTGTCGGGGACAGCCCTACAATCAGTCTTACCCTTGCTCTACTCAAAGGGCTGTATTGGAATGGCTTCATACAGTATCTGCGTGTATATCATTGACTGTATTGTCTTTTTTAGACCAAGAGGACCAAGAGAAACAAAGCGGAGCAGATCACTGATACAGATGCAGGTCATAAATTGAACTCAAATTTCACTGAATGTAATCCTTTTGCATGTGAATGTGATTTAGTATGGACATCTATTGAGCAGAGGACTAATAACAGAGTGCACATAGCATCCTTCCTTGGGTACTTAACTTCACAAAGTACACAAAGTTGGCTAATACATACTTGCCTCACAAGGTTACATGTTTTCTGACTTCTTTACCTTGGTGAATGCTGCTTTGGACACAGGTCCCTCTACATCTGTGGAATTCTCTGGGATGGCAGTTCAGGGGACATCTCACCAGGGACAATCTAATGAAAAGATCCTAAGTGAATGTGTCTCCAGGGCCTGTCAGACCAGGGCTCTTGACCTCCCGCCAATCAATCCTGATGCCTTCAACCCGATTATCATCCGGTTTCTAGAAAAACTTACTGAGGAGTATGTCCAAACTTCTATTGTAGTATTTGAATGCAATGTCATCTGGAGGATTTTATAAATTGTATGTGTGTTGGTGTGCTTTTTGGGACTAAAAACATCTAATTATCTCCTATAGGCAATGGAGGCAGTTAAGCATTGGCAGGATGGACCCTGTAAGTCGCTTAACCTTGACAATTATTCATAGATATATTAATAGATCTTTCAAGAAAATTAGATACAAGCCTTTTATCTATCTACAGTATCATCCACATTATCACAAACAGTTACATTCAAAGAGCGTTTTAGTAGCCTACTGCTTTTCATGCTTTCAAATGTATGCCACTTTCACGATTCTCATGAACATATGTGAGATTGTTTGTATCTCTTTGAGGAGCTTTGTTTCAGAGCCCGGCTATGAGTTATCTACCTACACTGTTTCGGTCCTACAGGTGATGAGGGCATTGCTTGCGGAGATGTGCCTGGAGATTGTGCGGTTTGTATCTGAGGCCATCCTGGAGGTCATCATCCCTGCAATTTTCCGTTTTGTACGGATATACAGCCATGTGTCTCCAGTATTCGTCAAGTCTCTGACAGAATCAGAGAGATCTTCAAGCACAAACCTGAAGGTTCGCAAGAGAGGCAGCAGCAAATCCTCAAGGTCTCGCACGGCCAAATCAAGCTCCTCTCGTAATGGGTATGTTCAGTCATTCCTAAAGAAACCGGTTTCACCTAACTACACATAACCCATTTTGTGAAAATATGTTTTGTTATCTGTATACCAGTTTACTCTTAATGACCAGTTTAACTGATTACTGAATTATGCATTAATGTGACTACAGTGTCTACAATGGAATATGAAATGCTGTATTGTTTGCTTTGTATTCTCAAAGGTCTCAGACAGTGTTGCCAAATACTCAGGGAGATGGTGAGTCTATATCATCTGAGCCACTCAGTGACTTTTTTGGGATCACTGAGGACAGTCTCCTCACTAGTGTCCAGGATTCCTTCAAAGAGTCGCTGAACAATGTCCTCTGTATCCAAAGAGAGGGCCAGGTAGACACTCAAAGTCTATCCCGGGTTATTGTTGGAGAAGTGTCAAAGAAGGTCAATTCCATAATCTCTGTGGCCATCCAAACTCCCATCTCTGGGCGAATATCCCCTGTCTTTTTTGCCAGTGGTGGTGTCTCCAGCACCAAGGTGGTTGAGGAGATGGTGTCTGGCGTTTCCAACATACTTCAGATGTACATTAATGGGAAGAGTGTTGAGCAGAGTGTTGTTCTCAGAGAGGATGGTGTTGAGGTGGATATGACACATTTAACAGGACAGGTCATGACAGCCCTCAGTGGCACTGTTTTGAACTTCAGCAATAAGGAGGAAAATGATCCCAACAAGAGGGAACTGCTTTGTGTTGTTGCTGACCATATGAAGATGTTTGAATCTTGTAAAAGTTCTGAGGAGATGCTAAAACAAGGAGAGAGCAACCTTAATATCAAAGGTGCCAAATCTAGTCTTTGTCTGTCAACACAAAGTATGGACAGACTACTCACTGAGGAGTTTCAGACCAAGGCCACTGAATCGATCCGGGAGATTGTTAAAAGATTCAGGGGTTGTACATCATGTTGTTCTGGCACTACATCATCTAGTCCAACTCCTAGGATAGGTGAGATTGGAGACCTTATGATCGACCCTGAGGCCTCTGAGTTGGTAAGTACCTTTGTTTCAGACATGGACAATCTTACCCAGTCTATCAGGTCATCCCGCTCTCCTGCACAGAGTGAGCAGATCCTTCTTGAAAACCATCAGAGTAAGATCTGGTCTTACACTGTTGGTTGTTACTACGACATGAAAAATACGCTGAAGAGGCTTCTTACCTGTCCAGAAAAAGGGGATCTCTCAAGTACATTTGTGGAGAGCACAAGAGATTCTTTCACAATGGTTCCAACTTTGTACCTGGACTTCGATCATTCCAGTAACGGTGAGGCTGACACATCGGAGTCCTTTTCTTGTAAACCACTTTTAATAACCCCCTCATCCATGAATGAACAAAAAGGACAAAGTGAGACCCCAAAACCTTTCTTGGCTCTCAAAAAGTATTTGCAAGACCAAGTCCTCCTTGACACCACAAAAGAGATTGCCAGCCAGGTTCTAGTCTTGTATAAGACTGAGGTGATGGAGAAGTTCTCATCTTCTGTTGGAGAGTGTGATTCTGAAGAGTCTCTGGAGGCCAATCTATTTGTGGATGGCATCATGTCTGACTTGAATGATTTCACCAGTTCTTGTTCCGCCTCACCATCTGAGTTGTTAGACAGTGAACAATGTCTCTCCGATGTGAAGGTCATCGATGGTGTTACACCAATACATGACGAGACTCTCAAACAGGCTCCCAGTGAAAGTTTAGATTCTCAGGTGACTTGTAATAGTGATTCTCTTGAAATCCAAGCGGACCTTCAAACCTGTACCAATGAGGTCATTAGTCAGATCCTCACTGTGTATCACTCTGAGGAATCCATGGAGGAAAGCCTCTCTAGCCTAAAAGGAGATACAGAAGACCTGTCCAAGCTTTTGGATGCCGTTGTTTCTCAGATTGACGTCCTTGCCGCCTCCAAATCATATTTATCTGTTGATGACTATGCTGTCAATACACAGGACAATATGCATGGTGAGATCAACAATGATGAAGAGGAAGCATCCACTAGAAGTCTTAAATCCACAGCCTTTGACAAACTATGTACTGAGGAGTTTCAAACTAAAGCCTCACATATGGCTGGTGGGATCCTTCGATCAGGGTTGATTGGCATTGTAAATACCAGCCTTAATGGTAGAAGTGCAGACATTTGTGCAGAGTCCAGTAATGATGATGATGATAGAGATGTCAAAATCCTTCAGAAGAGTGGAACTCCATCTTTATTCACCTCTTCTCTGCACACCATTTCTGCAGCGTCCAACATCGTCATAAGCATCACTAAAGACCTTAATAGCTTCACCCAGATGACTAAAATGTCTGCTGCTTCAGTGTCTGACCAGTTGGAGAGATCCCTGTCAGCTTCAACCCTTCCTGGCAGTGTTCACAACGGGGCCAATGTGAAAGGAAATATAATTTGGCCAGGCACTGTTAACCTGTTCAACAATGTGTTCACCAAGGTCAAGGACTTTTTGCCCAGCAACAACCGGTCCTCCTAGACAATGTGGTTGAGGCCCCCAAACATGCCGAATCCATATGCAGAACAGCTACTTCTACACAAATGACGGACAGTGAACATGAGGGCAGCCAGACCAACATGGTGAATTATTCCAAAGCCTTAATTAGTCAGACTCTGATGACAATCCAGAGGAGAGTGTCTATGTCAGAGAGGATGAGCACCTCAGAGAAAGGTTTCTTGACTCGTTCCATAGTGGGCTCCATGTTGGAGGATGTTGACATGGTGAGAACTGATGGACACGAGATACACCGGCCATCCTCCTCAAAGTCCTCCCTGTCCATCACCTCTGCCATGACCAGAGGGTCCCAGAGTGATTTTACAAATTCTCTTCCAGGGACTCCAGTCTCCAATGAGTGGCCTGTTGAAAGCTATTGTCCTATCATTAGGAGTTCGGTCATTGATATGAGTGACTCCTCAACTCATTCACAAGGGTCAACAAATTACACAAGGCTAACCATCTCTGCCATAGTTGACACTGTTATGGAGGTAATTCCAAGAGAAGATACGGAACACATCCACTGCAGATGATGTCACTTCTTTTACAAGAAGACTTGCGAGACTAAGCTGCAGGGACGGTCTTCAGAACTTCTCACATGAGCTCACTGACAAAGTTTATGAGCTCATAAAAAGTTACAACACCCCTCAGGCTCTTTTTGTGCCAGCTGGCAAGAGCGTGTCTGACTCTATTCTTTTGAAGCTGAAGACAGAATTGAATGCTTCTGAAGAATCCAGGGAGTTTCCATCTGACCTTGTGTACTCCTTTGCTGAGGAGTCAATAAAACGTCTGCTACAGCAGATTAACTTCTGGCTTCCTCCACCATCACAAGGATCCGGTTTCTGCCAAACTATCATCTCTGATGGTTCTCTGCAGGACACAAGTCGGCTTATCCCGAGCTCTTCTGCCATCTCCATTAGTTCCCCACAGGTTTACTGTGACACAAAGAGCCTTTTCACCAATATAATGGTCAATCAGGTCATGGATACCTGTTCTGTGGCCTCAAATTCATCAGTAAAATTATCAGAGTTGATGAACATAATCAATGGGTTGTCCCCAACTGATGCTGGAACACTTGACCCTGACAGACCGGCTCTCATGACCACTAGCCGTCAGTCTAGTGCCAAATCATTGCCTAGACCCTCTATGTCTGGCAGCAGCACACACAACGGTGGAACTGTGGATATTCAAGTTTTAGGAGAGGTGGAATCCAAGATGGATAACAAAGATCTGGAGATGTCTAGTGTCTCTGTGCATCCATCAACTCCATCAGCCATGGACTCCGATACACATGCCTCATTTGACTCCACTAGCAATGACTACACCTCTTTGGTACTTTTACTGATTATTAGATTGCTGTCAATGATCACCCCTATCACATTACTGGAATCCTCTGATATTGGTGAAACATCAAGAGTTCTCACAAAGAGGATTCTGTCTGAGTTCTGTGGCACCTCAGGCCTTGAACCAACTCAAGCCTACCCCAGAATCTGAAAATCAAAAAGATTTTCAAGGCTGTCTACAAGGGGCTTCTTCAAGAATTTGGGTCAGAGAAGATGCTCCAGGTTGCAATGAAGTCAAGGGATTATGCATTTGACGATGCCCTGGTCAAATCATTAACTAGGGAACTGCTAACTAAATGCAATGAGGCTAGCTCTTCACCTCACTCCATGACCCAGTTGTCATCACACAATGCACTTGGCAGTGACGAGGTAGGTAATTCTGGGCTTCCAACAACTGGTACAAAGGAAAAGAAGAGAGGAAGATTCAACGCTCTCTGTGGATTCAACCCAAAGGTACATATGTCAATCAAATACATAAAAATAATGATATTCATTACATACAGTATGATGGTAAACACTGATACCTTTTGTGTGCAATTTCTGTACAAATGACTGTTTGTTTTCCAGTGTACACAGAAGGTCAACAAGAGGAACCACTGCACTCCAACACCTTCCCAGAACCAGACCCCTGCTATCAGTGAAACAGGTAAGTCAATACACTCAAATGTGTACTGAACAAAAATATAAACACAACTTGCAACAATTTCAAAGATTTGATTGAGTTACAGTTCATATAAGGAAATCAGTCAATTGAAATACGTTCATTAGGCCCTTATCTATGGATTTCACATGACTGGGAATACAGATATGCATCTATTCGTCACAGATACCTAGGGGCGTGGATCAGAAAACCAGTCAGTATCTAGTGTGATCACCATTTGATCACCAGCGTGACACTTCTCCTTCGCATAGAGTTGATCAGGATGTTGATTGTGGCCCATGGAATGTCCCTACTCCTCTTCAATAGCTGTGCAAAGTTGTTGAATATAGGTGGGAACTGGAACACGCTGTTGTTCACGTCAATCCAGAGCATCACAAACATGCTAAATGGGTGACATGTCTGGTGATTATGCAGGCCTTTCGACATGCGGCCATGCATTATCATGCTGAAACATGAGGTGATGGCGGCGGATGAATGGCACGACAATGGGCCTAAGGATCTCGTGACGGTATCTCTGTGCATTCAAATTGCCATTGATAAAATGCAATTGTGTTCATTGTCCGTAGCTTATGCCTGCCCACACCATAACCCTACAGCCAACACAACGCTGTGGTTGTGAGGCCGGTTGGACATACTGCCAAATTCTCTAAAACAACATTGAAGTAAAGAAATAAACATTAAATTATCTGGCCACAGGTCTGGTGGACATTCCTGCAGTCAGCATGCCAAATGCACGCTCCCTCAAAACTAGTCAACCAGCGTTTTCCCTTGCTCCCATATTTCTCAGTTTCTGAGACATCTGTGGCATTGTGTTGTGTGACAAAACTGCACATTTTAGCGTGGCCTTTTATTGTCTCCCGCACGAGTTGCACCTTTGTAATGATCATGCTTTTTAACCCACAAGAGTCTAAGCCCTGTCTAGGCCGAGGGGTTTGTATCGGCCTTACTGCTGTTAGCCCATACAAACGCATTGAATAACAGATTCACTACATGGAACTGAAGTGTCTGTCCTAAATCTGAGAGATATAAGAAAGTTGACGAATATATATATATATACAGTCTCAATATATATATGCAGTCTCAATCCGCCTATTTAACGCAGAAGCCCCCAGGGCTTAGACTATATATATATATATATATATATATATATATATATTTTTTTTTGCATGTTTTTATCCCCTTCTTTTTGGCACTAAACAGTCCTGGGGGGGCCTATGTAACACTTCTGCGTTAAATAGGCGGATTGAGACTGCTAGGCTACCTGCTGCCCTACATTTGTAAATTATGTAGAATATTACAATTTAAATAATAATAATGCAATACTAATTATTCACACTAACTAGGGTCAGTTAACATTTTCTTTATGTTTACATTTTTTTTCTTCCAGCAATTGTCAATGATCAAGAATCCTGCCTTACAGAGAGTGTATGCTCCACCAAGAAGAAACCAAGGAAGCGTTCGCTCATTTCTAGGATGTTTTCAGCTATAGGCAAAGCCTTGTCCAGTCCCTTTACTTCCTGCTATAAAAGGAAGAGCACCTAAACTATATTTCAAAATATATATTTGAAATAAACATAATTGCATTAATTCTTCATGTTGAGTGTTTTTCATTATATATTATTGGATGATATAAAGTGTAGTATTAGCAATAGTAGAAGTTGTATATTTGACTATATTACTTTTAAGATACATTTAAAAAAAATAAGAATAGTGTTCAGTTGAAGTCTGATGTTTACATACACCTTAGCCAAATACATTTAAACTCAGTTTTTCACAATTCCTGCCATTTAATCCTTGTAAAAATTCTGTGTCTTAGGTCAGTTAGGATCACCACATTATTTTAAGAATGTGAAATGTCAGCTTTTATTTCTTTCATCACGTTCCCAGTGGGTCAGAAGTTTACATACACTCAATTATTATTTGGTAGCATTGCCTTTAAATTGTTTAACTTGGGTCAAACATTTCGAGTGGCCTTCCACAAGCTTCCCACAATAAGTTGACTGAATTTTGGCCCATTCCTCCTGACAGAGCTGGTGTAACTGAGTCAGGTTTGTAGACCTCCTTGCTTGCACACGCTTTTTCAGTTCTGCCCACACATTTTCTATAGGATTGAGGTCAGGGCTTTGTGATGGCCACTCCAATACCTTGACTTTGTTGTCCTTAAGTCATTTTGCCACAACTTTGGAAGTATGCTTGGGGATATTGTCCATTTGGAATACCCACTTGCGACCAAGCTTTAACCTCCTGACTGATGTCTTGAGCTGTTGCTTCAATATATATACACTGCTAAAAAAACACAATGTAACTCCAAGTTAATCACACTTCTGTGAAATCAAACTGTCCACTTAGGAAGCAACACCGATTGATAATAAATTTCACATGCTGTTGTGTAAATGGAAGATAACAGGTGAAAATTATAGGCAAATTACAAGACATCCCCAATAAAGGAGTGGTTCTGCAGGTGGTGACCACAGACCACTTCTCAGTTCCTATGCTTCCTGGCTGATGTTTTGGTCACTTTTGAATGCTGGCGGTGCTTTCACTCTAGTGGTAGCATGAGACGGAGTCTACAACCCACACAATTGGCCCAGGTAGTGCAGCTCATCCAGGATGGCACATCAATGCGAGCTGTGGCAAGAAGGTTTGCTGTGTCTGTCAGCGTAGTGTCCAGAGCATGGAGGCGCTACCAGGAGACAGACCAGTACATCAGAAGACGTGGAGGAGGCCAACAACACAGCAGCAGGAACGCTACCTCCGCCTTTGTGCAAGGAGGAGCACTGCCAGAGCCCTGCAAAATGACCTCCAGTAGGCCACAAATGTGCATGCGTCTGCTCAAACGGTCAGAAACAGACTCCATGAGGGTGGTATGAGGGCCCGACGTCCACAGGTGGGGGTTGTGCTTACAGCCCAACACCGTGCAGGACGTTTGGCATTTGCAAGAGAACACAAAGATTGGCAAATTCGCCACTGGCGCCCTGTGCTCTTCACAGATGAAAGCAGGTTCGCACTGAGCACATGTGACAGACGTGACAGAGTCTGGAGACGCTGTGGAGAACGTTCTGCTGCCTGCAACATCCTCCAGCATGACCGGTATGGTGGTGGTTCAGTCATGGTGTGGGGTGGCATTTCTTTGGGGTGCCGCACAGCCCTCCATGTGCTCGCCAGAGGTAGCCTGACTGCCATTAGGTACCGAGATGAGATCATCAGACCCCTTGTGAGACCATATGCTGGTGCGGTTGGACCTGGGTTCCTCCTAATGCAAGACAATGCTAGACCTCATGTGGCTGGAGTGTGTCAGCAATTTCAATTCCAATTCTTCATCTGGGACATCATGTCTCGCTCCATCTACCAACGCCACGTTGCACCACAGACTGTCCAGGAGTTGGCAGATGCTTTAGTCCAGGTCTGGGAGGAGAACCCTCAGGAGACCATCCGCCACCTCATCAGGAGCATGCCCAGGCATTGTAGGGAGGTCATACAGGCACGTGGAGGCCACAGACACTACCAAACCTCATTTTGACTTGTTTTAAGGACATTACATCAAAGTTGATCAGCCTGTAGTGTGGTTTTCCACTTTAATTTTGAGTGTGACTCCAAATCCAGACCTCCATGGGTTGATACATTTGATTTCCATTGATAATTTTTGTGTGATTTTGTTGTCAGCACATTCAACTATGTAAAGAAAAAAGTATTAATTAAGAATATTTCATTCATTCAGATCTAGGATGTGTTATTTTAGTGTTCCCTTTATTTTTTTGAGCAGTGTATATTCAATCGATCACTGCCCGCACCTGCTCGCCCGTCCAGCATCACTCCTCTGGACGGCTCTGACAACTACCAATACCTGGGTGTCTGGTTAGACTGTAAACTCTCCTTCCAGACTCACATTAAGCATCTCCAATCCAAAAGTAAATTTAGAATCGGCTTCCTATATCGCAACAAAGCATCCTTCACTCATGTAAAGCCCCGTCTTATCTCAGCTCACTGGTCACCATAGCAGCACCCACTCGTAGCACGCACTCCAGCAGGTATATCTCACTGGTCACCCCCAAAGCCAATTCCAGTTCTCTGCTGCCCATGACTTGGAATGAATTGCAAAAATCTCTGAAGCTGGAGACTCATATCTCCCTCACTATCTTTAAGCACCAGCTGTCAGAGCAGCTTACAGATCACTGCACCTGTACATAGCCCATCTGTAAATAGCTCATCTACCTACCTCATCCCCATACTGGTATTTATTTATTTTGCTCCTTTGCGCCCCAGTATCTCTACCTGCATATTCATCTTCTGCTGATCTACCCTTCCAGTGTTTAATTGCTATATTGTAATTACTTCGCCACCATGGCCTATTTATTTCCTTAACTCACCTCATTTGCACTCACTGTATATAGACTTTTTGTTTTCTTTTGTTCTACTGTATTATTGACTGTATGTTTTGTTTATTCCATGTGTAACTCTGTGTTGTTGTATGTGTCGAATTGCTACGCTTTATCTTGGCCAGGTCGCAGTTGCAAATGAGAACTTGTTCTCAACTAGCCTACCTGGTTAAAATAAAGGTGAAATAAATCAAATTAAAATAAAACATATCCACATCATTTTCTAATTTCCTCATGATGCCATCTATTTCGTGAAGTGAACCAGTCCCTCCTGCAGCAAAGCACCCCCACAACATGATGCTGCCACCCCCGTGCTTCACGGTTGGGATGGTGTTCTTCGACTTGCAAGCCATTACGGCCAAACAACTCTATTTTTGTTTCATCAGACCAGAGGATATTTCTCCAAAAAGTATGATCTTTGTCCCCATGTGCAGTTGCAAACCGTAGTCTGTCTTTTTTATGGCGGTTTTGGAGCAGTGGCTTCTTCCTTGCTGAGCGGCCTTTCAGGTTATGTCGATATAGGACTCGTTTAACTGTGGATATAGATACTTTTGTACCTGTTTCCTCCAGCATCTTCACAAGGTCCTTTGCTGTTGTTCTGGGATTGATTTTCACTTTTCGCACCAAAGTACGTTCATCTCTAGGAGACAGAACGTGTCTCCTTCCTGAGCAGTATGACGGCTGTGTGGTCCAATGGTGTTTATACTTGTGTACTGTTGTTTGTACAACTGAACATGGTATTTTGAGCCTTCCTCCCCTCACCAACCTCCTGTAGCAAGGCATTACCAGTGGTCAATATTTCAATGGGGGAAAAGGGTGTGGCACAACAAAATATGAAAAGTATGCTATGCAGTGAATATTGTGTATAATAGCTTAGACTGGAATTGAATTCAACACCATTTGTACCGTTTTCAACTACTCAATCTTTCCTCAACATACATACATTTCTAACAGCTTGTTAGTTACCTTCTGTGGGGCGGCTGTAGTAGCGTGTGAAGGCGCTCTCTTTGGGGATGTAGAGGTAGAGCAGAGGGTTCTCAGGGATGTTCTCGGCAGCCATCACCTTGTAGTTGCGGAGGATGTCAGGAAAAGAGATGGCGGCCAGCTCCTTCTTAGTGTAGGGCTCCACCGCGTGGAAATGGCCATCTATACAGTGGGGCAAAAAAGTATTTAGTCAGCCACCAATTGTGGAAGTTCTCCCACTTAAAAAGATGAGAGAGGCCTTTAATTTTCATCACAGGTACACTTCTACTCCAACCTAAGTGTATGTAAACTTCCGACTTCAACTGTACATAAATGCACACACACACAATGTGATATGAGAATGTGTTCTCAGTCAGTTTACCTGGTCAAATAATACAAACAGAAACACATATACCTGATACAGATGTACAGACACATACTCATAATGTGTAAAAACAATTAAAATACATATATTTTTGTCTGTCCATAGGTATGTACACGGAGTAAATATACCACATATTAGGAACACCTTCCTAATATTGAGTTACATCCCCCCCACACACAGCCTCAATTCGTCGGGGCATGGACTCTAATAGGTGTCGAAAGTGTTCCACAAGGATGCTGGCCCATGTTGACTCCAATGCTTCCCACAGTTGTGTCAAGTTGGCTGGATATCCTTCGGGTGGTGGACCATTCTTGATACACACGGGAAACTGTTGAGCATGAAAATCCCAGCAGTGTTGCAGTTCTTGACTCAATCCGATGCACCTGGCACCTACTACTATACCCCATTCAAAGGCACTTAAATATTTTGTCTTGCCCATTCACCCTCTGAATGGCACACATACACAATCCACGTCCCAATTGTCTCAATGCTTAAAATCCTTCTTTAACCCATCTCCTCCCCTTCATCTACAGCTACAAAGCTACAAAAACACATGCACACAAAAAGACACACACACCATTATTGGAGCCCTCCACCCAGGTGAAGGTAATGGCTCCCTCTCGGCTGCTCTCACTGAAGCGCAGCAGGAAAGTTCCAGGCTCCTTGTCCTTCAGCAGGGCCTTCTCTCTCTCCTTACTAACAAAGCCAATGATACACCTATAGACCATAGATATGTAGTTGATTATAGCACAATAAAGTAACTTTTCAAAAATGTAATGTAGACTTAGTCTTCAGAAAGGTACACTGAAGTAATGTGAGTTGGAGAGATGTTTTACCCATCATTCCACAGACACAGCAGGTGTCTCTTGATCAGGTCCAGTATTCCCTCGATCCACAGCCAGAAGGGAAAGCTCTTCTCATTCACACTCTGCTCAGGCAAAGACACACTCAATACACAGCCCATAGTAAACACACAGGGGTTGGCTAAAACACTGAACTTCCAGAGAGATGCTCACCTTGCAGAACTTGGTCCAGGGGATGAGTCCATTAGGGTTTCCGGCTGCTTCTCCACCTGTCACAGGAGTTTGGTATTATTATTGGTTCACTTTAATGGAACAACCTTAGCTGACACCGTTATGAGCAACACATGACAGAGGTCATAAGCTTTTTATGCACCTTTGGATACGGTGAATAGATTTTAAGCAACATTTGCATTGTTAGCCTTTATCTGGGATTAGTTGGCCAAATGAGTTGGTCACCTTGACTCTCTTGCCAGATATCTGTGTTGAGAAAAACTAATAGCCACCTCACACACTGGATGTATGGCCACCATTTATAGCCAACTAGCGCACCTTAATATCACAGATGGGTTTGCTGTGGCTGTGTCGTTTCACAAAACCACGCCAAGTCACAATAAGACTCACCCAGGAGCTTGTCTCCCAGCATGCTCAGCTGCTCGTCGTTGAGGCCTCGCTTGGTTATGGAGGAGAACTGCCAGCTCAGCACGTTTGACAACTGGCTCCAGGTGGCCTGAGGAGGGCTCAGGAAGAACGACAGATTCTGAGGAGGAAGAGAGAGAGGGATGGAGATGATAAGCTGATAGTTTGGAAGAGGGGTGTTAGTGCTGGGGTGGAACAAAAGCCTGCACACCACCTGGCTCTTCAGGACCAGGAGTTCGACCCCCTAGATTAAACCTGTCCAGTCTGGATCACATGACATATGTAAGGAGGCAGTTAAGAGAACAAAAGTTACTGTAGTTCTCAGAGGGTAAAATCTTAGTAAGTAGATAGATAGATAGATAGATAGATAGATAGATAGATAGATAGATAGATAGATAGATAGATAGATAGATAGATACTGTAGCTATGAGGATTTAGTCTTGAATGAGAAGGGTAAGTGAGAGGGGTTGTACCTTGGACTCACAGGTCAGCATGTTGTACCACATGACAGAGGCCCAGGCACTGGGCAGCTGGCTAATCTTGGAGATGACCACAATGGGCAGGGACATTGTCTGGATACACGCACGCACACACACTCCTCCGTCACTATGAGAGGACCCTGAATTGACACACAGATGTACATAATTAAAAAAATATATATGTATAACTATGACATTGCATAGTAATAGTTTTATACATCACAATCACCCTCACACTTGAGATGCTTTGTTTAAAAATAACATTTTTAAATGATTCTCAAGACTTGAAAATAACGATTCTGTTCCAGAAAACTAGAGATCACTTTCGTTCCAGGTTCTTTTTCCGTTCCTCAGAAAATTCGGAACTTATTCGGTTTATGGGTTTTGTACCCTGAACCGGTTCCAACCCCAGCTGGAAACTTTTGAAGTTTACCAGTAAATTGCCAGAATTTGGTAACTTTCAAGGTTTTATTTTCTAAGATGACATTTATTTGTCATGTTTAAAAAATATATATGATTTTTTTTGTCGGGTGGCTCTCTGGAATGGTTTTAGCCATTTAGCAATTTTAGGAAGCTGGCTTTCACTAGCCCAGATAGGTTCCCAATCTCCAAACCTCATTGCTAGCTACCAAGAAGCCATTTCAGGCAATCAATCAAGTTCGAGTAACTAGCTTGTCTAACTATCTTAGCTGGCATGCCTGCTGGCAAGGTTGGTCGACTTTAGAAAAGCAAGCCATAACTAGATGAATAGAAGCATATTGTTTATTAAAAATAATAACCATCAGTCAGGAGGATACAGACAGCTCAAGAGTTATGCTTAGATATGCAGAAAACGTTTTACATAGAATTAAGCATATTGATTATGACTCGGGAAAAAGCTGTTTAAGGGGTTTGAAAAATTATCTAACTTACAGACAGGGGGCATAATTAGTGGTGCATGATGCCCATGTAAGTCAATATGTCATTGTTGTAAATGTTTTGGCGCCAAACTGGTGGCAGTTGTGAAAAAAGTAAATAACTGGGAAAGTTGCAGAGTTAATTGAAAATAATGAAAAATATGGGGGGGCGCCTATTGGAGAACCCTGATGTACAGTACAGTATATCATATGTACAATATACAGTATAACATCTGAATGTGCCAGTTCATACCAGGTGTCTGAATTCTGCTGCCAAGCTTCCATTGAACTCCTCCATGTTCATAACCTTAGTGTTGGTTCCCAAGATGTTGAATTTCCGGACCCTGGAAATGACGTAAAATCAGAGGAAATGTAATGACTACTAACTAGGCTTCTTCAGGTTTAAGTAGGATAACAGAGACCAAAACATTTCCTACCCTCTCACTGTGCTCTTCTCAGTGACGTTCCTAAAGAAATACAATACATCAGTGACTGAAGCTTTGACTCTTGCCATTGATAAAATATAACAATGTAACACAATTGATTAACTATAACATCAAGCAGTTCCCAAAGACATATGTGTACACATGTGTGTATGTATATGGCTATGGTACGTACTTCACATTCACTTACTTGTCAAACACAGCTTTGACTTTGAGCTGGTAGTTGAACTCCTGGAGCTTCACCAGGAGTCTGGGGATATTATCGGTTGCAAGAGCATTATGATACCAATGAAGTAAATCACAATGCAAGCCAAATGACAACCAGGAACTAAAGTGGATGGAAGTGTGTAGTGTTAAAGGTGTTGGTCTTAATTGAGGAGTTACAGCATGGATTGCTAAACAACCCTACTCTGGGTTTGCAGGCTTCTTCTAGCTACTAGTCAACAGAGTATTGCACATTGTGTTTGGAGTGTGTAGCACTGGCGCAATCACCTGATTTTGACAGTGAACTGCACCCCAGTCTTCAACACCATGGGTCTTTGAGGGTGAGTGGGCATACAGGGCTGTCTCTCCACCACGATAGAACTAAAAGACAGATGCCACAAAAACATCAAACATCCGGTAATGACACTCCACTAAAGCCTAGAGCAGGGATCATCAACTTCAGCTCAATTGTTTTCTTGAGTGGACAGTAATTACAAATCATTTGTACACTGCTAATTGACAGCAAGAAGCCCAAAGGGATATAATATTTGACCAAAAGTATAATGTGGAAGGACCACCAGAGGGCAGGCTGCTCCCACGGACAGTAGCCCAGCCCGGCATGTGAGTCAAGGTGGTCAGAGGCAATTAAGCACAGCTGATGGTACTAATGAGCTATTCTCTCTATTGTAGGGGAAAGAGGAGGGAACCGGCAGAGAGGGGGGAAAGAAAAGAGTGTTTGATTCTACAGAGGAGAGGACGTACCTTTTGAAAAGGTGAAGAATGGTCACCACCTGAAGGGAGCTCTCCACGGAAGGATCGTGAAGGCTGTGACACACCCGTGATTTATGTTAGAATTTAAAGATACTCACCTTGTGTTTCTTATTCTTGTGAAGAAGAAGATGTGTGTTTCCTTGGGATATCATCATTGATTGTGTTGGAGTGTTTGAGAAGGAAAAATGACCTCAATAGAGAACTTTGTACAATTAATAAAACCTGCTCCTGACTCATTTATTCCACTTTGTTTATTCCGCTTTACAGCAACCTCCAAGTACTTGGTCCGCTCATTGGTGGAGATTGCGGGCACTAGGAGGACGAGTGACACAAGGATAAGTGAGAAAAACTAAAATCTACCTGTAGACACAGGGTAACCATTCAAGAAGGATGGATAACACTCTACTACAACAGTTGATCACAGCCCAGCAGGCAACCATAGAACTCATGCAACAACAGCTGAGCCGGCGAGAAGAATCGAGAGTAAAGCCGAGAGCGGCTGCTCACACCATCTTACCTCGCCTCTCAAAGGAGGATGATATTGAGGCTTTCATCATGACGTTCGAAGGATGGTCACCTTGGAAGAGTGCCCCCCCACAGAATGAGTAAGTGCGTTAACTCCCCTTTTGACTGGGATAGCCCAGGAAGTCTACTATGACCTGGACTCCCGTGAAGCTGCTGACTATGGGCTACTAAAAAATTTGATTCTGTCCCGGTACCAGCTGACCGCCCGAGATAGAGCCATAAAGTTCCATCAATGGACCTATATGGCCGTCCAACGAAACAGTGGCTGGAGCCCGGGAAGGGAGTAGGACATGTCGTAGAGACGCTCATAGTGGACAAGATTTTGAGGAAATTACCCAGGGTCATTGCTGCCCGTCCCCACGCATCCCGGTCCGAGAGGGCAGGATCACCTCTGTTGGTTAGCAGAAATGGCCCCAGAGATTCCGGTTCGAATAGAAGGACGAGATGTGGTAGCCATTCTCGACTCAGGAAGTATGGTTACGTCAGTGGGGGAGCAGATGGTGACCTCCACAACACTGCTACCAGACGAAGTAGCCATGTCCTGTGTCCATGGAGGCACCCACTATTACCCCACTGTGAGTCTGTCCATTCTCAACCCGAAAGGAAGGTGTACAGTCAGGGCGGGGAAAGTACCCCAGCTGATTGTGCCATTATTGATCAGGAGAGACTGTCCTCTATATAAGGAGCTTCGGCAGATGACGTTACGCACTGGACAAAGGGGATCAGGTCTCTCTATCACACGCCAAGAGCCGGGCCACCGTAGGGGGGGCTGGAAAGCAAAGGGAAAAAAAAGACCAAGTCCGAGCCCGAGGTAGTAGCCCTTACAAGGAAACAAAGCCTCGGCCTCTGGAGCAACCTCCGTTGAAGACACCTGCGAAGGGTTATACACTACTGAGGAAGGAAGGAGCCACCAGAGGCTAAGGGCTATATTTGAAGCCCCATCAGAGGAGGGAACATGGAAGCGACTCTCCTCGGGCACCCCAGACGGGGATGGCGAACAACCTCCACACCCCTGTCGAGGTCGACCTGCCCCAAGAATTAAAGGGACAGTTCGGTACCTCTCAGCATAGAGCCCCAGACCTACGGGATGCCATGTGGACGGGAGGAATGTCGACGGTTCAGGTGAGCCCTCTCTTCCCTACTGTGCAATCAGGCGGGGCCTCTTGTATTGGGTTGTGCAACGAAGGGGTGAAAAACAGGAATTACTAATGGTGCCTAGACCATACAGGGATACTGTCCTACAATTAGCCCATTCCCACGTCCTAGGAGGACACCTGGCACGGGACAAAACGATCGACAGAATCATGCAGAGGTTCCATTGGAACCGTGTCACCTGAGATGTAGCCAGGTATTGTAGGACGTGTGATCAATGTCAGCGTACGGCCCCACAACCACACCTGTGTAATCCTTTGATTCCTCTCCCCATTATAGAGACTCCCTTCGAACGCATAGCTATGGACCTCGTGGGGCCTTCTTTTATTTTTATTTTTTTATTTCACCTTTATTTAACCAGGTAGGCTAGTTGAGAACAAGTTCTCATTTGCAACTGCGACCTGGCCAAGATAAAGCATAGCAGTGTGAACAGACAACACAGAGTTACACATGGAGTAAACAATTAACAAGTCAATAAAACAGTAGAAAAAAAGGGGAGTCTATATACAATGTGTGCAAAAGGCATGAGGAGGTAGGGGAAAAAATAAAAGTCTTCAACTTCAGCGATTTTTGCAATTCGTTCCAGTCACAGGCAGCAGAGTACTGGAACGAAAGGCGGCCGAATGAGGTGTTGGCTTTAGGGATGATCAGTGAGATACACCTGCTGGAGCGCGTGCTACGGATGGGTGTTGCCATCGTGACCAGTGAACTGAGATAAGGCGGAGCTTTACCTAGCATGGCCTTGTAGATGACCTGGAGCCAGTGGGTCTGGCGACGAATATGTAGCGAGGGCCAGCCGACTAGAGCATACAAGTCGCAGTGGTGGGTAGTATAAGGTGCTTTAGTGACAAAACGGATGGCACTGTGATAAACTGCATCCAGTTTGCTGAGTAGAGTGTTGGAAACGATTTTGTAGATGACATCGCCGAAGTCGAGGATCGGTAGGATAGTCAGTTTTACTAGGGTAAGCTTGGCAGCGTGAGTGAAGGAGGCTTTGTTGCGGAATAGAAAGCCGACTCTTGATTTGATTTTCGATTGGAGATGTTTGATATGGGTCTGGAAGGAGAGTTTGCAGTCTAGCCAGACACCTAGGTACTTATAGGTGTCCACATATTCAAGGTCGGAACCATCCAGTGTGGTGATGCAAGTCGGGCATGCGGGTGCAGGCAGCGATCGGTTGAAAAGCATGCATTTGGTTTTACTAGCGTTTAAGAGCAGTTGGAGGCCACGGAAGGAGTGTTGTATGGCATTGAAGCTCCTTTGGAGGTTAGATAGCACAGTGTCCAATGACGGGCCGAAAGTATATAGAATGGTGTCGTCTGCGTAAAGGTGGATCAGGGAATCGCCCGCAGCAAGACCAACATCATTGATATATACAGAGAAAAGAGTCGGCCCGAGAATTGAACCCTGTGGCACCCCCATAGAGACTGCCAGAGGACCGGACAGCATGCCCTCCGATTTGACACACTGAACTCTGTCTGCAAAGTAATTGGTGAACCAGGCAAGGCAGTCATCCGAAAAACCGAGTCTACTGAGTCTGCCGATAAGAATCTGGTGATTGACAGAGTCGAAAGGAAGGGACGGGTTAGAGGCAGATGCTTGGAATTTAGCGTGGTAGAAAGTGGCTTTAGCAGCAGAGACAGAGGAGGAAAATGTAGAGAGGAGGGAGTGAAAGGATGCCAGGTCCGCAGGGAGGCGAGTTTTCCTCCATTTCCGCTCGGCTGCCCGGAGCCCTGTTCTGTGAGCTCGCAATGAGTCATCGAGCCACGGAGCGGGAGGGGAGGACCGAGCCGGCCTGGAGGATAGGGGACATAGAGAGTCAAGGGATGCAGAGAGGGAGGAGAGGAGGGTTGAGGAGGCAGAATCAGGAGATAGGTGGGAGAAGGTTTGAGCGGAGGGAAGAGATGATAGGATGGAAGAGGAGAGAGTAGCGGGGGAGAGAGAGCGAAGGTTGGGACGGCGCGATACCATCCGAGTAGGGGCAGTGAAGGAGAATTATCACGCTGCATGAGGCAAATGGTCATCACACCAGATACTGACTGGTTTTCTGATCCACGCCCCTACCTTTTGTTAAGGTATCTGTGATGAACAGATGCATATCTGTATTCCCAGTCATGTGAAATCCATAGATAAGGGCCTAATGAACGTATTTCAGTACACATTTGAGTGTATTGACTTACCTGTTTCACTGATAGCAGGGGTCTGGTTCTGGGAAGGTGTTGGAGTGCAGTGGGTCTTCTTGTTGACCTTCTGTGTACACTGGAAAACAAACAGTCATTTGTACAGTAGGAGAAATAGCACACAAAAGTTATCAGTGTTTACCATCATACTTTACGTAATGAATAAAAAGAATCTTTATCATTTGTATTTTGATGACTAATGTACCTTTGGGTTGGATCGATTCAGTGGCCTTGGTCTGAAACTCCTCAGTGAGTAGTCTGTCCATACTTTGTGTTGACAGACGAAGACTAGATTTGGCACCTTTGATATTAAGGTTGCTCTCTCCTTGTTTTAGCATCTCCTCAGAACTTTTACAAGATTCAAGCATCTTCATATGGTCAGCAACAACACAAAGCAGATCCCTCTTGTTGGGATCATTTTCCTCCTTATTGCTGAAGTTCAAAACAGTGCCACTGAGGGCTGTCATGACCTGTCCTGTTAAATGTGTCATATCCACCTCAACACCATCCTCTCTGAGAACAACACTCTGCTCAACACTCTTCCCATTAATGTACATCTGAAGTATGTTGGAAACGCCAGACACCATCTCCTCAACCACCTTGGTGCTGGAGACACCACCACTGGCAAAAAAGACAGGGGATATTCGCCCAGAGATGGGAGTTTGGATGGCCACAGAGATTATGGAATTGACCTTCTTTGACACTTCTCCAACAATAACCCGGGATAGACTTTGAGTGTCTACCTGGCCCTCTCTTTGGATACAGAGGACATTGTTCAGCGACTCTTTGAAGGAATCCTGGAAACTAGCCAGGAGACTGTCCTCAGTGATCACAAAAAAGTCACTGAGTGGCTCAGATGATATAGACTCACCATCTCCCTGAGTATTTGGCAACACTGTCTGAGACCTTTGAGAATACAAAGCAAACAATACAGCATTCCATATTCAATAGTAGACACTGTAGTCACATTAATGCATAATTCAGTAATCAGTTAAACTGGCCATTAAGAGTAAACTGTTATACAGATAACAAAACATATTTTCACAAAATGGGTTATGTGTAGTTAGGTGAAACCGGTTTCTTTAGGAATGACTGAACATACCCATTATGAGAGGAGCTTGATTTGGCCGTGCAAGACCTTGAGGATTTGCTGCTGCCTCTCTTGCGAACCTTCAGGTTTGTGCTAGAAGATCTCTCTGATTCTGTCAGAGACTTGCGGGATACTGGAGACACATGGCTGGATATCCGTACAAAATGGAAAATTGCAGGGATGATGACCTCCAGGATGGCCTCAGATACAAACCGCACAATCTCCAGGCACATCTCTGCAAGCAATGCCCTCATCACCTGTAGGACCGAAACAGTGTAGGTAGATAACTCATAGCCGGGCTCTGAAACAAAGCTCCTTGAAGAGATACCAACAATCTCACATATGTTCATGAGAATCATGAAAGTGGCATACATTGGAAAGCATGAAAAGCAGTAGGCTACTAAAATGCTCTTTGAATGTAACTGTTTGTGATAATGTGGATGATACTGTAGATAGATAAAAGGCTTGTATCTAATTTTCTTGAAACATCTATTAATATATCTATGAATAATTTTCAAGGTTAAGGGACTTACAGGGTCCATCCTGCCAATGCTTAACTGCCTCCATTGCCTATAGGAGATAATTAGATGTTTTTAGCACCAAAAAGCACACCAACACACATACAATTTATAAAATCCTCCAGATGACATTGCATTCAAATACTACAATAGAAGTTTGGAAATACTCCTCAGTAAGTTTTTCCAGAAACCGGATGATAATCGGGTTGAAAGCATCCGGATTGATTGGCGGGAGGTCAAGAGCCCTGGTCTGACAGGCCCTGGAGACACATTCACTTAGGATCTTTTCATTAGATTGTCCCTGGTGAGATGTCCCCTGAACTGCCATCCCAGAGAATTCCACAGATGTAGAGGGACCTGTGTCCAAAGCAGCATTCACCAAGGTAAAGAAGTCAGAAAACATGTAACCTTGTGAGGCAAGTATGTATTAGCCAACTTGGTGTACTTTGTGAAGTTAAGTACCCAAGAAAGGATAACATGTGCACTCTGCTATTAGTCCTCTGCTCAATAGATGTCCATACTAAATCACATTCACATGCAAAAGGATTACATTCAGTGAAATTAGAGTTCAATTTATGACCTGCATCTGTATCAATGACCTGCTCCACTATGTTTCTCTTGGTCCTCTTGGTCTAAAAAGACAACACAGTCAATGATATACACGTAGATACTGTATGAAGCCATTCCAATACAGCCCTTTGAGTAGAGCAAGGGTAAGACTGATTGTAGGGCTGTCCCCGACAAAATTAAATCTTTGTCGACCGAGAGTCGTCTTGTTCTTTCGACCAATTGATTGGTCGAAATGTTACAATTTATTTTTCCATATCAGACACTGTATTTAAAAAAATGACAGCAAGTGCCTTTGTGACTGGCAAACGTTGTCTTGCTCTCCTCCCTACTGCAGCAAAAAGGCACCACATAACAGCGTGTTTATTGTGCTGTCCATGCTGACGACGCAACATCATTTCAGCCATTTAGTTTCTTCCTCGTTTCTGACTGAAAAGTTGTTACCGAAATCCCTAACTTGTTTACAAAAAGCATTACCTATTCCCTCAGCCTTGCTCTCTTATTGTGAAACATGTAAGCATCACATGCATGTGACGAATAGGGCCTGACCTATAGCCTATCATAATCAAATCAATAAATTGGTTATAACAAACTCCGAACACAGTAATATCGACAGCAAAATGGATGCTGACGATGTGAAAAATAAACGCCAAACGGGCGAATGTTTACTGGTTGCTTAGGAGGGAAAGGGGAAGTCAGATCTGTGGAAGACATTTGACTTAGTTGTGGAAACTACTGATGATCAAGAAAAAGGAGGGTATAGGAGCAAGCTTTGCATGAGTATTATGTGTGCCAAACAGTTGCTGTTAGATTACAATCTTGTTTTTTTCTCACCATTTAGAACAGTGTAAACAACACTAAATAAATTCTAAGCAATACTAGTCTGTTCTAACGACAAATTGTAAAGCCATTACTACAGTATAGCAAAGATTAAAAACAGCCGAATCAGTGAAATTGCTTAATTCAACATTTTGCCGGTGCATGAGGCTTGGTGCTCACAGAATCAGTAGGCTATTAAACAAATACTCAAACAGGCAACAGAAGCTATATCTGTCTTATTTCTGTACGTATATATATATATATATATATATATATATATATATATATATATATATATATATATATATATATACATAAATATATACACTGCTCAAAAAAATAAAGGGAACACTTAAACAACACATCCTAGATCTGAATGAATGAAATATTCTCATTAAATACTTTTTTCTGTCCATCCGCCTGCGCCTACCGAATGGCCTGCAGTCTGTGGCCGCTTCTCAGTTATTTCCCCTCTACAGTCTAAGAACCTTGAGTACATTCCTGTTTGGACTTAAAAGTTGAATGTGCTGACAACAAAATCACACAAAAATTACAAATGGAAATCAAATGTATCAACCCATGGAGGTCTGGATTTGGAGTCACACTCAAAATTAAAGTTCAAAACCACACTACAGGCTGATCCAATTTTGATGTAATGTCCTTAAAACAACTCAAAATGAGGCTCAGTAGTGTGTGTGGCCTCCACGTGCCTGTATGACCTCCCTACAACGCCTGGGCATGCTCCTGATGAGGTGGCGGATGGTCTCCTGAGGGATCTCCTCCCAGACCTGGACTAAAGCATCCACCAACTCCTGGACAGTCTGTGGTGCAACGTGGCGTTGGTGGATGGTGCGAGACATGATGTCCCAGATGTGCTCAATTGGATTCAGGTCTGGGGAACGGGCGGGCCAGTCCATAGCATCAATGCCTTCCTCTTGCAGGAACTGCTGACACACTCCAGCCACATGAGGTCTAGCATTGTCTTGCATTAGGAGGAACCCAGGGCCAACCGTAGCCTTCCTCTTGCAGGAACTGTGTGCAATTGTCGCATTAGGAGGAACCCAGGGCCAACCGTACCAGCATATGTTCTCACAAGGGGTCTGAGGATCTCATCCCGGTACCTAATGGGAGTCAGGCTACCTCTGGCGAGCACATGGAGGGCTGTGCTGCCTCCCAAAGAAATGCCACCCCACACCATGACTGACCCACCACCAAACCGGTCATGCTGGAGGATGTTGCAGGCAGCAGAACGTTCTCCACGGCGTCTCCAGACTCTGTCACGTCTGTCACATGTGCTCAGTGTGAACCTGCTTTCATCTGTGAAGAGAACAGGGCGCCAGTGGCGAATTTGCCAATCTTGGTGTTCTCTGACAAATGCCAAACATCCTGCACGGTGTTGGGCTGTAAGCACAACCCCCACCTGTGGACTTCGGGCCCTCATACCACCCTCATGGAGTCTGTTTCTGACCGTTTGAGCAGACACATGCACATTTGTGGCCTGCTGGAGGTCATTTTGCAGGGCTCTGGCAGTGCTCCTCCTGCTCCTCCATGCACAAAGGCGGAGGTAGCGGTCCTGCTGCTGGGTTGTTGCCCTCCTACGGCCTCCTCCACATCTCCTGATGTACTCGCCTGTCTCTTGGTAGCTCCTCCATGCTCTGGACACTACGCTGACAGACACAGCAAACCTTCTTGCCACAGCTCGCATTGATGTGCCATCCTGGATGAGCTGCACTACCTGAGCCAATTGTGTGGGTTTTAGACTCCGTCTCATGCTACCACTAGAGTGAAAGCACCACCAGCATTCAAAAGTGACCAAAACATCAGCCAGGAAGCATAGGAACTGAGAAGTGGTCTGTGGTCACCACAAGCAGAACCACTCCTTTATTGGGGGTGTCTTGCTAATAACCTGTTTTCTATTCAATTTGCACAACAGCATGTGAAATTTATTGTCCACCAGTGTTTCTTCATAAGTGGACAGTTTGATTTCACAGAAGTGTGATTGACTTGGAGTTATATTGTGTTGTTTAAGTGTTCCCTTTATTTTTTTGAGGAGTGTATATATATATATATACAGTACCAGTCAAAAATTTGGGCACACCAATTCATTCAAGGGTTTTTCTTTATTTTTTACTATTTTCTACATTGTAGAATAGAAGACATTAAGACTATGAAATAACACATATGGAATCATGTAGGTACCAAAAAAGTGTTAAACAAATGAAAATATATTTTATAGTTGAGATTCTTCAAAGTAGCCTTCCTTTGCCTTGATGGCAGCTTTGCACACTCTTGGCATTCTCTCAACCAGCTTCACCTGGAATGCTCTTCCAACAGTCTTGAAGGAGTTCCCACATATGCTGAGAACTTGTTGGCTGCTTTTCCTTCACTCTGCAGTCCAATTCATCCCAAAACATCTCAATTGGGTTGAGGTTGGGTGATTGTGGATGTCAGGTCATCTGATGCAGCACTCCATCACTCTTCTTCTTGGTCAAATAGCCCTTACACAGCTTGGAGATGTGTTGGGTAATTGTCCTGTTGAAAAACAAATGATAGTCCCACTAAACGCAAACCGGATGGGATGGCGTATCACTGCAGAATACTATGGTGGCCATGTTGGAACCCCTTGAAACTCTGGGGGCGGTATTTCATTTTTGGATAAAAACGGGATATATATATATATATATATGGATGATTTACAAAGCCAGGCACATTTAACAATTAGGCTATTGATTACAGACTTATTTAAGTTGGGATTTCCTCTCCTCAATTTTCTTAGACAATTAGGCTAAGGCAAGGGCTGTTTCCCCATCTCTGCTGCTGCCTCTGCAGCATTGTTCTCAATCCCAATATGTTGGTTAACTTTGCTATTATGCACTAACCAAATAGGGAAGGGCGCCAATTCTACGGCACATTGAAGATTATGTTTCAGAACCACAGACAACGACCGTATCCAACGCGGGAGAAAGCGCATTTGTTATAAAATAATATTTGATTTATTAGTGTTGCACCATTACTTTTACATAATATAACCATATACAATTTCAGTATCACGTCTTAGCGTGATGGACTGTGCCATCCCTGTGGCCTCGGCAATGGATTAGTCAACTGAGACAGGCGCGTATCAGACAGTTGTCCATGTGCACCATGAAGAAAAAAAACTTTTGCGACTGCTCGACTTAAGAAATCTCAGTCAACCAACAGGCTATCGACCAAACAATAGACCAGTCAGCCAAATGGGGTCAGCCCTAGATTTACAATTAGGAGATGAAAGGGTATTGTATGGGCAATTTACCTTTCTCAGAACAACATTTTGTAGGGACAGGTTAGATATCACAAATATCCACATCTCTGCTCAATCTATTCCCTTACCTTGACTTTATTTCTCTTCACGGCATCCTGCTCCATCTGAGGCAGGGGATCCTTCTTCACCTCTTCCTCATCTTCATCATTCTGATTATCAACAAAATCTCTCTCAGCTGCATCAGTATCAGTGCTCTGTTCAACTGTGGACCTGTTGGCACTGGTCCTCCTCTTGGTCTAAAAAGACAATACAGTCAATGGCATACTGTATGTTTCCGTGGCTATACATACCTTTTAGAAGAGCTAGGGTAAACGATTGGTGATTGAATATTAAGAGATTAAGAGAGTCTGTTGTAAGGAAAATTTACCCTCCAACCTCACAAAATGTTGTATGGCATATTGGACAGGTTTAGTGTGTGGACAGGTGTGGACAGGTAAGACCTACGAGCTCATGCCTTTCATGCAACTTTTTTCAAATCATCATTCGAGTCACATCATACAGCCTTAGAATGTATATAGAATAAAAATGGATTGCCCAACATTTGTATCACAACTAAAGTTACATAAATAACTCTAAATTAAGCATATAGGAGTACCTATTTCTTTGTTAACTGCTAAACACAGAATAGCCGCATGTGCGCACTCCCTCAAATCGTTTGGAGAAAACATTTTATTTTATTCAGCAATGTTCAATTGTATTCTTCATACTATAAAATAATATAAAATAATGCCATGGAATTCTAATAAAATATTGTCTGCTAAATGAACTAGCATAGCTAGCGTATGTTATTCTGTTCTTCTGAAATAGACTACATTTTAGACTGAATTTATTTTGATGGTGTAGGCTATGTTACATGGATTTATTAGACTTTTTGATATGTAGATGTTCCAAAGGTCTGCATCAGTGGTTTGTAAGGTTATGCCGTGGAGGCCAGGATATGCTAAATTTGTTCATGTAAATTAACGGTCAATTACTGTGAGACCAGCAGTTATTTGCTTGACAATCACCAGCTGACAAAATTTCATGACCGCCACAGCCCTAGGCATGGGTCCTCAAATCCTCAAAAAGTTTTACAGCTGTACAATTAGGAGCATCTTGACTGGCTGCATCATTGGTTGGTATGGTAAAAGCATTGCCCACGATTGCATGGCACAACAGAGGGTTGTGAGGACAGCCTAGTAAATCAGCCCAGCCAACGCATCACCGGGGGCAAGCTACCTGCACTCCAGGACACCTACAGCACCCGATGTTACAGGAAAGCCAAACAGATCATCAAGGGCAACAACCACCCGAGCCACTGCCTGTTCACCCCGCTATCATCCAGAAGGCGGTGGTCAGTACAGGTGCATCAAAGCTGGGACTGAGAGAATGAAAAAATGCTATCTCAAGGCCATCAGACTGTTAAACAGCCATCACTAGCACAGAGAGTCACTTTAATAATGCCACTTTCATAATGTTTATATATCTTGCATTACTCATCTCATATGTATATACTGTATTTTATACCATTTATTGCATCTTGCCTATGCTGCTCTATCATTATTCATCCATTTATTTATATGTATATATTCTTATTTCATTCCTTTACTTAAATTTGTGTGTATTAGGTAGTTGTTGTGGAACTGTTAGATTCCATGTTAGATATTGCTGTCGGAACTAGAAGCACAAGCATTTCGCTACACTCGCAATAAAATGTGCTAACCATGTGTATGTGACCAATTTAAAAAAAATTGATTTGAACTCCCTGACCCCGTGTGAACAAAGTGTTTCAGATATTCTCAGCCCCACATTGGGTGTGTTTGCATGTGTTTTATCCTAACTAGCCTACATAGCCCCTGTATGTTTATGACTGTGTGTCTGTGGGTTGATAAAGGTTGCTCCCTTTTTGTTTTGCTTCAGTTTCTCTGCCCTTAGGCTGAACCACACCACGTGGACTCTCACTCTCTTTGAGAAGCAGTCGCTACCTCTCTCTGTCACTACCTCTCTCAGTCAATACCTCTCTCAGTCAATACCTCTCTGTCAATACCTCTCTCTGTCACTACCTCTCTCAGTCAATACCTCTCTGTCACTACCTCTCTGTCAATACCTCTCTCTGTCACTACCTCTCTCAGTCAATACCTCTCTGTCACTACCTCTCTCAGTCACTACCTCTCTCAGTCAATACCTCTCTGTCACTACCTCTCTCAGTCACTACCTCTCTCAGTCAATACCTCTCTGTCACCCTCTCTCTCAGTCAATACCTCTCTGTCACTACCTCTCTCAGTCAATACCTCTCTGTCACTACCTCTCTTAGTCAATACCTCTCTCAGTTGCTAACTCTCTCTGTCACTACCTATCTCAGTCAATACCTCTCTGTCACTACCTCTCTGTCAATACCTCTCTCTGTCACTACCTCTCTCAGTCACTACCTCTCTCAGTCACTACCTCTCTGTCACTACCTCTCTCTGTCACTACCTCTCTCAGTCAATACCTCTCTGTCACTACCTCTCTGTCAATACCTCTCTCTGTCACTACCTCTCTCAGTCACTACCTCTCTCAGTCACTACCTCTCTGTCACTACCTCTCTCTGTCACTACCTCTCTCAGTCAATACCTCTCTCAGTCAATACCTCTCTGTCACTACCTCTCTCAGTCACTACCTCTCTCAGTCAATACCTCTCTGTCACTACCTCTCTCAGTCAATACCTCTCTGTCACTACCTCTCTCAGTCACTACCTCTCTCAGTCAATACCTCTCTGTCACTACCTCTCTTAGTCAATACCTCTCTCAATCGCTACCTCTCTCTGTCACTACCTCTCTCAGTCAATACCTCTCTGTCACTACCTCTCTGTCAATACCTCTCTCTGTCACTACCTCTCTCAGTCACTACCTCTCTCAGTCAATACCTCTCTGTCACTACCTCTCTCAGTCAATACCTCTCTGTCACTACCTCTCTCAGTCACTACCTCTCTCAGTCAATACCTCTCTGTCACTACCTCTCTCAGTCAATACCTCTCTCAGTCGCTACCTCTCTCAGTCAATACCTCTCTCAGTCACTACCTCTCTCAGTCACTACCGCTCTCAGTCAATACCTCTCTCTGTCTCTCTTCTCTCTTAAGATGGGGATTGGGGGTGAGGATTCAGGAGATAGCAGAAAGGAGACACACAGTGGGGGCTTAATCCACAGCAAAAATCTCAGAGATGGAACTGGGTGTGAGATTCACTGCAGTATTACTCAGTGCTCTTTCATCCAGAACGGGTCGATCCAAATTGGACTGGTATATTATACAACATCCCATTGTCTTGCACCAACATGTATCTAGACGTGAAGATGTGAGCACAACACCACTGTGTTCATTTGATCACAGATGTGGAAAGATTATTTAAAGACATCATGACAACATTGGTATACAGAGCAGAGCCATTTTCTGTAGGAACAGAGCTGACATGATTTCTTACATGTCAGAGTGGCATGTTTGTTCTACACAATATATTCCTACCTGAACGTTTCACAATGTTGTGCCCTGCTGAATGCAGCCCAGTGATGGTTAAGAGCTGTAGGTGAGTGTTTCATGTGGTGCTCCCGGACCTCTCTGCTCTACTGCTATCTCATTTCGTATATGTTATTTTCTGATCTAGCTAGTTCTGTTCTGCTCCCGAGTTGTGTGCAACTCATCTGCTAAATGCCTGTGCTCTACTCTAGTCTACTGTGTTCAGTTCTGTTCTATGCAACTTAGGTCTATGCTGAGTTTTGCCCTGCTTCATTCTGTTCTGATTGGTGTTCTACTGTGATGTGAAGCTCCTTTATATTCTATTCTGGGCAGTAGTGTCTCTGCATTGGAAAGCATTGTGCAGCCTCATCAAAATGCATCAGATATGTTATACTGCAGAACTGTTCTTCCCCAAGTAAAACATTTCTCAACTGGTAATAACTCCATATTATCATGGCGCCACACCAAACTGGAAGTCTTCCGACTAGCTTGGAAGGATGGTACCGTGCAGTACCGAAGAGCCCTTACTGCTGCTCGATCGTCCTATTTTTCTAACTTAATTGAGGAAAATAAGAACAATCCGAAATTCCTTTTTGATACTGTGGCAAAGCTAACTAAAAAGCAGCATTCCCCAAGAGAGGATGACTTGCACTTTAGCAGTGATAAATTCATGAACTTCTTTGAGGAAAAGATTATGATTATTAGAAAGCAAATTACGGACTCCTCTTTAAACCTGCGTATTCCTCCAAACCTCAGTTGTCCTGAGTCTGCACAACTCTGCCAGGACCTAGGATCAAGAGAGACGCTCAAGTGTTTTAGTACTATATCTCTTGACACAATGATGAAAATAATCATGGCCTCTAAACCTTCAAGCTGTATACTGGACCCTATTCCAACTAAACTACTGAAAGAGCTGCTTCCTGTGCTTGGCCCTCCTATGTTGAACATAATAAACGGCTCTCTATCCACTGGATGTGTACCAAACTCACTAAAAGTGGCAGTAATAAAGCCTCTCTTGAAAAAGCCAAACCTTGACCCAGAAAATATAAAAAACTATCGGCCTATATCGAATCTTCCATTCCTCTCAAAGATTTTAGAGAAGGCTGTTGCGCAGCAACTCACTGCCTTCCTGAAGACAAACAATGTATACGAAATGCTTCAGTCTGGTTTTAGACCCCATCATAGCACTGAGACGGCACTTGTGAAGGTGGTAAATGACATTTTGATGGCATCGGACCGAGGCTCTGCATCTGTCCTCGTGCTCCTAGACCTTAGTGCTGCTTTTGATACCATCGATCACCACATTCTTTTGGAGAGATTGGAAACCCAAATTGGTCTACACGGACATGTTCTGGCCTGGTTTAGGTCTTATCTGTCGGAAAGATATCAGTTTGTCTCTGTGAATGGTTTGTCCTCTGACAAATCAACTGTACATTCGGTGTTCCTCAAGGTTCTGTTTTAGGACCACTATTGTTTTCACTATATATTTTACCTCTTGGGGATGTTATTCGAAAACATAATGTAAACTTTCACTGCTATGCGGATGACACACAGCTGTACATTTCAATGAAACATGGTGAAGCACCAAAATTGCCCTCGCTAGAAGCATGTGTTTCAGACATAAGGAAGTGGATGGCTGCAAACTTTCTACTATTAAACTCGGACAAAACAGAGATGCTTGTTCTAGGTCCCAAGAAACAAAGAGATCTTCTGTTGAATCTGACAATTAATCTTAATGGTTGTACAGTCGTCTCAAATAAAACTGTGAAGGACCTCGGCGTTACTCTGGACCCTGATCTCTCTTTTGAAGAACATATCAAGACCATTTCGAGGACAGCTTTTTTCCATCTACGTAACATTGCAAAAATCAGAAACTTTCTGTCCAAAAATGATGCAGAAAAATTAATCCATGCTTTTGTCACTTCTAGGTTAGACTACTGCAATGCTCTATTTTCCGGCTACCCGGATAAAGCACTAAATAAACTTCAGTTAGTGCTAAATACGGCTGCTAGAATCCTGACTAGAACCAAAAAATTTGATCATATTACTCCAGTGCTAGCCTCTCTACACTGGCTTCCTGTCAAAGCAAGGGCTGATTTCAAGGTTTTACTGCTAACCTACAAAGCATTACATGGGCTTGCTCCTACCTACCTCTCTGATTTGGTCCTGCCGTACATACCTATACGTACGCTACGGTCACAAGACGCAGGCCTCCTAATTGTCCCTAGAATTTCTAAGCAAACAGCTGGAGGCAGGGCTTTCTCCTATAGAGCTCCATTTTTATGGAACGGTCTGCCTACCCATGTCAGAGACGCAAACTCGGTCTCAACCTTTAAGTCTTTACTGAAGACTCATCTCTTCAGTGGGTCATATGATTGAGTGTAGTCTGGCCCAGGAGTGGGAAGGTGAACGGAAAGGCTCTGGAGCAACGAACCGCCCTTGCTGTCTCTGCCTGGCCGGTTCCCCTTTTTCCACGGGGATTCTCTGCCTCTAACCCTGTTACGGGGGCTGAGTCACTGGCTTGCTGGGGCTCTCTCGTGCCGTCCCTGGGGGGGATGCGTCACCTGGGTGGGTTGATTCACTGTTGTGGTCGGCCTGTCTGGGTTCCCCCCTTGGGTTGTACCGTGTCGGAGATCTTTGTGGGCTATACTCGGCCTTGTCTCAGGATGGTAAGTTGGTGGTTGAAGATTTCCCTCTAGTGGTGTGGGGGCTGTGCTTTGGCAAAGTGGGTGGGGTTATATCCTTCCTGTTTGGCCCTGTCCGGGGGTGTCCTCGGATGGGGCCACAGTGTCTCCTGACCCCTCCTGTCTCAGCCTCCAGTATTTATGCTGCAGTAGTTTATGTGTTGGGGGGCTAGGGTCAGTTTGTTTATCTGGAGTACTTCTCCTGTCCTATTCGGTGTCCTGTGTAAATCTAAGTGTGCGTTCTCTAATTCTCTCCTTCTCTCTTTCTTTCTCTCTCTCGGAGGACCTGAGCCCTAGAACCATGCCCCAGGACTACCTGACATGATGACTCCTTGCTGTCCCCAGTCCACCTGGCCATGCTGCTGCTCCAGTTTCAACTGGCCTGGGCCCTAGGACCATGTCCCAGGACTACCTGACATGAGGACTCCTTGCTGTCCCCAGTCCACCTGGCCATGCTCCTGCTCCAGTTTCAACTGTTCTGCCTTACTATTATTCAACCATGCTGGTCATTTATGAACATTTGAACATCTTGGCCACGTTCTGTTATAATCTCCACCCGGCACAGCCAGAAGAGGACTGGCCACCCCACATATGCTCTCTCTAATTCTCTCTTTCTTTCTCTCTCTCGGAGGACCTGAGCCCTAGGACCGTGCCCCAGGACTACCTGACATGATGGCTCCTTGCTGTCCCCAGTCCACCTGACTGTGCTGCTGCTCCAGTTTCAACTGTTCTGCCTTATTATTATTTGACCATGCTGGTCATTTATGAACATTTGAACATCTTGGTCATGTTCTGTTATAATCTCTACCCGGCACAGCCAGAAGAGGACTGGCCACCCCACATAGCCCGGTTCCTCTCTAGGTTTCTTCCTAGGTTTTGGCCTTTCTAGGGAGTTTTTCCTAGCCACCGTGCTTTTACACCTGCATTGTTTGCTGTTTGGGGTTTTAGGCTGGGTTTCTGTACAGCACTTTGAGATATCAGCTGATGTACGAAGGGCTATATAAATAAATTTGATTTGATTTGATTGATTTGATCATTAATTGAGAAATGTATTAATTGATTCGTTTTTACTGGTTTGTTGTGAATGTGAAGCAAGGGTTTTATGCTTTTGATTCCACAGCACTGTTTACTGTTTTTGTTTTTAATTCACTATTTTCATTAGCTCTAGTACAGTTGATATATAAAACATCTAATTCCGGTCCAACGAGAGGTTCACATAACAATGTCTTTGAAGCTTTTGAGCTTCTACCCACAATAGCACCACCAACACCCAATTGGAAAAACAGAGAATTTATTCAAGGCAATGTCACTATCCCTTCAGTAATGTTTCATCACCCTCTAGTGGTTAATTTTCAGATTAGATTGGAGAAGGTTACTGCAGACCAATAACTTTGCAATAGTATTTGGTAGTATTTGGTCTGTAATCGATACTGGTAGCTCCTCAAACATAACTGTGTGCACTTTAAAATAGAAAACATTGGCTAACGAAACTGGCAATATCCCCTGCTTAGACATTATAAAGGGGTAATAAGAACTTCTGGCATGTTTTACAATGCACTACAACTGCATTCTTAGCATTATTCCTTTTGGCTTTAGTTAGGGATGCCAATATTTTTTAAACTGTCGTTTTCTTACTTTTTCTCATTTAGTTTCCTAGTTATTGCTGACTTCATGAGTGGCTCGCGGTAGCATTTTACTTCAGGTTATTACAGTAAACGAGAAATCCCTCAATCTGCCGTATATTTTTCAGATTCACATACTTAAAGTAATACTGCCATTGCCAAGGGGTTTTGTTAGGAATTTATTGGTATCCAGAAGTCCTGATTTGACGGGTTTGACTCTGCTTCTCCTTTAGCTGGCACATGTCCCCCCCCCCCCCCCCCCCCACGCACCCCCTGGCTGCCTGTGTGTGTTGCCTGGTTCCACACACTGCTTTGTTTTTTCACTCCAGGTCAAGTCTGTCATCAACCTCCTGTTTGCTGCCTAAACCAGAGTCGTCTCAGCACTAAGGAGGTCAAGTATGCAACTCTCTTACACACTCTCTTCCTTAACACACACGCACATACACGCACACACAAATTCACAGAAACACACCAAACATAATGACTGTCCCTCAGTGTGTACAACGGCACTAAAGTCCTGCTGTCCATGATATGCAAATAATCAATTTTAATCATGTTAATTTCATGACAATGGAATGATTAGATCTTCATTCATAGTGATAAATCATCTTTTGCATCTCTGACTTACTTCCGTCTTCTTTCTTTGGCCGTTTATCGTCCATCTCGTGACACTGCTGACCTGTTTCTGTATGTCTGCAGATTTGCTCTGTCCTCCGTGGACATGGAGCAGAGGGACTATGACTCCAGGACGGCTTTACATGTGGCAGCAGCAGAAGGTACTTCTCACAGCCTCCTTTTCCTGTCACACACAGGGACAGATTGTGTGTGTGTGTGTCAGGGTCATCTGGGAGTGTTTGGCAGACCCCCTCTGTGTCGTAGGGTTAATTTGTTGTTGTCCCTCGGTTACTGCACCGTGTAGTGTTTGACGTCTTTGCTGCAGTGTGTGAGAGAGAAAGTGCGTAGGAGTGTGTGTTTGTTTCTTAAATAACCCTATCTGCTCTATTTTCAGGATGTGCAGAGGTGGTGAGCTTCCTCTTGGAGGCGTGCAAAGTCAACCCTGTTCCCATTGATAGGTATGACCACTTTGTCTGTCCGCCTGTCTGTCTTATCTGTGTTTGTGTTTTGGGTGGGAAGGTAGGTGTGGGTGGATGATTGAGAGACTGTATCATATACTTGTGTGAGAGTCTACAATGCAGTCCCACTCAAAAGAACACTTATGGTCGACCATGAGGGATTTATTTGAACTGTACCCTTTAGCATTTTCACACCTGAAGAGTCGTGTTAGTTCCCAAAAGGAATACCTTTGTAGGCCAGTCCAACCTCAGTCAGTCACACTGCTCATTATCTTTCCGGTAGGTGGGATAAGACCCCAATGGAAGAGGTCTTGCATTTTGGCCATCACGACATGGTCACCATCCTCCAGGACTATCAAAACAAGTACAACCCACAAGAGGCCCCAAGAAGGACAAGGGGACAACAGAGAACAACCTGGGCGGCCTGCTGTAGTGTAGTAATCCAAGCCAGGTGATGGCGCCACGCTGCTTTTGTATCCTCTCTAATAGACTGCTGTTTCTTTGGTGGGATAAACACTTTTTGGATTTTTGTCGACTTTGTATGATGACTTTATTTCTGAACTGTGTGTTTGATTAAATGTGTTTTACATTTTTTATACTCCTTTGTTTTACTGTAAGTGTTTTGCTTTACCATTTGTGGTGCGCTTTGGTGACGGTGTTGCTTGTTTTGGCTGTATCTTTCCTCTTTCGTCCTCTAACCTTTCCCTCACCAAGTGCGTGTGTGTGTGTGTGTGTGTGTGTGTGTGTGTGTGTGTGTGTGTGTGTGTGTGTGTGTGTGTGTGTGTGTGTGTGTGTGTGTGTGTGTGTGTGTGTGTGTGTGTGTGTGTGTGTGTGTGTGTGTGTGTGTGTGTGTGTGTGTGTGTGGTGAGAGTGAGTCCCATATCAAAGTGCAGAATCTGATTGAATCTTTGTGACATTGGTGTGCAATGTAAAGTGATATTATTATACATATGCTGCTACATGTAAATTGTATATTTATGTACTGCATAAAGTAAATATATGTCATGTTATCAAGTTCCAATACTTAATATAATTTAATATAATAGTTTAGCAGTTTGGTATTTTTCCTGGAGGGCCACAATGTGTAGTACTCTTTGGCCAAACCAGGCACACTAGAGTCTATGGTGAATCGGAAATTCAGCTTATGTTGGCACTAATATCACTCCATAACATTCTAGCTATACTTAGTGGTTAATGCCTGGTTGGAAAAAATGAAAAAGACTGTAGCTCCTAAAGACATGATGGGCCACCACTTGGGTAGAAGCACTATATGGTCCTGTAGCCTACTTTGTCAAATGTAAACAAGTTTAGGATGTCAAATGTTACCAAACATCCTACACTTCCATTAGTCCCAGTCAAACGTATCTTGACCTTTATCAAGCCTACTGCATATTCCCTTTAGCTTTCATTTCAATTTCATTTTATTGTACTTTGTTTGGGACGGCACAAGATACTTTAAAAAAAAGTATGTATATTTCTGGTCTAGTGTTCTTTTTTTGTATTATGATTTTCTCATAACAATGGAATTTTCCTTCTCTATTGCTCAATACTGTATGCTACGTGCACACAGTTGTCTGTTGTAGATCTGGAACCACTGACAGAATAGGGAAGTATCTGTGGCCACATGATAAAACACTAGTCTGGCATCAGTAGTCTGAAAATAGGAGGAAACCAGTTGGACATGTACATCAACATATGGCAGTTGACATTAATATTGTCAAAAACTCATCCTAGATGTCTCACACCTTTTGAATGAACTTGTGCCTTTGGCCAGGATCCAATTTTCCCACGGAGCTGGTGTGTAAAGTACCAATACTGATCAAATTAGAACTCAAAGCAGTGGTAGGTTTTATGGGGAAAACATGAAATCAAATCAGAATTTTATTGGTCACATACACATGGTTAGCAGATGTTAACCTTTCTAGCGCCGGGAACACGCTAGCGGAACCCCTTGACAACATTCCGCTGAAAAGGCAGCACGCAAAATTCAAAAATATTTTCATTCACAACAATGTCTCACAAATGAAAGCGAGCGTAGCGAAATGCTTGTGCTTCTAGTTCCGACCGTGCAGTAATATCTAACAAGTAATCTAACAATTTCACAACAACTACCTTAAACACAGAAGTGTAAAGGAATGAATAAGAATATGTACACATATATATATAGATGAGCGATGGCCAAACGACATAGGCAAGTTGCAGTAGATGGTACAGAGTATGAGATGAGTAATGTAGGGTATGTAAACATTATATAAAGTGGCATGGTTTAAAGTGACTAGTGATACATTTATTACATCCTATTTTTAATTATTAAAGTGGCTAGAGATTGAGTCAGTATGTTGGCAGCAGCCACTCAATGTTAGTGATGGCTGTTTAACAGTCTGATGGGCTTGAGATAGAAGCTGTTTTTCAGTCTCTCGGTCCCAGCTTTGACCATCATGACATGACCCTGTCCTCTCTGTACATTCCATTTCTATCTCTACCATTACTTTTTCATTTGTGTAATGCACTGTTACCGTTCTGCAGCAACACTGAGATGGTGACATTGTGTATAGAGATATAGAACATGTTAAAATGATATCCAAAGAATGAGAAAGATAATGGAACATGTTGCCACAGACATTTAACCTCATTCACCACTCCTCTAAAAGTCAGGGAAACACCTGACTTGAACCCTCCAACCAATCACCACCCTAACACATAGAGGAACAGGTCTCAAAATCTCACATTGCTTTTGTCCTTGTTATAACATGTCTGTTGTAGTGGAGGTGGTTCGAAGAAGGGTAACCTTGCCTGAGCCCTGATAACTGGTGTTAGCTGCCTAGGCTTTAGCTCAGAGGAGTTAGAATCCCTGGCGGTCATATGGACAGATGGTTTAAGTCAGATGTCACCAATAGTCGCAGACCAATCTGACATTACAACTAAAGACAGTTCTGAGTGTATTGCTGTACAATACATGGATGTCCTTTTCTGCTATTTTAAGACATACATGATCAAGTTCCTTTGTTAAGAGGTGTGCAAGAGTGTGATTGCTCCTTGCAGTGGAATATGTACACATATATAAATATATTTGAATCAACAAGTTAAACAAAGCAAAGCTTTTCAGGCATGTGAGAGAGCTCAGATTTTTAATTAATTGAAACAATGAAGTCCAGGCAGTCGTGAGTACAGTTTAGAAGTACTTTCCATATAAGGGTCATTCCACAAATTCTGTATAACCTGTTACAACCTGGCTCAAGATTGTAACAAATAATGGGAAACCACACACTGAGTAAAGGAATAACAAAATTAATTTATACCATAAATAAACACTCACAAAAATAATCAGATGAGGCACGAAGGTCAGTAAATTAGGTGTCAACTGCCAAAGCCACAACAACACAACCAAAGGTATGCACGGAGAGAGGAATCTCTTGCTGAAGGGGGGGGGGGCAGTGGCTTTATGCCACAGCTGAGCTTTCACATGTGTGCCCCAATCAGCACTGACGACCCTCCCAGCTCCGCCCACCTCTCCTACTCCACCCACCAATCTCCTGCAGAAAGTAAGCACAGCAAAACCCATAAACCAGAGCAGGGAGGGGCCGTCACACTTGGTCAAAGAAAACATTTGATATAACCACATTTTCACATTCTGTCATAAAGAGCACATGTTCAACTTCATAAACATGTTTTCCCATCTCAAAACTATCAGTGCCAAATAAAGTATCAGGGTTGACCGTAACAGGGTTGATGATTTCCTAAATCAGCCATAAATCCCCTTGTGACAGGGGAAATGACAGCTTGTTGTGTGCTACAGGGAGTGGCAATTGCATGCAAGCTTCACCCCAAAAATGTAATTGTTAAAACACTTCTTGCCTATCTATGGTTAACAGGGTTGGCATGTTACGCTCGACCTACACAGTTATCCACCACAAAACACCAGAAAATGTACAAAAAAAAGAGTAGATCCAGCGCTCCTGCGTTTACTCTGTGATTTGACTATTAGATGTTCAATGTTTCTTTTGAAAGCAATATTTCAAAAGGAATAGTTTCACCAAATTAAAACGAGAGCTCAGTTTACGTAACAGGGTTGACCTTAAAATGAGGGACTGATGCAAATGAATCACTACTCACATGAAATAAAAAATAATCTTCAGAAATGACCTTGTCAAAGCAAAGCAACAAAATAACTAGGGCTTGGTGAAACTTGGAGAAATGTTGGGACGTGATGTCCTTGTCCCATCGCGCTCTAGCGACTCCTGTGGTGGTCGCCAGTTGTGCGGTGTTTCCTTCGAGACATTGGTGCAGCTGGCTTCTGGGTTAATCGAGCAATGTGTCAAGAATGTGTCAAGAAGCAGGGTCATGTTTCGGCGGACGCATGGCTCTTGACCTTTGCCTCTCCCGAGTTCGAACAGGAGTTGCAGCGATGGGACAAGACTACCAATTGGACATCACTAAATTGGGCAGAAAAATACACAAAACAATATAGATATATTTGATGAATTTTTGCACTTTAGCAAACCTTTATCCATATTAAACATCTGATTTATTGAAGTCTAAATGTGGTCTATATTAAAGGCCACTTCATTTAATATAACACCCTTTTAAAATTCAATATTGGTGCAACATTTCTGACTAAAATATCAAAGGGCACTCATTTCGTGGAACGACCCAGAACATCTGAACCATTTTCCTTATTATAAATTGCTACAAAATCGTATCTATTTACAAAGTGAAGAACAGCTTTCTGCATCCCTTTTTTGTTGTTCATATTACATCTGCACACACAAAATATTACACTGTCCCACAAGTAGCGTAGAATAACATTCCTTATTACAAACAGCTGGACTCAAAGCCCCAAAACCTCATGCGTGTATATAAAACGATAACGTAGGACTACATATATATATATTGTGCTTTCAAATCTATTGCAAACGTCATCCTTTTTGTGTGGTGTCTTTGGTACTCGGCTCGGGAGCTTACACACATTTTCCTGGGCACCGCCTGAAGAGGGCAGATTAGTTTGGGAAGGGAGTGCACATCTGAAGGGAGAGGGACAACATAGGATCAGGGGGAAAAAATGGCTGCATCTCAATAGCGGAATGCTGCACTTTTGTGATTGCATATGTGTTACACAGTGGCACAGTCACATAGTAAATAAAAAATGCATGAATTATCCCGACCCTCGCATGAAAGATTTGGAAATAAATGCTTCAGTTATGACAGCGCTACAGCTGATTTGCCAGGACCATACATTCTAATTTTACCCCAGGGCTGTCTTGTCTTCTCAAATGTTCACATCTTTTCCACATTTTGTGTTTTATGATGATTAGATATGTGTTGTCTCATCTCTGTGTGCGGCTGGCGCTGTCTGTCTCTAACCTACCACACTGTGGGTTACATTCCTCTGCCCAGGTGTTGCTGATGCAGGCCAGATCTTACTACACCCGGATAATTATTTTACGTATCAGCTAACCACATATGTTATAGCAATCTGGTGCCGGGCGGCACAGTTGATGATGTTGCACGCAACCATTGGTTGATGCATGGAACGGCTGAGCAGGGGAACACGACCACTATGTGTGGCTACTGCTGGCTGACTAACATACAACAGTGTCTCTCCTCTGTGTGCGGCTGGTGCTGTCTGGCTAAAACCTACCACAGTGTCTCTAATCCGTGTGTGTGGCAGGTGCTGTCTGGCTGTAACCTACCACATTTTCAATCTCATCAGGGTTAATAATCCTGGTCAGCTCTCCATACACTTCGGGACTCATGGGCAGCATGGCGTCCTGTAGTCTGGAGGGGTGGCTGAGGAGAAACAGAAACCAACAAACAGTTACATAACCAGGAGAAAATAAATGTTTGCAGTATTTAATATGAGAGTGACAATCAATCAATGGGGGCCCCCCCTGTCAGTAATTCAACCGTGTTTACTACCAGTGAAATATTTAGCTAGACTAATTTACCAAACATGTTAGCTGACATGGGTGAGTGACTGTCAGTGACTGACATAACAAGAGACGTACACTTTTCATTTGACCTTTTCTTGTACTTTGGGCTGTGTGTGTTGTCTGTTGTGTGGATCTTAAATCAATGAAAACGATATAAAAACAGTAAAAGGTGTTTCATAACAAGAATCACACTTACACTTCAGACACAGAGATGAGCTCCGTCTTAATGTAGTCAGCCCCAGAGGCACTCTCCAACTCCATTGGCTCAGCAGCTGAGAAGGTCAAAGGTTATAGACGTCTAGAGGTTATCATTAGAACCAAACACAGGTGGCTGGTGGCCCCTAAATTGGGGAGGACGGATTCATAGTAATGGCTGGAATGGAGTAAATGGAATGGTATCAAACACATCACACACTCCATTCCAGACATTATTTTGAGCCTTCCTTCCCTCACCAACCTCCTGTAGCAAGGCATTACCAGTGGTCAATATTTCAATGGGGGAAAAGGGTGTGGCACAACAAAATATGAAAAGTATGCTATGCAGTGAATATTGTGTATAATAGCTTAGACTGGAATTGAATTCAACACCATTTGTACCGTTTTCAACTACTCAATCTTTCCTCAACATACATACATTTCTAACAGCTTGTTAGTTACCTTCTGTGGGGCGGCTGTAGTAGCGTGTGAAGGCGCTCTCTTTGGGGATGTAGGGGTAGAGGTAGAGCAGAGGGTTCTCAGGGATGTTCTCGGCAGCCATCACCTTGTAGTTGCGGAGGATGTCAGGAAAAGAGATGGCGGCCAGCTCCTTCTTAGTGTAGGGCTCCACCGCGTGGAAATGGCCATCTATACAGTGGGGCAAAAAGTATTTAGTCAGCCACCAATTGTGGAAGTTCTCCCACTTAAAAAGATGAGAGAGGCCTTTAATTTTCATCACAGGTACACTTCTACTCCAACCTAAGTGTATGTAAACTTCCGACTTCAACTGTACATAAATGCACACACACACAATGTGATATGAGAATGTGTTCTCAGTCAGTTTACCTGGTCAAATAATACAAACAGAAACACATATACCTGATACAGATGTACAGACACATACTCATAATGTGTAAAAACAATTAAAATACATATATTTTTGTCTGTCCATAGGTATGTACACGGAGTAAATATACCACATATTAGGAACACCTTCCTAATATTGAGTTACACCCCCCCCCCACACACAGCCTCAATTCGTCGGGGCATGGACTCTAATAGGTGTCGAAAGTGTTCCACAAGGATGCTGGCCCATGTTGACTCCAATGCTTCCCACAGTTGTGTCAAGTTGGCTGGATATCCTTCGGGTGGTGGACCATTCTTGATACACACGGGAAACTGTTGAGCATGAAAATCCCAGCAGTGTTGCAGTTCTTGACTCAATCCGATGCACCTGGCACCTACTACTATACCCCATTCAAAGGCACTTAAATATTTTGTCTTGCCCATTCACCCTCTGAATGGCACACATACACAATCCACGTCCCAATTGTCTCAATGCTTAAAAATCCTTCTTTAACCCATCTCCTCCCCTTCATCTACAGCTACAAAGCTACAAAAACACATGCACACAAAAAGACACACACACCATTATTGGAGCCCTCCACCCAGGTGAAGGTAATGGCTCCCTCTCGGCTGCTCTCACTGAAGCGCAGCAGGAAAGTTCCAGGCTCCTTGTCCTTCAGCAGGGCCTTCTCTCTCTCCTTACTAACAAAGCCAATGATACACCTATAGACCATAGATATGTAGTTGATTATAGCACAATAAAGTAACTTTTCAAAAATGTAATGTAGACTTAGTCTTCAGAAAGGTACACTGAAGTAATGTGAGTTGGAGAGATGTTTTACCCATCATTCCACAGACACAGCAGGTGTCTCTTGATCAGGTCCAGTATTCCCTCGATCCACAGCCAGAAGGGAAAGCTCTTCTCATTCACACTCTGCTCAGGCAAAGACACACTCAATACACAGCCCATAGTAAACACACAGGGGTTGGCTAAAACACTGAACTTCCAGAGAGATGCTCACCTTGCAGAACTTGGTCCAGGGGATGAGTCCATTAGGGTTTCCGGCTGCTTCTCCACCTGTCACAGGAGTTTGGTATTATTATTGGTTCACTTTAATGGAACAACCTTAGCTGACACCGTTATGAGCAACACATGACAGAGGTCATAAGCTTTTTATGCACCTTTGGATACGGTGAATAGATTTTAAGCAACATTTGCATTGTTAGCCTTTATCTGGGATTAGTTGGCCAAATGAGTTGGTCACCTTGACTCTCTTGCCAGATATCTGTGTTGAGAAAAACTAATAGCCACCTCACACACTGGATGTATGGCCACCATTTATAGCCAACTAGCGCACCTTAATATCACAGATGGGTTTGCTGTGGCTGTGTCGTTTCACAAAACCACGCCAAGTCACAATAAGACTCACCCAGGAGCTTGTCTCCCAGCATGCTCAGCTGCTCGTCGTTGAGGCCTCGCTTGGTTATGGAGAACTGCCAGCTCAGCACGTTTGACAACTGGCTCCAGGTGGCCTGAGGAGGGCTCAGGAAGAACGACAGATTCTGAGGAGGAAGAGAGAGAGGGATGGAGATGATAAGCTGATAGTTTGGAAGAGGGGTGTTAGTGCTGGGGTGGAACAAAAGCCTGCACACCACCTGGCTCTTCAGGACCAGGAGTTCGACCCCCTAGATTAAACCTGTCCAGTCTGGATCACATGACATAAGTAAGGAGGCAGTTAAGAGAACAAAAGTTACTGTAGTTCTCAGAGGGTAAAATCTCAGTAAGTAGATAGATAGATAGATAGATAGATAGATAGATAGATAGATAGATAGATAGATAGATAGATAGATAGATAGATAGATAGATAGATAGATAGATAGATAGATAGATAGATAGATAGATAGATAGATAGATGGATGGATGGATGGATGGATGGATGGATGGATGGATGGATGGATGGATGGATGGATGGATGGATGGATGGATGGATGGATGGATGGATGGATGGATGGATGGATGGATGGATGGATGGATGGATGGATAGATAGATAGATAGATACTGTAGCTATGAGGATTTAGTCTTGAATGAGAAGGGTAAGTGAGAGGGGTTGTACCTTGGACTCACAGGTCAGCATGTTGTACCACATGACAGAGGCCCAGGCACTGGGCAGCTGGCTAATGTTGGAGATGACCACAATGGGCAGGGACATTGTCTGGACACACGCACACGCACACACACACACACACACACACACACACACACACACACACACACACACACACACACACACACACACACACACACACACACACACACACACACACACACACACACACAGGAACATCCGTACAGAGAGTCAGGCTCCTTGGTGTGTATTACTAACAAATATTTTAGCCATGACAATAGTGTATACCATGTCTTTTTAAAAGCTCTACAGATTGGTTACTGTTGTTCTGACCTCTAGTTCGACCTGGAGTCCTGGCTGACAGAGTTGAGTCTCAAAGCTAATAGAGTGGAGCTCCTCCGTCACTATGAGAGGACCCTGAGTTGACACACAGATGTACATAATTTTAAAAATATATATGTATAACTATGACATTGCATAGTAATAGTTTTATACATCACAATCACCCTCACACTTGAGATGCTTTGTTTACCTCATTTGATCTGTTGCCTGTAACTTTCTGTTCCTTTAGTTGCTGGGGAAGAAAATAGTTGTAAATGATTTAAAGTAACCAAAAGAAGAAGAATAATATCAACAGGTTATCATTAGAACCAAACACAGGTGGCTGGTGGCCCCTAAATTGGGGAGGACGGATTCATAGTACAGGTAGAGATATTGGTGTGCAAAAGAGCAGAAAAGTAAATAAATAAAAACTGTAGGGATGAGGTAGGTGAAAATGGGTGGGCTATTTACCAATAGATTATGTACAGCTGCAGCGATCGGTTAGCTGCTCAGATAGCTGATGTTTGAAGTTGGTGAGGGAGATAAAAGTCTTCAACTTCAGCGATTTTTGCAATTCGTTCCAGTCACAGGCAGCAGAGTACTGGAACGAAAGGCGGCCGAATGAGGTGTTGGCTTTAGGGATGATCAGTGAGATACACCTGCTGGAGCGCGTGCTACGGATGGGTGTTGCCATCGTGACCAGTGAACTGAGATAAGGCGGAGCTTTACCTAGCATGGCCTTGTAGATGACCTGGAGCCAGTGGGTCTGGCGACGAATATGTAGCGAGGGCCAGCCGACTAGAGCATACAAGTCGCAGTGGTGGGTAGTATAAGGTGCTTTAGTGACAAAACGGATGGCACTGTGATAAACTGCATCCAGTTTGCTGAGTAGAGTGTTGGAAACGATTTTGTAGATGACATCGCCGAAGTCGAGGATCGGTAGGATAGTCAGTTTTACTAGGGTAAGCTTGGCAGCGTGAGTGAAGGAGGCTTTGTTGCGGAATAGAAAGCCGACTCTTGATTTGATTTTCGATTGGAGATGTTTGATATGGGTCTGGAAGGAGAGTTTGCAGTCTAGCCAGACACCTAGGTACTTATAGGTGTCCACATATTCAAGGTCGGAACCATCCAGTGTGGTGATGCAAGTCGGGCATGCGGGTGCAGGCAGCGATCGGTTGAAAAGCATGCATTTGGTTTTACTAGCGTTTAAGAGCAGTTGGAGGCCACGGAAGGAGTGTTGTATGGCATTGAAGCTCCTTTGGAGGTTAGATAGCACAGTGTCCAATGACGGGCCAAAAGTAGATAGAATGGTGTCGTCTGCGTAGAGGTGGATCAGGGAATCGCCCGCAGCAAGACCAACATCATTGATATATACAGAGAAAAGAGTCGGCCCAAGAATTGAACCCTGTGGCACCCCCATAGAGACTGCCAGAGGACCGGACAGCATGCCCTCCGATTTGACACACTGAACTCTGTCTGCAAAGTAATTGGTGAACCAGGCAAGGCAGTCATCCGAAAAACCGAGTCTACTGAGTCTGCCGATAAGAATCTGGTGATTGACAGAGTCGAAAGCCTTGGCAATGTCGATGAAGACGGCTGCACAGTACTGTCTTTTATCGATGGCGGTTATGATGTTGTTTAGTACCTTGAGTGTGGCTGAGGTGCACCAGTGACCGGCTCGGAAACCAGATTGCATAACGGAGAAGGTACGGTGGGATTCGAGATGGTCAGTGACCTGTTTGTTGACTTGGCTTTCGGAGACCTTAGATAGGCAGGGCAGAATGGATATAGGTCTGTAACAGTTTGGGTCCAGGGTGTCTCCCCCTTTGAAGAGGGGAATGACTGCAGCAGCTTTCCAATCCTTGGGGATCTCAGACGATATGAAAGAGAGGTTGAACAGGCTGGTAATAGGGGTTGCGACAATGGCGGCGGATAGTTTCAGAAATAGAGTGTCCAGATTTTCAAGCCCAGCTGATTTATACGGGTCCAGGTTTTGCAGCTCTTTCAGAACATCTGTTATCTGGATTTGGGTAAAGGAGAACCTGGAGAGGCTTGGGTGAGGAGCTGCGGGGAGGCCGGAGCTGTTGGCAGAGGTAGGAGTGGCCAGGCGGAAGGCATGGCCAGCCGTTGAGAAATGCTTGTTGAAGTTTTCGATAATCATGGATTTGTCGGTGGTGACCGTGTTCCCTAGCCTCAGTGCAGTGGTCAGGAGGTGCTCTTGTTCTCCATGGACTTCACAGTGTCCCAGAACTTTTTGGAGTTGGAGCTACAGGATGCAAACTTCTGCCTGAAGAAGCTGGCCTTAGCTTTCCTGACTGACTGCGTGTATTGGTTCCTGACTTCCCTGAACAGTTGCATATCACGGGGACTGTTCGATGCTATTGCAGTCCGCCACAGGATGTTTTTGTGCTGGTCGAGGGCAGTCAGGTCTGGAGTGAACCAAGGGCTGTATCTGTTCTTAGTTCTGCATTTTTTGAACGGAGCATGCTTATCTAAAATGGTGAGGAAGTTACTCTTAAAGAATGACCAGGCATCCTCAACTGACGGGATGAGGTCAATGTCCTTCCAGGATACCCGGGCCAGGTCGATTAGAAAGGCCTGCTCACAGAAGTGTTTTAGGGAACGTTTGACAGTGATGAGGGGTGGTCGTTTGACTGCGGCACCGCAGCGGATACAGGCAATGAGGCAGTGGTCGCTGAGATCCTGGTTGAAGACAGCGGAGGTGTATTTGGAGGGCTAGTTGGTCAGGATGACATCTATGAGGGTGCCCTTGCTTACAGAGTTAGGGTTGTACCTGGTGGGTTCCTTGATGATTTGAGTGAGATTGAGGGCATCTAGCTTAGATTGTAGGACTGCCGGGGTGGTAAGCACATCCCAGTTTAGGTCATCTAACAGAACAAACTCTGAAGCTAGATGGGGGGCAATCAATTCACAAATGGTGTCCAGGGCACAGTTGGGAGCTGAGGGGGGTCGGTAGCAGGCGTCAACAGTGAGAGACTTATTTCTGGAGAGAGTAATTTTCAGAATTAGTAGTTCGAACTGTTTGGGTATGGACCTGGAAAGTATGACATTACTTTGCAGGCTATCTCTGCAGTAGACTGCAACTCCCCCCCCCCCTTTGCAGTTCTATCTTGACGGAAGATGTTATAGTTGGGTATGGAAATCTCTGAATTTTTGGTGGCCTTCCTGAGCCAGGATTCAGACACGGCAAGGACATCAGGGTTAGCAGAGTGTGCTAAAGCAGTGAGTAAAACAAACTTAGGGAGGAGGCTTCTGATGTTGACATGCATGAAACCAAGGCTTTTTTGATCACAGAAGTCAACAAATGAGGGTGCCTGGGGACATGCAGGGCCTGGGTTTACCTCCACATCACCCGCAGAACAGAGAAGGAGTAGTATGAGGGTGCGGCTAAAGGCTATCAAAACTGGTCGCCTAGAGCGTTGGGGGCAGAGAATAAGAGGAGCAGGTTTCTGGGCATGGTAGAATATATTCAGGGCATAATGCGCAGACAGGGGTATGGTGGGGTGCGGGTACGGCGGAGGTAAGCCCAGGCACTGGGTGATGATGAGAGAGGTTTTATCTCTGGACATGCTGGTTGTAATGGGTGAGGTCACCGCATATGTGGGAGGTGGGACAAAGGAGGTATCAGGGGTATGAGGAGTGGGACTAGGGGCTCCACTGTGAACTAAAACAATGATAACTAACCTGAGCAACAGTATACAAGGCATATTGACATTTGAGAGAGACATACAGCGAGGCATACAGTAATCACAGGTGTTGAATTGGGAAAGCTAGCTAAAACAGTGGGTGAGACAACAGCTAATCAGCTAGCATAACAACAGCAGGTAAAATGGCATTGACTAGGCAATGGGGCCGACAGATAAATCAAACAAGCAGAATGGAGTACTGTGATTAATGGACAGTCCAGCGTGCATCAGCTATGTAGCCAAGTGATCAGAGTCCAGGGGCAGCGGTGGATGAGGCAGGGGGGCTGGACTGGCGGGTGTTATCCAGGTTAAAAATTAAAAATAAAAATAAAAAACAGTGACTAAGTAGCTTGTAGCTAGTTAGCTGATTCGCTTCTGGAGGTTCTTGAGTGTGTTCTAAAAATTTAAAATAATAGCGAATCCGTATCACATTGGGTGAGGCAGGTTTCCGGAAGGTATAAACAAATTTTAAAAATCGGGAAGAGATAGAAAGTACATATGGGCCACTGTGATGCAGACGGTTAGCAGGACTGTGCTAACAAGCTAACAGATTAGCAGGCCGGGGTAAACAAGGTAGTAGTTAGCGGACCTGGGCTAAACAAGCTAGCAGTTAGCATGCCGAATTAGCAAGCAAGGAGATAGCGAGGGCTAGAGAGTTAGCCTTTGGAGGACGTCGCGATGGGGTGAGTCTGTTTATTCCTCTTCATGCAGTGACATCGGTAGACCGGTCGTGGATCCGGGTATAGAAGCCCAGGAGTATGCTAGGAACACAGGAGCTCTGGCCGGGCTAGCTTCAAGCTACGTGGGTGGAAACGCTAGCCAGGAGTAAACAACCAGGGTTGCGGTTTAGCTCGATAGCTAGTTGTGAAGATCCAGCTGAAAAAAATGTTCCGTTTGCGGAGGGAATCCGGGGATAAAAAATAAATAGGTCCGTTATGCTCTGGTTAGCGTTGCGTTGTTCGAACTGGCGAGAGCTTTCCGAGCTAAAGGTTAGCTGATGACCGGTTAGCTGAAGACCGCTAGCATAGCTGGTGGTTAGCTGGCTAACTTCAGTTGAGGGGTTTCGGTTCCGAAGTAAATATAAATACTTTAGGAAAAGTAGCTACATTGGGTGAGGCGGATTGGGTGAGGCGGATTGCAGGAGAGTATTTGGAAGCTTAGGTTTAGCAAAATGTTTTTAAAGATATGTGAAGAAAAATATCTAAAACGAAAAAGAGACGTTATTTACAGATATTTACAGAGAGACGATACCACAGGACGACTTACTGCTACGCCATCTTGGATTCTCTAGGATAGGGGGCAGCATTTGGAATTTTGGATGAAAAGCGTGCCCAAATGAATCTGCCTGCTACTCATGTCCAGAAGCTAAGCTATGCATATTATTAGTAGATTTGGATAGAAAACACTGATGTTTCTAAAACGTTTTGAATCATGTCTGTGACTATAACAGAACTTATTTAGCAGGCGAAACCCCGAGGACAAACATTCAGATTTTTTTTTTGAGGTCACTCTCTTTTCAATGGTTTTTAATTGGGAATCCAGATTTCTAAGGGACCTTCTTACAGTTCCTATCGCTTCCACTGGATGTCAACAATCTTTAGAAGTTGTTTGAGGTTTTTCCTTTGATAAATGAAGAAGTAGCCATGTTCAGAATGAGGCAAGTGTACTCTTTGTTAGAGGCGCATGATCTGAAAGCATGCTACACATTGTTTTCCTCCTGTATTGAACGCTGATCATCCCGTCTTCAATTTTATCGATTATTTATGTTAAAAAATACCTAAAGTTGTATTACAAAAGTAGTTTGAAATGTTTGGACAAAGCTTACAGGTAACTTTTGTAGTCATTTTGTTTTTCTGGATCAAACGCGCCAAATAAATGGACATTTTGGATATATATCGACGGAATTAATCTAACAAAAGGACCATTTGTGATGTTTATGGGACATATTGGAGTTCCAACAGAAGAAGCTCGTCAAAGGTAAGGCATGAATTACATCTTTATTTCTGCATTTTGTGTTGCGCCTGGAGGGTTGAAATATGATGGTCTGTGTTTGTTTGCTTGGGTGCTATCCTCAGATAATAGCATTGTTTGCTTTCGCCGTAAAGCATTTTTTAAAAATCTGACACGTTGGCTGGATTCACAACAAGTGTAGCTTTAATTTGGTATATTGAATGTGTGACTTCATGAAAGTTGAATTTTTAAAGTAATTTATTTGAATTAGGCGCTCTGCATTTTCACTGGATGTTGGCCAGTTGGGACTTCTACCGTCCCACATATACCAGAGAGGTTAAAAGCATGTTGAGAAGAGTGGTGTCCGGAGATGGGAAAAACTGGGACATGCTTCTGCCCCACTTAATATTTATCCTGTGAGAAGTACCCCAGGCGTCCACTGGGTTATCCCCCTTGGAATTGCTCTACGGCAGGTATGTGGAGGGATCCTTGACTTAGCCATGTTATCCTGATGAGGGACCGCCTGTCCACAGTCTGGCCCTACGAGGAAATGGAAAGGGTCTCACCAGTCAATTACCTCATCAAGCAACCAGACAGGAAGAAGAAGGTCCAACTCTATCATATCAACCTGCTGAAGAAGTACCATGGAAGAGAGGAGGGTGTGGCTTTGATGGCCATGGAGGACAAGGAACAAGAGGAGGCCCTGCTACAGGTGCGCAGTGGTCGAACTCTCCTGCCGGAGCAGTCGAGACAACTAGACAAGGTGATTATGCAATTTGGCAGGGTATTCTCGCCCTTCGCAGGACAGATAGATGTCCTGTTTCATCATATCCACACTCAACCCGGCAAGAAGGTGCATACCCGTCCTTACAGGATTCCTGAGGCCTGCCAAGTCATCGCAAAGAACGAGTTAAGGGAGATGCTGAGGATGAGGGTGAACGAGCCATCTACGAGTGAGTGGTCCATAGTTCTGGTCCACAAACGTGACGGTAATATGAGGCTCTGCAAGAACTTTAGGGGTGAAAACGTCATCTCTACATTTGATGCGTATCCCATGCCCCACGTGGATGAACTCCTGGAGCACTTAGGAAAGGCCAAGTTCATCACCACCCTGGATTTGACGAAGGGATATTGGCAAGTGCCGGTGGCTCTGGAGGACCGTCCAAAGACTGCCTTCGTCACACCGGAAGGGCTTTTTCAGTATGTGAGGATGCCCTTTGGACTGCATGGGGCTTTAGAAAATTTCCAACGCCTCATGGATGCCATTCTACGCCCTCATCAAGAGTACGCAGCGGCGTACATAGACGATGTGGTTATCCACAGCGAGGACTGGGATAGCCACCTCTTGCGACTATGGCCGGTGCTGATGAGCCTGGAGGCTACAGGGCTGACAGCCAATCCAAAAAATGCTGCCTGGATCTCTCCAACGTGGAATACCTGGGATACACCGTTGGGAACGGAAAAATACATAAACAGGCAGAAAAGACCAGGGCTATTCAGGACTGGCCCCGGCCCCAGTCAAAGCGGGACGTCTGAGCCTTCTTGGGGATAACGGGATATTATCATCGTTTCATCCCTGGGTATGCAACCATTGCCAACTCCCTCACAAACCTCATCAAAACAAAACGTGCCAAACCGTGTAGTGTGGAAGGACAAGACCGAAGACGCCTCCCAGTTGCTAAAAGAGCCTGTGCTCTGACCCCGTCCTGCAGGCTCCTGACTTCTCCCAAGAGCTCATTGTGCAGGTAGACGCCTCAGATACGGGGCTCGGAGACGTCCTAGCTCAGGGTGAAGGCGAAGCGGAGAGGCCTATTCTCTTTATAAGTAGGAAGCTCAGTGATCGGGAACAGAGATATGCTACCACAGAGAAAGAGGCCTTAGCCATTAAGTGGGCCCTCGATTATCTCCGGTACTACCTATCGGACATAGGTAGTACTGGTACTACCTCGTTACTGACCATGCTCCCCACATGTGGATGGCCGGTAAGAGAAACAATAACAGAATAGCTAAATAGTTTCTTGCTTTACAACCATTCTCTTTCCATGTCATCTACAGGGCTGGATCGAGGAACGGGAATGTGGATGCACTGTCCCGGGTGTGACCAAGACGGCACGTCTGGCGCCCGGCTCTCCGGTCCGGTCCTAAGGGGGAGGTATGTGGAAGGACCACCAGGGAGCAGGCTGCTCCCACGGTCAGTAGCCCAGCCCAGTATGTGAGTCGAGATGGTCAGAGGCAATTAAGCACATGAGCTATTCTAATGAGCTATTCTCTTTCCTCTACAAGAGAGAGGTAGGAACCGGGAAAGAGGGGAGAAAGAAGAGTATTTGCTTCTACAGAGAGGACGTACCTTTCGGAAGGGAGAAGGGGACACTCCACCTCTTGGGAATGGTCACCACGGATCCGGACAACCGCCTGAAGGGAGCTCTCCACGGGAGGATCATGAAGGCGGTGACATACCCGTGATTTATGTTATAGTTTAAAGATACTCACCTTGTGTTCCTTGTTCTTGTGAAGATGAAGATTCAATTAAGAAAACCTGCTCCTGACTCAATTGTTCCACCTTGACTTTTTAGAGCAACCTCTAAGTACATGGTCCGCTCACAATAATCATTTCAAACCTTGCTTACATTTGTATATGATCACGTGTCTCTCTATTATGTGTGGGAATACTTGGGAACAGATGAACAAAATAAAAATCAGTTGGAGCTGATTTCATGGTGTTTTTACAGTCTTCTGTATGTCCAACAATGACAATTTTTATTTTATTTTTTAAACCGAATAATAATACTTTTTTTGCTTAGAAAACTTGCAGGAGCAAAACAAAACACCTGCAGGCTGCCAGTTGGGGAACAGAGGCGAGACATTAACACTGGGAGCTGACTCAAGTCTTCAGGTCTCAGGCAAAGTTACCTACCATTCAGTGAGTGAATACATGTTTAGCATGTGTATGTGATCCCTACAGGAAACATAGACACATAGTGGGTGTCATAGAGCGGGTCTCACTTGACAATGAGGTACTTGAATAGGGCGAGAGCGCGTTCCTCCAGAGCGCTTTTGCCCTGAGTGACGGGGTCATTCTCGTACGTGTACTTCTGTTCTAGCTCCTGGAGCATCTTCAGCTGCTGACGCACCTGCTGTAAGCCCTCTGCCACAGCAGTGAACCTGCATACAGACAAACACACACACACACAGTGAATGCGGGTTGAAAATATTGCTTCTGAAAGTATTTGAACAAGGTTTAATATAAGGGTTAGGATATGAACTGGGCCTAGGGGCTAAAGCTAACATGGACTAGAGGCAGGGCTGACCAGATTTGTAGCTGGTCCAAACAGGCGTTAGGCGGACCACCGATGCAAGCTATCCTATCTGCTGTCTGTGCTTCCACTCAGGTACCTCCACTGTCACCAGGTTGAACTGGATCTGCTCGGCCAAGCACAAGATGTCAGAAATCTGATTCACCACCACCTATAGGTTGGGAGAAACAAACATCAGTCTAACCATACAGCGTACACACTCATGCAAGAACGCACGCGCACACACACACACACACACACACACACACACACACACACACACACACACACACACACACACACACACACACACACACACACACACACACACACACACACACACACACACACACACACACACACACACACACACACACACTCCTACCTCTCTGGTTATGTTGAGTTTGATGAACATCTTTCTGATTACAATCTCCTCTTCGCGGATCTCTTTCCATACCGCCTGTGACTGTGCCATCCCATTCACCTCTTGTTCCACTGACAATGACAGAATCAACATTTACATAGCGGTAAGCATTCACAATATGATAGCAGAAGAAACACCTGGAATTTCACAGCACAGTTGCTTCAGCCTGGAAATTAGTTTTAGTACAGTAGGAGTGAGATATGTTTTACAGTGCCTTCACATTGGCTAAAGCATATACAGATATGGCACCAATCTAGTCTTGTGTCCCAGACCCAGGCTATTGAAAGAGACTGGGACCAGGCTAACTCCTACAGTACCTCGGCTCTGCAGTGTCTTCTTCTTGAAGTCTGAAATAAAAGATCCCAAAAATGTTCCATATGCACAAAAAGCTTATTTCTCTCAAATGCTATGCACAAATTTGTTTATTTCGCTGCTGTTAGTAAGCATTTCTCCTTTGCCAAGATAATCCTTCCACTTGACAATTGTGGCATATTAAGAAGCTGATTAAACAGCATGATCACTATCACAATGCACTAACAATACCAGGGACAATAAAAGGCCACTCTAAATTGTACAGTTTTGTCACACAACACAATGCCACAGATGTCTCAAGTTTTGAGGGAGCATGGAATTGGCATGCTGACTGCAGGAATGTCCACCAGAGCTGTTGCCAGATAATTTTATGTTAATTTCTCTACCATGAGCCGTCTCCAACGTCCTGTCCTGCAGCTCAGATCAGAAGGATGACTGCATCTTTGACAAAGCAGGATTATTAACTTGACCATGCCTAAAGACACAGTATATTCAATGTCTGATTTCTTATTGTTACCCATCTACCAATCACTCCCCTTCTTTATGAGGCTTTCAAAAAGCTCCCTGGTCTTTCTTTATACTTGAATCTGTGCTTGAAATTCAAGACTTGACTGAGGACCTTACATATGGTGTTTGTATGAAGGACAAAGGAAGGTGTAGAGATTCAAAAATGATGTCAACCCCTATTATTTCATACAGAGTGATTCCATATAATGTACTATTTGTATGAATATTCTAAGACAAATATGCTTGTCTGTATTTTTTTTCCATTTCAAAATATGTTCATTTCACATGTTGAAGATCTAGATCATGAATATTCAGCTTTCAAATACACAACGCAGTGGACTAGAGGTCAAGAGGGCCAGAGAGCAATGGAACGAGTGTTTTTCAGTTCAACATCTGTTTCAGATCTGTGTAGGAATTACAGTCTGGGACTCATAGCTACACGTGGGAAGTTCTCATTGGTCCAAATTGTCTATACATTGAGCCTGAAACGGTATACTTGGTATTTGGCCAGTGGCCCAATTTTATTGCAATGAATTCTAATTGGTCAACCACAGGCTAGGCTTGGGCTAGGCTTTGTTTGAAGAAAACACTGAGGACAGGGAAAAATAAACATGTACCATCTACTTTCCAGCATAACAACTATGATTTGTTCTCTTTGAATACATATATTTTTCTCCCTCTGATTTGCTTTGAGGTCTGTGTTATTGAAAAAGTGTTACTGAAAAATAACATCAACTGCTAACAGTTTCACAACAAAACTTGCTTCATTCTATAGCTGGAGGACTCCTTATATCGCCAAAAGTGAAAAGTATAACACATTTTTTTGTCTTCATCTGTTGTGGTCTAGTACTGTCTTTTTGCTAACTAGGGCCATCTATTTTAAGTGCTGCCCGATTTCCCAGTGGCCTACTTGGTGTGTGAACTGCTGACTGCTCAAAATTTGCAGATACCTGTTAACACATCAACAAGGATCAAGGGGCAGGGCAATTTGTGACTTGTTTTGGTAATCAGTGGCTTTATTGGAGGGGGAGTGGTTTAATCTGTTTTCTGAGTGTATATAACCAACTTCTCAGTGTCCATCTCAAAGTGCTTCATTCTATAGCTAGAGGACTCCTGTTATCTCTCGGAGATAAGTGTAAAAAAAAAAAAATTGTCTTCATCGGTTGGGGTCTAGTACTGTCTTTTTGCTAGCTAGGGCCATCTACTTTAAGTGCTGCCTGTTTTCCAGAGCGCTTTTGCCCTGAGTGACGGGGTCATTCTCGTACGTGTACTTCTGTTCTAGCTCCTGGAGCTGGCAGAATTTGGCAGTACGTCCAACCTGTCTCACAACCGCAGACCAAGTATAACCATGCCAGCCCAGGAACTCCACATCCGGCTTCATCACCTGCGGGACCGTTTGAGACCAGCCATCCGGACAGCTGATGAAACTGTGGGTTTGCACAACCTAATAATTTCTGCAGAAACTGTCAGAAACCGTCTCAAGGAAGCTTCTCTGTGTGCCTGTCGTCCTTACCAGGGTCTTGACCTGACTGCAGTTCGGCATCCTAAACGACTTCAGTGGGCCAATGCTTACCTTCGATGGCCACTGGCATTCTGGAGAAGTGTGCTCTTCAAAGATGAATCCGAGTTTGAAATGAACTGGGCAAATGGCAGACAGCGTGTAATGGAATCGTGTGGGCGAGTGGTTCGCCCAATGTGGGAAGTGGGCTTATGGTATGGGCAGGCATAAGCTATGGACAATGAATACTATTGCATTTTATCGATGGCAATTTGAATGCAGAAATAACGTGACGAGATCCTGAGGCCCACTGTCGTGCCACTCATCCCCCACCATCACCTCATGTTTTAGCATGATAACGCACTGCCCCATGTCGCAAGGATCTGTACACAATTCCTGGAAGCTGAAAATGTCCCAGTTCTTCCATGGCCTGGAAACTTGTCAGACATGTCACCCATTGAGCACAATTGGGATGCTCTGGATCAATGTGTATGACAGCATGTTCCAGTTCCTGACAATATTCAGCAACTTCGCACAGACATTGAAGAGGGGGACAACAATCCACAACCAAGAGCCTGATCAACTCTATGCAAAGGCGATGTGGGGTGCTGCATAAGGCAAATAGTGGTCACACCAGAAACGGACTGATTTTGTGATCCATGCCCCTACCAGTTAAGGTATCTGTGACCAACAGATGCATATCTGTATTCCCAGTTATGTGAAATCCTATGTATTTATTTAAAATTACAGACTTTCTTATAAATAGCAACTCAGTAAAATCTTTGAAATTGTTGCCTGTTGTATTTTTATTTTTGTTCTGCTCAGTGGTGTAATGTACTTAAAAATTGTACTACTACATTTTCATTAGGAATCCAAAATAATGTACTTACTTCATACAATTTCTGACATTTTGAATTCTTAGCAGGACAGGAAAACGGTCATCCCTACTCTCCACTGATTTGGTGACTCACTAAACACATGCTTCATTTCTAAATATATGGTGCCGTCTGGTTTGCTTAATATAAGGAATTTGAAATAATTTATAAGTTTATTATAAGTATATTTTATCCAATTACATTTTTGATACTTAAGTATATTTAAAACCAAATACTTTTAGACTATCGCTCTAGTATTTTACTGGGTGACTAACTTGAGTAAAAGAAAATATACCTTAATAGAAAATGACTCAGTCATGTATGACAATTGGGTACTTTTTCCACCACTGCACTGGTTCTGTGTATAAGCCATTTAGCAATAACTTTTACCCAAAGCGACTTAGCTACGATTATGCTTGCTTCGTCCCGCAAAGTATCGTTCCTAGAGATACTGAATATGCCGCTGTTAAGTGGAAACGTTATTTTCGTTTTGAGTTGGTTGATCAAGGACGCAAGACAACGTACGGAAGCTTCTCCAACGAGTCGTCTGTATAAACAATGGTTCGATGCGGGACGAAGCAATGGCCATGCAGGTATACATTTTACGTATGGGTGCTCCCGGGAATCGAACCCATACTAATTGCGTTGCAAGCGCCATGCTGTACCAACTAAGCGACATGACCACAGACGACATTAGCCAATGTTACGTTTCTCACAAGAATAGAATACTTGTGTTGTAGCTATACAGTACCACGTTAGCTAGCTAGCTAGCCACAGTAGCTAGCCAGGGCTACAGTTTGCATCCATGCCATACTTGTGACATATAGTTCTTTCAGGTTTAGCTCATGTCAGCTGCAATGTACCTGGACTCATTTGTAATAACTGGCTCTCTGAAGTTTATTTTGCTGCCACCAAGGTGAACCACGCGTATTTCTGCGTGCGCCACCATCTTTTCGAATTTCAACTATGAACCTTCGCCTCTGACCCAACAACACATGGCATGCTTCTGTCCTTGTTCATTCAAAACTGGTTCGAAGTCGCCCTCAAGCGTTCTTCTCAAATTACTGCATTTGATTTGTTATTTTTATTGCTTTAAATTATTTAACCTTGTTTTATTTAGCCAAGTCAGATAATAACACATTCTTATTTACAATGTTATGTATTGCTCATCATTGTTGTCGGCTGTTGTTTACTTATTTATTCGTTGTCTCATCACATTATTATACAAAAAAACAGAAACGTAGCTAATACACCAGTATTTATTGTTTCGAGTGGTCTTTTTAGTGGTATGGGGATCCAGTATTGCGTCGCTGATCGCATTGATTGACAGATTATCCCTGAAGTTGTTTTATGACGTAAAAGTTCATTCACATTATGACGTTGGCTGAGTTACCGTATAAAATGCGATAGCTTATCTCTTTGGTAATCACTTGGTAAAGTTTTACCTGATGGGAACATAGACTCCAGCCATAGACTTTAACCATGGAGGATAATAAGGTAAGCCTACGAATTGCTAACAGAGAAGCCCTATGCAAGTGGTGCAGGAACCGCTGTACCGTCTTTAAAAAAATGCTGCGGCGGGAACCACAGGGTATACAGGACATATCGATAGGGGTGCGTAAGTAGTGGCAGCTGGGTGGCGGTGTGGGCTAACGTTAATGTGCCGCTAATATTATAATTTGTAATATTGTAAAAAAAAAAGTATGCATTATAATAACCTATGGGACTTGTTATACATAAAATATGATCCTTGCAAAGATAACAGCCGTAGGCGAGTTTTTACCTGAATTATAATAACAATAGGTGACTCCATAACGTTTCTAGCTCCAACAGTGCAGTAATATCTAACAATACACACAATCTAAAGTAAAGGAATGGAATTAATAATATATACATATTTGGATGAGCAATGTCAGAGAAGCATAGACTAAGATACAGTAGAATGGGAAGGATACAGTAAATACATATGAGATGAGTAATGCATAACATGTAATGAAACAGGCAGGGAGCAGGTCTCAAACCCTCAACCTTCTAGCCCGAAGTCCAGCGTGCTATCGACTGTGCCCCAAAAGAATGCTCAAGTGGCAGAGTCGATATCTGCGCTTATAAACCCAGGGTCGTTACAATATGTAAACAACATGAATAGTGTTCCATTGTTAAAGTGGCCAGTGATTTCAAGTCTCTGTATATAGGGCAGCAGCCTCTAAGGCGCCTGTGATGGCAATTTAACAGTCTGATGGCCATGAGACAGAAGCTGTTTTTCCGTCTCTCTTCTGGATGATAGCGGGGTGAACAGGCAGTGTGCTCGGGTGGTTGTTGCCCTTGATGATCTGTTTGGCTTTCCTGTGACATCGGGTGCTGTAGGTGTCCTGGAGTGCAGGTAGCTTGCCCCCGGTGATGCGTTGGCTGGGCTGATTTACTAGGCTGTCCTCACAACCCTCTGTTGTGCCATGCAATCGTGGGCAATGCTTTTACCATACCAAGCAGTGATGCAGCCAGTCAAGATGCTCCTAATTGTACAGCTGTAAAACTTTTTGAGGATTTGAGGACCCATGCCTAGGGCTGTGGCGGTCATGACATTTTGTCAGCTGGTGATTGTCAAGCAAATAACTGCTGGTCTCACAGTAACTGACCGTTAATTAACACAAACACATTTAGTATCTCCTTGCTTCCACTCATAGCCTACAAACCACTGATGCAGACCTTTGGAACATCTACATATTAAAACATCTAATAAATCCATGTAACATAGCCTACACCATCACAATAAATCCAGTCTAAAATGTAGTCTATTTCAGAAGAACAGAATAACATACTCTGACTTGTCCTTATGTTAGACCCTGATCTGGCTATGCCATATGGCTACACTAGTTAATTTAGCAGACAAGATTTGGTTATAATTCCATGGCATTAATTTATAGTATTTTATAGTATCAACATAGCTGAATAAAATTAAATGTTTTCTCCAAATGATTTGAGGGAGTGAGCACATGTGGCTATTCTGTGTTTAGCAGTTAACAAAGAAATAGGTACTCCTTTATGCTTAATTTAGAGTTATTTATGTGGTTGTGATACAAACGTTGGGCAATCCATTTTGATTTTAAATACATTCTAAGGCTGTATGATGTGACTGAAATGATGATTTGAAAAAAGTCACATGAAAGGCATGAGCTCTGCTTTATTTTTTTTTGCTCAGGCTGCATACTATTATTCACAATTTGACAAGCACTTGATAATACCTCAAATCACCCAGCGACATCCCCTTTGTGTGACCATAATGCCCCTAAAAAAATCCATGCTTTTTGCAGCCAGTGTCCATTGTGTCCTTGAGCTGAATATAATAATTATAATTCCCTTCTCCACCCGAGCCACTGCCTGTTCACCCCGCTATCATCCAGAAGAGAGACGGAAAGCACCTCTCACTCACATGGCTCTCTCAGATAGCTCAATTCTCATTAGCCAATGCCCATCAAGTGATCGGGTCTTTCTCACAGGCTACAAGTGAAGACAGACACATTGGAGACTCAATTGTGTGCATCCTTATCCAATTCCAAGGCGCGTATTGAAGATATTGGAAGAACTGTCCACATTTACTTTTCATCAGCTAACAAAATGAGTAGGCTTAATGAACAACAAAAGCACTAGCCTATGTCGATCTACTATCCCCATAGTACAAAAATGGACGTATTCTGTGTAAGATATAAATATTCCAAACATAGTCTGGGACAGCTGTGGGATGCGATAGATCCCAAAATGAATACAACCGTTAGCAAAAACAAATTTACCATGGCTAAGGGCTGTATCCAGGCACTTTGCGTTTTGGCTTGCTTCAGAACAGCCCTTAGCCGTGGTAAAATGGCCATATAGCACACCCCCTCGTGCCTTATTGCGTAATTATAAACCAGGCAGTTTTGGTCCTGGATGCTTATTGGCTGAAACAGCATTTCAGCCATGTGTATATATGACAATATACCACGGGTATGATGCAAAAATACTTTTTACTGTTCTATTTATGTTGGTAACCAGTTTGTATTAGCAATATGGCACCTCAGTGTTTGTGGTATATGGCCAATATCCTACGGCTAAGGGCTGTATCCAAGCAGTATTGCCTAAGAACAACGCTTAGCCATAGTATATTGGCCATTATAAACTGGGTGGTTCGAGCCCCGAATGCTGATTGGCTGAAAGCTGTGGTATATCAGAGTGTATACCACAGATATGACAAAACATTTATTTTTTCTTCTAATTAAGTTGGTAAGCAGTTTATAATAAATCTGCGTTTGTGTCATGTATAAGAACAGATCTTAGCTGTGGTATATTGGCCATATCCATGAGCATTTAAAGAATGGTCTAATTTGTTCCAATCAGAGTTTAAATGAAGATGATCCACATGATCCTCAAAGTTTGGAAGGTCAAGTCCAGGAAATGAAGAATGATATCCTGGGTTTAAACTATCCAGAAGATAGTGAAGTGAAGGATCCCCTGCCTCAGATCGAGCTGAAGGCTGTGACAAGGAGAAAAGTTAAGGTGAGAGAATAGATTGAGGAGAGAAAGGGAAATCTAGGGTCTTACTTGTCCACACTCTAAACCTGTCCAATATGCCATACAACATGTTGTTGTGAGGTTGGAGGGTAAATTGTCCTTACAACCAACTTCCATCTCTTAATATTCAATCACCATATGTTTACTGTAGTTCTTCTCAAAGGCCTGTATAGCCACGGCAACATACAGTATGTCATTGACTGTATTGTCTTTTTAGACCAAGAGGAGGACCAGTGCCAACAGGTCCACAGTTGAACAGAGCACTGATACTGATGCAGTTGAGAAAGATTTTGTTGATAATCAGAATGATGAAGATGAGGTGAAGAAGGATCCCCTGCCTCAGATGGAGCAGGATGCCGTAAAGAGAAATAAAGTCAAGGTAAGGGAATAGATTGAGCAGACATGTGGATATTTGTGATATCTTTCATGTCTACAACCTGCCCCTACTGCATGTTGTTCTGAGGAAGGTAAATTGCCCATACAATACCCTTTTATCTCCAAATAGTAAATCTAGGGCTGACCCCATTTGGTTGACTGGTCTATTGTTTGTTCGATAGGCTGTTGGTTGACTGGGATTTCTTAAGTCGAGCAGTCGCAAAAATCTTTTTTACTTCATGGTGCACATGGACACCTGTCTGATTCGCACCTGTCTCAGTTGACTAATCCATTGCTGAGGCCACAGGGATGGCACAGTCCATCACGCTAAGACGTGATACTGAAATTGTATATGGTTATATTATGTAAAAAATAATGGTGCAACCCTGATAAATCAAAAATGATTTTATAACGAATGCGCTTTTTCCCACCACTGTCAGTGGTTCTGAAACATAATCTTCAGTGCGCCATAGAATTGGCGCCCTTCCCTATGTTGCTATGTGCATAATACAGTAGCAAAGTTAACCAGCATATTGGGATTGAGAACAATGCTGCATAGGCAGCAGCAGCAGCAGAGATGGGGAAACAGCCCTTGCCTTAGCCTAATTTTCTTAAGACAATTGAGGAGAGAGGAACACCCAACTTAATTAGGTCTATAATCAATAGCCTAATTGTTAAATGTGCCTAGCTTTGTAAATCATCCATATGTATATTACCAGTCACAAGTGTTTTTCTTTATTTGTACTATTTTTAACATTGTAGAAAAGTAGTGAAGACATCAGAACTATGAAATAACACATATGGAGTCATGTAGGTATCAACAAAGTGTTAAACAAATCAAAATCAATTTTATATTTATATTTGAGATTCTTCAAAGCTGCCATCAAGGCAAAGGATGGCTACTTTGAAGAATCTCAAATATAAAACATATTTTGATTTGTTTAACACTTTTTTGGTACCTACATGATTCCATATGTGTTATTTCATAGTTTTGATGTCTTCACTACTAATCTACAATGTAGAAAATAGTAAAAATAAAGAAAGACCCTTGAATGAGTAGGTGTGTCCAAACTTTTGACTGGTACTGTATACATATATACAGAAAGGAGACAGATATAGCTTCTGTTGCCTGTTTGAGTATTTGTTTAATAGCCTACTGATTCTGTGAGCACCAAGCCTCATGCACCGGCAAAATGTTGAATTAAGCAATTTCACAGATTCGGCTGTTTTTAATCTTTGCTATGCTGTAATAAAGGCTTTACAATTTTTTGTTGTTAGAACAGACTAGTATTGCTTAGAATTTATTTAGTGTTGTTTACACTGTTCCAAATGGTCAGAAAAAACAATATTGTAATCTAACAGCAACTGGTTGGCACACAATACTCACACAAAGCTTGCTCCTATACCCTCATTTTTCTTGATCTCCAGTAGTTTCCACAACTAAGTCAAATATCTTCCACAGATCTGACTTCCCCTTTCCCTCCTAAGCAACCAGTAAACATTCGCCCGTTTGGCATTTATTTTTCACATCCTCCGCATCCATTTTGCTGTCGATATTACTGTGTTCGGAGTTTGTTATAACCAATTTATTGATTTGATTATGATAGGCTATAGGTGAGGCCCTATTTGTCACATGCATGCGATGCTTACATGTTTCACATAAAGAGAGCAAGGCTGAGGAAATAGGTCATGTTTTTTGTAAACAAGTTAGTGATTTCGGTAACAGAAATTTTCAGTCAGAAACGAGGAAGAAACTAAATGGCTGAAATGATGTTGCATCTTCGGCATGGACAGCACAATAAACACTTGCTGTTATGTGGTGCTTTTTCACTGCAGTATGGAGGAGAGTGAGAAAATGTGCGCCTGTCACACAGGCACTCGCTGTCATTTATTTTAATACAGTGTCATCATCGGGCTCTTTCTTTAGTCATTTGTGTGTCTTAATTATTTAATCAAACAGTGTGCTTAAAGCATCAGACAAGCTCAGTGCCTATGTAGGTGATTGTATTCAAACACATAGGGTGTGTCTGATATGGAAAAATACATTTTAACATTAGAACAGGATGACTCTCGGTCGACAATTTTGTTTTTGTCGGGGACAGCCCTACAATCAGTCTTACCCTTGCTCTACTCAAAGGGCTGTATTGGAATGGCTTCATACAGTATCTGCGTGTATATCATTGACTGTATTGTCTTTTTTAGACCAAGAGGACCAAGAGAAACAAAGCGGAGCAGATCACTGATACAGATGCAGGTCATAAATTGAACTCAAATTTCACTGAATGTAATCCTTTTGCATGTGAATGTGATTTAGTATGGACATCTATTGAGCAGAGGACTAATAACAGAGTGCACATAGCATCCTTCCTTGGGTACTTAACTTCACAAAGTACACAAAGTTGGCTAATACATACTTGCCTCACAAGGTTACATGTTTTCTGACTTCTTTACCTTGGTGAATGCTGCTTTGGACACAGGTCCCTCTACATCTGTGGAATTCTCTGGGATGGCAGTTCAGGGGACATCTCACCAGGGACAATCTAATGAAAAGATCCTAAGTGAATGTGTCTCCAGGGCCTGTCAGACCAGGGCTCTTGACCTCCCGCCAATCAATCCTGATGCCTTCAACCCGATTATCATCCGGTTTCTAGAAAAACTTACTGAGGAGTATGTCCAAACTTCTATTGTAGTATTTGAATGCAATGTCATCTGGAGGATTTTATAAATTGTATGTGTGTTGGTGTGCTTTTTGGGACTAAAAACATCTAATTATCTCCTATAGGCAATGGAGGCAGTTAAGCATTGGCAGGATGGACCCTGTAAGTCGCTTAACCTTGACAATTATTCATAGATATATTAATAGATCTTTCAAGAAAATTAGATACAAGCCTTTTATCTATCTACAGTATCATCCACATTATCACAAACAGTTACATTCAAAGAGCGTTTTAGTAGCCTACTGCTTTTCATGCTTTCAAATGTATGCCACTTTCATGATTCTCATGAACATATGTGAGATTGTTTGTATCTCTTTGAGGAGCTTTGTTTCAGAGCCCGGCTATGAGTTATCAACCTACACTGTTTCGGTCCTACAGGTGATGAGGGCATTGCTTGCGGAGATGTGCCTGGAGATTGTGCGGTTTGTATCTGAGGCCATCCTGGAGGTCATCATCCCTGCAATTTTCCGTTTTGTACGGATATACAGCCATGTGTCTCCAGTATTCGTCAAGTCTCTGACAGAATCAGAGAGATCTTCTAGCACAAACCTGAAGGTTCGCAAGAGAGGCAGCAGCAAATCCTCAAGGTCTCGCACGGCCAAATCAAGCTCCTCTCGTAATGGGTATGTTCAGTCATTCCTAAAGAAACCGGTTTCACCTAACTACACATAACCCATTTTGTGAAAATATGTTTTGTTATCTGTATACCAGTTTACTCTTAATGACCAGTTTAACTGATTACTGAATTATGCATTAATGTGACTACAGTGTCTACAATGGAATATGAAATGCTGTATTGTTTGCTTTGTATTCTCAAAGGTCTCAGACAGTGTTGCCAAATACTCAGGGAGATGGTGAGTCTATATCATCTGAGCCACTCAGTGACTTTTTGGGATCACTGAGGACAGTCTCCTCACTAGTGTCCAGGATTCCTTCAAAGAGTCGCTGAACAATGTCCTCTGTATCCAAAGAGAGGGCCAGGTAGACACTCAAAGTCTATCCCGGGTTATTGTTGGAGAAGTGTCAAAGAAGGTCAATTCCATAATCTCTGTGGCCATCCAAACTCCCATCTCTGGGCGAATATCCCCTGTCTTTTTGCCAGTGGTGGTGTCTCCAGCACCAAGGTGGTTGAGGAGATGGTGTCTGGCGTTTCCAACATACTTCAGATGTACATTAATGGGAAGAGTGTTGAGCAGAGTGTTGTTCTCAGAGAGGATGGTGTTGAGGTGGATATGACACATTTAACAGGACAGGTCATGACAGCCCTCAGTGGCACTGTTTTGAACTTCAGCAATAAGGAGGAAAATGATCCCAACAAGAGGGAACTGCTTTGTGTTGTTGCTGACCATATGAAGATGTTTGAATCTTGTAAAAGTTCTGAGGAGATGCTAAAACAAGGAGAGAGCAACCTTAATATCAAAGGTGCCAAATCTAGTCTTTGTCTGTCAACACAAAGTATGGACAGACTACTCACTGAGGAGTTTCAGACCAAGGCCACTGAATCGATCCGGGAGATTGTTAAAAGATTCAGGGGTTGTACATCATGTTGTTCTGGCACTACATCATCTAGTCCAACTCCTAGGATAGGTGAGATTGGAGACCTTATGATCGACCCTGAGGCCTCTGAGTTGGTAAGTACCTTTGTTTCAGACATGGACAATCTTACCCAGTCTATCAGGTCATCCCGCTCTCCTGCACAGAGTGAGCAGATCCTTCTTGAAAACCATCAGAGTAAGATCTGGTCTTACACTGTTGGTTGTTACTACGACATGAAAAATACGCTGAAGAGGCTTCTTACCTGTCCAGAAAAAGGGGATCTCTCAAGTACATTTGTGGAGAGCACAAGAGATTCTTTCACAATGGTTCCAACTTTGTACCTGGACTTCGATCATTCCAGTAACGGTGAGGCTGACACATCGGAGTCCTTTTCTTGTAAACCACTTTTAATAACCCCCTCATCCATGAATGAACAAAAAGGACAAAGTGAGACCCCAAAACCTTTCTTGGCTCTCAAAAAGTATTTGCAAGACCAAGTCCTCCTTGACACCACAAAAGAGATTGCCAGCCAGGTTCTAGTCTTGTATAAGACTGAGGTGATGGAGAAGTTCTCATCTTCTGTTGGAGAGTGTGATTCTGAAGAGTCTCTGGAGGCCAATCTATTTGTGGATGGCATCATGTCTGACTTGAATGATTTCACCAGTTCTTGTTCCGCCTCACCATCTGAGTTGTTAGACAGTGAACAATGTCTCTCCGATGTGAAGGTCATCGATGGTGTTACACCAATACATGACGAGACTCTCAAACAGGCTCCCAGTGAAAGTTTAGATTCTCAGGTGACTTGTAATAGTGATTCTCTTGAAATCCAAGCGGACCTTCAAACCTGTACCAATGAGGTCATTAGTCAGATCCTCACTGTGTATCACTCTGAGGAATCCATGGAGGAAAGCCTCTCTAGCCTAAAAGGAGATACAGAAGACCTGTCCAAGCTTTTGGATGCCGTTGTTTCTCAGATTGACGTCCTTGCCGCCTCCAAATCATATTTATCTGTTGATGACTATGCTGTCAATACACAGGACAATATGCATGGTGAGATCAACAATGATGAAGAGGAAGCATCCACTAGAAGTCTTAAATCCACAGCCTTTGACAAACTATGTACTGAGGAGTTTCAAACTAAAGCCTCACATATGGCTGGTGGGATCCTTCGATCAGGGTTGATTGGCATTGTAAATACCAGCCTTAATGGTAGAAGTGCAGACATTTGTGCAGAGTCCAGTAATGATGATGATGATAGAGATGTCAAAATCCTTCAGAAGAGTGGAACTCCATCTTTATTCACCTCTTCTCTGCACACCATTTCAGCAGCGTCCAACATCGTCATAAGCATCACTAAAGACCTTAATAGCTTCACCCAGATGACTAAAATGTCTGCTGCTTCAGTGTCTGACCAGTTGGAGAGATCCCTGTCAGCTTCAACCCTTCCTGGCAGTGTTCACAACGGGGCCAATGTGAAAGGAAATATAATTTGGCCAGGCACTGTTAACCTGTTCAACAATGTGTTCACCAAGGTCAAGGACTTTTTGCCCAGCAACAACCGGTCCTCCTAGACAATGTGGTTGAGGCCCCCAAACATGCCGAATCCATATGCAGAACAGCTACTTCTACACAAATGACGGACAGTGAACATGAGGGCAGCCAGACCAACATGGTGAATTATTCCAAAGCCTTAATTAGTCAGACTCTGATGACAATCCAGAGGAGAGTGTCTATGTCAGAGAGGATGAGCACCTCAGAGAAAGGTTTCTTGACTCGTTCCATAGTGGGCTCCATGTTGGAGGATGTTGACATGGTGAGAACTGATGGACACGAGATACACCGGCCATCCTCCTCAAAGTCCTCCCTGTCCATCACCTCTGCCATGACCAGAGGGTCCCAGAGTGATTTTACAAATTCTCTTCCAGGGACTCCAGTCTCCAATGAGTGGCCTGTTGAAAGCTATTGTCCTATCATTAGGAGTTCGGTCATTGATATGAGTGACTCCTCAACTCATTCACAAGGGTCAACAAATTACACAAGGCTAACCATCTCTGCCATAGTTGACACTGTTATGGAGGTAATTCCAAGAGAAGATACGGAACACATAGCCACTGCAGATGATGTCACTTCTTTTACAAGAAGACTTGCGAGACTAAGCTCCAGGGACGGTCTTCAGAACTTCTCACATGAGCTCACTGACAAAGTTTATGAGCTCATAAAAAGTTACAACACCCCTCAGGCTCTTTTTGTGCCAGCTGGCAAGAGCGTGTCTGACTCTATTCTTTTGAAGCTGAAGACAGAATTGAATGCTTCTGAAGAATCCAGGGAGTTTCCATCTGACCTTGTGTACTCCTTTGCTGAGGAGTCAATAAAACGTCTGCTACAGCAGATTATCTTCTGGCTTCCTCCACCATCACAAGGATCCGGTTTCTGCCAAACTATCATCTCTGATGGTTCTCTGCAGGACACAAGTCGGCTTATCCCGAGCTCTTCTGCCATCTCCATTAGTTCCCCACAGGTTTACTGTGACACAAAGAGCCTTTTCACCAATATAATGGTCAATCAGGTCATGGATACCTGTTCTGTGGCCTCAAATTCATCAGTAAAATTATCAGAGTTGATGAACATAATCAATGGGTTGTCCCCAACTGATGCTGGAACACTTGACCCTGACAGACCGGCTCTCATGACCACTAGCCGTCAGTCTAGTGCCAAATCATTGCCTAGACCCTCTATGTCTGGCAGCAGCACACACAACGGTGGAACTGTGGATATTCAAGTTTTAGGAGAGGTGGAATCCAAGATGGATAACAAAGATCTGGAGATGTCTAGTGTCTCTGTGCATCCATCAACTCCATCAGCCATGGACTCCGATACACATGCCTCATTTGACTCCACTAGCAATGACTACACCTCTTTGGTACTTTTACTGATTATTAGATTGCTGTCAATGATCACCCCTATCACATTACTGGAATCCTCTGATATTGGTGAAACATCAAGAGTTCTCACAAAGAGGATTCTGTCTGAGTTCTGTGGCACCTCAGGCCTTGAACCAACTCAAGCCTACCCCAGAATCTGAAAATCAAAAAGATTTTCAAGGCTGTCTACAAGGGGCTTCTTCAAGAATTTGGGTCAGAGAAGATGCTCCAGGTTGCAATGAAGTCAAGGGATTATGCATTTGACGATGCCCTGGTCAAATCATTAACTAGGGAACTGCTAACTAAATGCAATGAGGCTAGCTCTTCACCTCACTCCATGACCCAGTTGTCATCACACAATGCACTTGGCAGTGACGAGGTAGGTAATTCTGGGCTTCCAACAACTGGTACAAAGGAAAAGAAGAGAGGAAGATTCAACGCTCTCTGTGGATTCAACCCAAAGGTACATATGTCAATCAAATACATAAAAATAATGATATTCATTACATACAGTATGATGGTAAACACTGATACCTTTTGTGTGCAATTTCTGTACAAATGACTGTTTGTTTTCCAGTGTACACAGAAGGTCAACAAGAGGAACCACTGCACTCCAACACCTTCCCAGAACCAGACCCCTGCTATCAGTGAAACAGGTAAGTCAATACACTCAAATGTGTACTGAACAAAAATATAAACACAACTTGCAACAATTTCAAAGATTTGATTGAGTTACAGTTCATATAAGGAAATCAGTCAATTGAAATACGTTCATTAGGCCCTTATCTATGGATTTCACATGACTGGGAATACAGATATGCATCTATTCGTCACAGATACCTAGGGGCGTGGATCAGAAAACCAGTCAGTATCTAGTGTGATCACCATTTGATCACCAGCGTGACACTTCTCCTTCGCATAGAGTTGATCAGGATGTTGATTGTGGCCCATGGAATGTCCCTACTCCTCTTCAATAGCTGTGCAAAGTTGTTGAATATAGGTGGGAACTGGAACACGCTGTTGTTCACGTCAATCCAGAGCATCACAAACATGCTAAATGGGTGACATGTCTGGTGATTATGCAGGCCTTTCGACATGCGGCCATGCATTATCATGCTGAAACATGAGGTGATGGCGGCGGATGAATGGCACGACAATGGGCCTGCATAATAATCTCGTGACGGTATCTCTGTGCATTCAAATTGCCATTGATAAAATGCAATTGTGTTCGTTGTCCGTAGCTTATGCCTGCCCACACCATAACCCTACAGCCAACACAACGCTGTGGTTGTGAGGCCGGTTGGACATACTGACAAATTCTCTAAAACAACATTGAAGAAAAGAAATAAACATTAAATTCTCTGGCCACAGGTCTGGTGGACATTCCTGCAGTCAGCATGCCAAATGCACGCTCAAAACTAGTCAACCAGCGTTTTCCCTTGCTCCTATTTTTCTCAGTTTCTGAGACATCTGTGGCATTGTGTTGTGTGACAAAACTGCACATTTTAGCGTGGCCTTTTATTGTCTCCCGCACGAGTTGCACCTTTGTAATGATCATGCTTTTTAACCCACAAGAGTCTAAAGCCCTGTCTAGGCCGAGGGGTTTGTATCGGCCTTACTGCTGTTAGCCCATACAAACGCATTGAATAACAGATTCAGTACATGGAACTGAAGTGTCTGTCCTAAATCTGATAGATATAAGAAAGTTTGAATATATATATAATATACAGTCTATATATATATACAGTCTCAATCCGCCTATTTAACGCAGAAGCCCCCAGGGCTTAGACTATATATATATATATATATATATATATATATATATATATAGTGTGTGTATGTATGTATGTATGTGTGTATATGTATGTATATATATTTTTTGCATGTTTTTATCCCCTTCTTTTTGGCACTAAACAGTCCTGGGGGGGGCCTATGTAACACTTCTGCGTTAAATAGGCGGATTGAGACTGCTAGGCTACCTGCTGCCCTACATTTGTAAATTATGTAGAATATTACAATTTAAATAATAATAATGCAATACTAATTATTCACACTAACTAGGGTCAGTTAACATTTTCTTTATGTTTACATTTTTTTTCTTCCAGCAATTGTCAATGATCAAGAATCCTGCCTTACAGAGAGTGTATGCTCCACCAAGAAGAAACCAAGGAAGCGTTCGCTCATTTCTAGGATGTTTTCAGCTATAGGCAAAGCCTTGTCCAGTCCCTTTACTTCCTGCTATAAAAGGAAGAGCACCTAAACTATATTTCAAAATATATATTTGAAATAAACATAATTGCATTAATTCTTCATGTTGATTGTTTTTCATTATATATTATTGGATGATATAAAGTGTAGTATTAGTAATAGTAGAAGTTGTATAGTTGACTATATTACTTTTAAGATACATTAAAAAAAAGAATAGTGTTCATTTGAAGTCTGATGTTTACATACACCTTAGCCAAATACATTTAAACTCCGTTTTTCACAATTCCTGCCATTTAATCCTTGTAAAAATTCTGTGTCTTCGGTCAGTCAGGATCACCACATTATTTTAAGAATGTGAAATGTCAGAATAATAGTAGAGAGAATGATTTATTTCAGCTTTTATTTCTTTCATCACGTTCCCAGTGGGTCAGAAGTTTACATACACTCAATTATTATTTGGTAGCATTGCCTTTAAATTGTTTAACTTGGGTCAAACATTTCGAGTGGCCTTCCACAAGCTTCCCACAATAAGTTGACTGAATTTTGGCCCATTCCCCCTGACAGAGCTGGTGTAACTGAGTCAGGTTTGTAGACCTCCTTGCTTGCACACGCTCTTTCAGTTCTGCCCACACATTTTCTATAGGATTGAGGTCAGGGCTTTGTGATGGCCACTCCAATACCTTGACTTTGTTGTCCTTAAGTCATTTTGCCACAACTTTGGAAGTATGCTTGGGGATATTGTCCATTTGGAATACCCACTTGCGACCAAGCTTTAACCTCCTGACTGATGTCTTGAGCTGTTGCTTCAATATATATACACTGCTAAAAAAAAACACAATGTAACTCCAAGTTAATCACACTTCTGTGAAATCAAACTGTCCACTTAGGAAGCAACACCGATTGACAATAAATTTCACATGCTGTTGTGTAAATGGAAAAGATAACAGGTGAAAATTATAGGCAAATTACAAGGTGCAGGTGGTGACCACAGACCACTTCTCAGTTCCTATGCTTCCTGATGTTTTGGTCACTTTTGAATGCTGGCGGTGCTTTCACTCTAGCGGTAGCAGCTCATCCAGGATGGCACATCAATGCGAGCTGTGGCAAGAAGGTTTGCTGTGTCTGTCAGCGTAGTGTCCAGAGCATGGAGGCGCTACCAGGAGACAGACCAGTACATCAGAAGACGTGGAGGAGGCCAACAACACAGCAGCAGGAACGCTAACTCCGCCTTTGTGCAAGGAGGAGCAGGAGGAGCACTGCCAGAGCCCTGCAAAATGACCTCCAGTAGGCCACAAATGTGCATGCGTCTGCTCAAACGGTCAGAAACAGACTCCATGAGGGTGGTATGAGGGCCCGACGTCCACAGGTGGGGGTTGTGCTTACAGCTCAACACCGTCCTCTGGACGGCTCTGACAACTACCAATACCTGGGTGTCTGGTTAGACTGTAAACTCTCCTTCCAGACTCACATTAAGCATCTCCAATCCAAAATTAAATCTAGAATTGGCTTCCTATATCGCAACAAAGCATCCTTCACTCATGCTGCCAAACATACCCTCGTAAAACTGACCATACTACCGATCCTCGACTTCGGTGATGTCATCTATAAAATAGCCTCCAACACTCTACTCAACAAACTGGATGCATTCTATCACAGTGCCATCTGTTTTGTCACCAAAGCCCCATACACTACCCACCATTGCGACCTGTACGCTCTCGTTGGCTGGCCCTCGCTTCATACTCGTCGCCAAACCCACTGGCTACAGGTTATCTACAAGTCTCTGCTAGGTAAAGCCCCACCTTATCTCAGCTCACTGGTCACCATAGCAGCACCCACTCGTAGCACGCACTCCAGCAGGTATATCTCACTGGTCACCCCCAAAGCCAATTCCAGTTCTCTGCTGCCCATGACTTGGAATGAATTGCAAAAATCTCTGAAGCTGGAGACTCATATATCCCTCACTATCTTTAAGCACCAGCTGTCAGAGCAGCTTACAGATCACTGCACCTGTACATAGCCCATCTGTAAATAGCCCATCTACCTACCTCATCCCCATACTGGTATTTATTGATTTATTTTGCTCCTTTGCGCCCCAGTATCTCTACCTGCATATTCACCTTCTGCTGATCTACCTTTCCAGTGTTTAATTGCTATATTGTAATTACTTCGCCACCATGGCCTATTTATTTCCTTAACTCACCTCATTTGCACTCACTGTATATAGACTTTTTGTTTTCTTTTGTTCTACTGTATTATTGACTGTATGTTTTGTTTATTCCATGTGTAACTCTGTGTTGTTGTATGTGTCGAATTGCGACGCTTTATCTTGGCCAGGTCGCAGTTGCAAATGAGAACTTGTTCTCAACTAGCCTACCTGGTTAAATAAAGGTGAAATAAATCAAATTAAAATAAAACATATCCACATCATTTTCTAATTTCCTCATGATGCCATCTATTTCGTGAAGTGAACCAGTCCCTCCTGCAGCAAAGCACCCCCACAACATGATGCTGCCACCCCCGTGCTTCACGGTTGGGATGGTGTTCTTCGACTTGCAAGCCATTACGGCCAAACAACTCTATTTTTGTTTCATCAGACCAGAGGATATTTCTCCAAAAAGTATGATCTTTGTCCCCATGTGCAGTTGCAAACCGTAGTCTGTCTTTTTTATGGCGGTTTTGGAGCAGTGGCTTCTTCCTTGCTGAGCGGCCTTTCAGGTTATGTCGATATAGGACTCGTTTAACTGTGGATATAGATACTTTTGTACCTGTTTCCTCCAGCATCTTCACAAGGTCCTTTGCTGTTGTTCTGGGATTGATTTTCACTTTTCGCACCAAAGTACGTTCATCTCTAGGAGACAGAACGTGTCTCCTTCCTGAGTAGTATGACGGCTGTGTGGTCCAATGGTGTTTATACTTGTGTACTGTTATTTGTACAACTGAACATGGTACCTTCAGGCATTTAGAAATTGCTCCCAAGGATGAACCAGTCTTGTGGAGTTCTACAAAAAACAATCTGAGGTCCTGGCTGATTTCCCCATGATGTCAAGCAAAGAGGCACTGAGTTTGAAGGTAGGCCTTGAAATACATCCACAGGTACACCTCCAATTGACTCAAATGATGTCAAGTAGCCTATATCAGAAGCTTCTAATGCCATGACATTTTCTGGAATTTTACAAGCTGTTTAAAGGCACAGTCAACTTAGTGTATGTCAACTTCTGACCCACTGGAATTGTGATACAGTGAATTAATCTGTCCGTAAACAATTGTTGGGAAAATTAGAAAAAAGAGACGTGGAGAATGAGGTTGGAGTTGGCTGTGTAGAACAGGGTAAACAGGCCCTGAGGGGAATCAAAGGTAGTGGTGGTGAGTAAAATCCAGAGCAAGGTAGTTGGGTGGTGAGATGTGGAACAGGAGACAGGAGCCAGAGACAGAGCGATAACTGCAATGAGAAGATACATGGTGTCAGGCAGGGAAACAGGCACAGCAGGGTAACAGGATATTGAATAATCATAAATGGCTAGACTATATATAGAATACATATATGGCAGCTCTGCTTCTAGCTCCTAAGCAACTTTGCAGTATTTGCAGTGTGTTATTCCTTACATTATTAGGGCAGAAACTTTTTTGTGTTATTACATACAGCCAGAAATAACTTTTGGATGTCAGAGCGGCGGTAACTCAACAGCATTACGACCAGGAATTTAGTTTATTGCCGAGGCTGCTCCAAAACACAGCTGGCGGGGAAGAGGTATTCGGAGTGGACTTCTAGTCCGAGTCAGGAGGCGTGCACACCATCCACCGCTTCCAAGTATATTATTCGCAAATGTTCAGTGTCTGGATAATAATGTAGACAAGCTCAGGGCGAGGAGCATGGCTCTCGGGATATACTGTCCCCATCCATACAGCCAGCTGGGTTCTCACTACCAGGGTTGGGTAGGTTACTTTCTAAATGTAATCCGTTAGTTACTAGTTACCTGTCCAAATTTGTAATCAATATAATCCAACATAACTTTTGGATTACCCAAACTCAGTAATGTAATCTGATTACATTCAATTACTTTTATATTACTTTCCCCTTAAGAGGCATTAGAAGAAGACAAAAATGTATTTTACCAATTGAACAACATCTATTGCAGGATAAATCAATGTTAATGTTTACATAGCTGGCTATCACGTTTCAGGTAAGACCCAAATGCAGACTGTGTTGAAGTAACCATGTTTATTACAGCAACAGGGGCAGGCAAACGACAGGTCAAGGCAGGCAAGGGTCGATAATTTAGACTAGTGGCAACGTATGGGATGGCAGGCAGGGGCAGGCAGAATGGTCTAGCAGGCAGGATCAGAGTCCGGACAGGAAAGGGTCAAATCTAGGAGGGTCAGAAAAGAGAGAATGGGGAAAAGCAGGAGCAGAGACAAAACGCTGGTTGACTTGACAAACAAGACGAAATGGCAACACACAAACAGAGAACACAGGTATAAGTACCCAGGGGAAAATGGGGAAGATGGGCGACACCTGGAGGGGGGTGGAGACAAGCACAAGGATAGGTGAAACATATCAGGGTGTGACAGCTGGCCATATATGATGTTGGTTATGTAGGCTTCTTCTAACCCATCGCTTTCTACTACATATAATAATACAATTAAATGATAACTTTACATTAAAAACCAAAGTCTATCAGAATTCCAGTCATTACAATAAATGTTATACCCCTTGATATTCAAGAATAGACTTGGGAATATGGAAGTATGGATTATCCAAATTGTTTTACCTGAGCATAACCCCAAAAGGAAGGACTTATTAGCCAGATCTACTCTGTTGATTGGGCTCATTGATTCGAGTTGAAAAATCAATGCTGCGTTCATTTAATTGCATGCTTTGAACACTACTGAAAAGTGCAATTTACATGTGAAAAATGAATGCCATATGCTGCATTTGCTGCAGGGTTATTGTTTACCTTTCTGTTGGTGACACTTGCGTCAGAGGCATCCAGGCAACACAGAATGGCACTTGATCCAGACAGAAACTCAGCTACTGTTCTGTTCAATCGTTAGGCATCTTTTGAGTACAATATACACTACCGGTCAAATGTTTTAGAACACCTATTCATTCATGGGTTTTTCTTTATTTTTATTATTTTCTACATTGTAGAATAATAGTGAGGACATTAAAACTATGAAATAACACATGGAATCATGTAGTAACCAAAAAAGTGTTAAACAAATCAAAATATATTTTATATTTGAGATTCTTCAAATTGCCACCCTTTGCCTTGATGACAGCTTTGCACACTCTTGGCATTCTCTCAACCAGCTTCATGAGGTAGTCACCTGGGTCCTCAGATCCTCAAAAGGTTCCACAGCTGCAACATTGATTTTATCACTGCCTGGTACGGCAACTGTTCGGCCTCCGACCGCAAGGTACCAGAGGGTAGTCTGTACGGCCCAGTACATCACTGGGGTGAAACTGCCTGCCACACAGGACCTCTTCACCTATGTGGTGTCAGAGGAAGACCTGAAAATTTACGAAAGACTCTAGCCACCCAAACCATAGACTGTTCACTCTGAATTTGGCAGTACATCCAAGCAGCCTCACAATCGCAGACCATGTGTAACCATGCCAGTCAAGGACATCCACATCCAGCTTTTTTACCTGCAGGATGGGCTGAGACAAGCCAACCGGACAGCTGATGAAACTGTGGGTTTGCATAACCGAAGAAATTCTGTGACCAACAGATGCATATCTGAATATATGTAAAATATGTATATTAGGGCATTATGTATTTATTTCAATTGACTGATTTGCAATTGACTGATTTTCAATTGACTGATTTACTTTTATGAACTGAAACTCAGTTTTATCTTTGAAATTGTTGTGTAAATATTTTTATTCAGTGTAACTGTTATGCAGGTGAGTGAGGACCCAAAAGCGACTGAACAGAAACTGAGTTTATTAAAGTCCAAACAGGGAAAACATAATCCTCAATCTTTACAGGAGATGTCCAAACAGGGAAAACATAAATCCTCTAGTTGTTGAGGAGAATTGCAGGACAAGCGGCAACAGGCTGCAGGTCCCTTCGGGTAGGCGCGGGCCGTAGCGGACAGAGACACCTGCTCACACGCAGCATCTGATGAAAAGGCAAAACACGACAGGACGGAACAAGGGCACAGCAAACAAGAATCCGACAAGGACAGAGGCAGAAACCGAGAGAGAAATAGAGACCTAATCAGAGGGCAAAATAGGGGACAGGTGTGAGAGAGTAAACGAGGTCGTTAGGAGAATGAGGAACAGCTGGGAGCAGGAACGGAACGATAGAGAGAGAGAGGGATAGAGAGAGAGAAAGAAACCTAATACGACCAGCAGAGGGAAACGAAGAGAAGAGAAAGCACAGGGACAAGACATGACAATACAATACATGACAGTAACTTTTCATTTATTCTTTAAATGTATTTTATTTTGTATTATTCTTCTTTTTTTTAAGTTAAGCATTGGCAGGATGGACCCTGTAAGTCCCTTAACCTTGAAAATTATTCATAGATATATTAATAGATGTTTCAAGAAAATTAGATACAAGCCTTTTATCTATCTACAGTATCATCCACATTATCACAAACAGTTACATTCAAAGAGCATTTTAGTAGCCTACTGCTTTTCATGCTTTCCAATGTATGCCACTTTCATGATTCTCATGAACATATGTGAGATTGTTGGTATCTCTTCAAGGAGCTTTGTTTCAGAGCCCGGCTATGAGTTATCTACCTACACTGTTTCGGTCCTACAGGTGATGAGGGCATTGCTTGCGGAGATGTGCCTGGAGATTGTGCGGTTTGTAGCTGAGGCCATCCTGGAGGTCATCATCCCTGCAATTTTCCGTTTTGTACGGATATCCAGCCATGTGTCTCCAGTATTCGTCAAGTCTCTGACAGAATCAGAGAGATCTTCTAGCACAAACCTGAAGGTTCGCAAGAGAGGCAGCAGCAAATCCACAAGATCTCGCACGGCCAAATCAAGCTCCTCTCGTAATGGGTATGTTCAGTCATTCCTAAAGAAACCGGTTTCACCTAACTACACATAACCCATTTTGTGAAAATATGTTTTGTTATCTGTATAACAGTTTACTCTTAATGGCCAGTTTAACTGATTACTGAATTATGCATTAATGTGACTACAGTGTCTACTATTGAATATGGAATGCTGTATTGTTTGCTTTGTATTCTCAAAGGTCTCAGACAGTGTTGCCAAATACTCAGGGAGATGGTGAGTCTATATCATCTGAGCCACTCAGTGACTTTTTTGTGATCACTGAGGACAGTCTCCTGGCTAGTTTCCAGGATTCCTTCAAAGAGTCGCTGAACAATGTCCTCTGTATCCAAAGAGAGGGCCAGGTAGACACTCAAAGTCTATCCCGGGTTATTGTTGGAGAAGTGTCAAAGAAGGTCAATTCCATAATCTCTGTGGCCATCCAAACTCCCATCTCTGGGCGAATATCCCCTGTCTTTTTTGCCAGTGGTGGTGTCTCCAGCACCAAGGTGGTTGAGGAGATGGTGTCTGGCATTTCCAACATACTTCAGATGTACATTAATGGGAAGAGTGTTGAGCAGAGTGTTGTTCTCAGAGAGGATGGTGTTGAGGTGGATATGACACATTTAACAGGACAGGTCATGACAGCCCTCAGTGGCACTGTTTTGAACTTCAGCAATAAGGAGGAAAATGATCCCAACAAGAGGGAACTGCTTTGTGTTGTTGCTGACCATATGAAGATGCTTGAATCTTGTAAAAGTTCTGAGGAGATGCTAAAACAAGGAGAGAGCAACCTCAATATCAAAGGTGCCAAATCTCGTCTTCGTCTGTCAACACAAAGTATGGACAGACTACTCACTGAGGAGTTTCAGACCAAGGCCACTGAATCGATCCAACCCAAAGGTACATTAGTCATCAAAATACAAATGATAAAGATTATTTTTATTCATTACGTAAAGTATGATGGTAAACACTGATAACTTGTGTGTGCTATTTCTCCTACTGTACAAATGACTGTTTGTTTTCTAGTGTACACAGAAGGTCAACAAGAAGACCCACTGCACTCCAACACCTTCCCAGAACCAGACCCCTGCTATCAGTGAAACAGGTAAGTCAATACACTCAAATGTGTACTGAAATACGTTCATTAGGCCCTTATCTATGGATTTCACATGACTGGGAATACAGATATGCATCTGTTCATCACAGATATCTTAACAAAAGGTAGGGGCGTGGATCAGAAAACCAGTCAGTATCTGGTGTGATGACCATTTGCCTCATGCAGCGTGATAATTCTCCTTCGCATAGAGTTGATTAGGCTGTTGATTGTGGCCTTTGGAATGTTGTCGCAATCCTCTTCAATGACGGATCACCACCTCAAGCTGAACTTTGGCAAGACGGAGCTGCTCTTCCTCCCGGGGAAGGACTGCCCGTTCCATGATCTCGCCATCACGGTTGACAACTCCATTGTGTCCTCCTCCCAGAGCGCTAAGAACCTTGGCGTGATCCTGGACAACACCCTATCGTTCTCAACTAACATCAAGGCGGTGGCCCGTTCCTGTAGGTTCATGCTCTACAACATCCGCAGAGTACGACCCTGCCTCACACAGGAAGCGGCGCAGGTCCTAATCCAGGCACTTGTCATCTCCCGTCTGGATTACTGCAACTCGCTGTTGGCTGGGCTCCCTGCCTGTGCCATTAAACCCGTACAACTCATCCAGAACGCCGCAGCCCGTCTAGTGTTCAACCTTCCCAAGTTCTCTCACGTCACCCCGCTCCTCCGCTCTCTCCACTGGCTTCCAGTTGAAGCTCGCATCCGCTACAAGACCATGGTGCTTGCCTACGGAGCTGTGAGGGGAACGGCACCTCAGTACCTCCAGGCTCTGATCAGGCCCTACACCCAAATAAGGGCACTGCGTTCATCCACCTCTGGCCTGCTCGCCTCCCTACCACTGAGGAAGTACAGTTCCCGCTCAGCCCAGTCAAAACTGTTCGCTGCTCTGGCTCCCCAATGGTGGAACAAACTCCCTCACGACGCCAGGACAGCGGAGTCAATCACCACCTTCCGGAGACACCTGAAACCCCACCTCTTTAAGGAATACCTAGGATAGGATAAAGTAATCCTTCTCACCCCCCCCTTAAAATATTTAGATGCACTATTGTAAAGTGGCTGTTCCACTGGATGTCATAAGGTGAATGCACCAATTTGTAAGTCGCTCTGGATAAGAGCGTCTGCTAAATGACTTAAATGTAATGTAATGGATCTCCTCCCAGACCTGGACTAAAGCATCCACCAACTCCTGGACAGTCTGTGGTGCAACGTGGCGTTGTTGGATGGAGCGAGACATGATGTCCCAGATGTGCTCAATTGGATTCAGGTCTGGGGAACGGGCGGGCCAGTCCATAGCATCAATGCCTTCCTCTTGCAGGAACTGCTGACACACTCCAGCCACATGAGGTCTAGCATTGTCTTGCATTAGGAGGAACCCAGGGCCAACCATACCAGCATATGGTCTCACAAGGGGTCTGAGGATCTCATCTCGATACCTAATGGCAGTCAGGCTACCTCTGGCGAGCACATGGAGGGCTTTGCTGCCCCCCAAAGAAATGCCACCCCACACCATGACTGACCCACCACCAAACCGGTCATGCTGGAGGATGTTGCAGGCAGCAGAATGTTCTCCACCGCGTCTCCAGACTCTGTCACGTCTGTCACATGTGCTCAGTGTGAACCTGCTTTCATCTGTGAAGAGAACAGGGCGCCAGTGGCGAATTTGCCAATCTTGGTGTTCTCTGGCAAATGCCAAACGTCCTGCACGGTGTTGGGCTGTAAGCACAACCCCCACCTGTGGACTTCGGGCCCTCATACCACCCTCATGGAGTCTGTTTCTGACCGTTTGAGCAGACACATGCACATTTGTGGCCTGCTGGAGGTCATTTTGCAGGGCTCTGGCAGTGCTCCTCCTGCTCCTCCATGCACAAAGGCGGAGGTAGCGGTCCTGCTGCTGGGTTGTTGCCCTCCTACGGCCTCCTCCACGTCTCCTGATGTACTGGCCTGTCTTTTGGTAGCTCCTCCATGCTCTGGACACTACGCTGACAGACACAGCAAACCTTCTTGCCACAGCTCGCATTGATGTGCCATCCTGGATGAGCTACACTACCTGAGCCAATTGTGTGGGTTGTAGACTCCGTCTCATGCTACCACTAGAGTGAAAGCACCACCAGCATTCAAAAGTGACCAAAACATCAGCCAGGAAGCATAGGAACTGAGAAGTGGTCTGTGGTCACCACCTGCAGAACGACTCCTTTATTGGGGGTGTCTTGCTAATGACCTGTTGTCTATTCAATTTGCACAACAGCAAAACAGCAGAACTGTTCTTCCCCAAGTAAAACATTTCTCAACTGGTAATAACTCCATATTATCATTAATTGAGAAATGTATTAATTGATTCGTTTTTACTGGTTTGTTGTGAATGTGAAGCAAGGGTTTTATGCTTTTGATTCCACAGCACTGTTTACTGTTTTTGTTTTTAATTCACTATTTTCATTAGCTCTAGTACAGTTGATATATAAAGCATCTAATTCCGTTCCAACGAGAGGTTCACATAACAATGTCTTTGAAGCTTTTGAGCTTCTACCCACAATAGCACCACCAACACCCAATTGGAAAAACAGAGAATTTATTCAAGGCAATGTCATTATCCCTTCAGTAATGTTTCATCACCCTCTAATTGTCAGATTAGATTGGAGAAGGTTACTGCAGACCAATAACTTTGCAATAGTATTTGGTAGTATTTGGTCTGTAATCGAAAGGGGTAATAAGGGTAATAAGAACTTTTGGCAAGTTTTACAATGCACTACAACTGCATTCTCAGCATTATTCCTTTTGGCTCTAGTTAGGGATGCCAATATTTTTTAAACTGTCGTTTTCTTACTTTTTCTCATTCAGTTTCCTAGTTATTGCTGACTTCATGACTGGCTCGCGGTAGCATTACTTCAGGTTATTACAGTAAACGAGAAATCCCTCAATCTGCCGTATATTTTTCAGATTCACATAATTAAAGTAATACTGCCATTGCCTAGGGGTTTTGTTAGGAATTTATTGGTTTCCAGAAGTCCTGATTTGACGGGTTTGACTCTGCTTCTCCTTTAGCTGGCACATGTCTCCCCCCTGGCTGCCTGTGTGTGTTGCCTGGTTCCACAAACTGCTTGCTTTTTTCACTCCAGGTCAAGTCTGTCATCAACCTCCTGTTTGCTGCCTAAACCAGAGACGTCTCAGCACTAAGGAGGTCAAGTATGCAACTCTCTTACACACTCTCTTCCTTAACACACACGCACATACACGCACACACAAATTCACAGAAACACACCAAACATAATGACTGTCCCTCAGTGTGTACAACGGCACTAAAGCCCTGCTGTCCATGATATGCAAATTATAACATTTTTGAATCATGTTAATTTCATGACAATGGAATGTTTAGATCTTCATTCATAGTGATAAATCATCTTTTGCATCTCTGACTTACTTCCGTCTTCTTTCTTTGGCCGTTTATCGTCCATCTCGTGACACTGCTGACCTGTTTCTGTATGTCTGCAGATTTGCTCTGTCCTCCGTGGACATGGAGCAGAGGGACTATGACTCCAGGACGGCTTTACATGTGGCAGCAGCAGAAGGTACTTCTCACAGCCTCCTTTTCCTGTCACACACAGGGACAGATTGTGTGTGTGTGTCAGGGTCATCTGGGAGTGTTTGGCAGACCCCCTCTGTGTCGTAGGGTTAATTTGTTGTTGTCCCTCGGTTACTGCACCGTGTAGTGTTTGACGTCTTTGCTGCAGTGTGTGAGAGAGAAAGTGTGTAGGAGTGTGTGTTTGTTTCTTAAATAACCCTATCTGCTCTATTTTCAGGATGTGCAGAGGTGGTGAGCTTCCTCTTGGAGGCGTGCAAAGTCAACCCTGTTCCCATTGATAGGTATGACCACTTTGTCTGTCCGCCTGTCTGTCATATCTGTGTTTGTGTTTTGGGTGGGAAGGTAGGTGTGGGTGGATGATTGAGAGACTGTATCATATACTTGTGTGAGAGTCTACAATGCAGTCCCACTCAAAAGAACACTTATGGTCGACCATGAGGGATTTATTTGAACTGTACCCTTTAGCATTTTCACACCTGAAGAGTCGTGTTAGTTCCCAAAAGGAATACCTTTGTAGGCCAGTCCAACCTCAGTCAGTCACACTGCTCATTATCTTTCCGGTAGGTGGGATAAGACCCCAATGGAAGAGGTCTTGCATTTTGGCCATCACGACATGGTCACCATCCTCCAGGACTATCAAAACAAGTACAACCCACAAGAGGCCCCCAAGAAGGACAAGGGGACAACAGAGAACAACCTGGGCGGCCTGCTGTAGTGTAGTAATCCAAGCCAGGTGATGGCGCCACGCTGCTTTTGTATCCTCTCTAATAGACTGCTGTTTCTTTGGTGGGATAAACACTTTTTGGATTTTTGTCGACTTTGTATGATGACTTTATTTCTGAACTGTGTGTTTGATTAAATGTGTTTTACATTTTTTATACTCCTTTGTTTTACTGTAAGTGTTTTGCTTTACCATTTGTGGTGCGCTTTGGTGACGGTGTTGCTTGTTTTGGCTGTATCTTTCCTCTTTCGTCCTCTAACCTTTCCCTCACCAAGTGCGTGTGTGTGTGTGTGTGTGTGTGTGTGTGTGTGTGTGTGTGTGTGTGTGTGTGTGTGTGTGTGTGTGTGTGTGTGTGTGTGTGTGTGTGTGTGTGTGTGTGTGTGGTGAGAGAGTCCCATATCAAAGTGCAGAATCTGATTGAATCTTTGTGACATTGGTGTGCAATGTAAAGTGATATTATTATACATATGCTGCTACATGTAAATTGTATATTTATGTACTGCATAAAGTAAATATATGTCATGTTATCAAGTTCCAATACTTAATATAATTTAATATAATAGTTTAGCAGTTTGGTATTTTTCCTGGAGGGCCACAATGTGTAGTACTCTTTGGCCAAACCAGGCACACTAGAGTCTATGGTGAATCGGAAATTCAGCTTATGTTGGCACTAATATCACTCCATAACATTCTAGCTATACTTAGTGGTTAATGCCTGGTTGGAAAAAATGAAAAAGACTGTAGCTCCTAAAGACATGATGGGCCACCACTTGGGTAGAAGCACTATATGGTCCTGTAGCCTACTTTGTCAAATGTAAACAAGTTTAGGATGTCAAATGTTACCAAACATCCTACACTTCCATTAGTCCCAGTCAAACGTATCTTGACCTTTATCAAGCCTACTGCATATTCCCTTTAGCTTTAATTTCAATTTCATTTTATTGTACTTTGTTTGGGACGGCACAAGATACTTAAAAAAAAAGTATGTATATTTCTGGTCTAGTGTTCTTTTTTTGTATTATGATTTTCTCATAACAATGGAATTTTCCTTCTCTATTGCTCAATACTGTATGCTACGTGCACACAGTTGTCTGTTGTAGATCTGGAACCACTGACAGAATAGGGAAGTATCTGTGGCCACATGATAAAACACTAGTCTGGCATCAGTAGTCTGAAAATAGGAGGAAACCAGTTGGACATGTACATCAACATATGGCAGTTGACATTAATATTGTCAAAAACTCATCCTAGATGTCTCACACCTTTTGAATGAACTTGTGCCTTTGGCCAGGATCCAATTTTCCCACGGAGCTGGTGTGTAAAGTACCAATACTGATCAAATTAGAACTCAAAGCAGTGGTAGTTTTTATGGGGAAAACATGAAATCAAATCAGAATTTTATTGGTCACATACACATGGTTAGCAGATGTTAACCTTTCTAGCGCCGGGAAAACGCTAGCGGAACCCCTTGACAACATTCCGCTGAAAAGGCAGAACGCAAAATTCAAAAATATTTTCATTCACAACAATGTCTCACAAATGAATGCGAGCGTAGCGAAATGCTTGTGCTTCTAGTTCCGACCGTGCAGTAATATCTAACAAGTAATCTAACAATTTCACAACAACTACCTTAAACACAGAAGTGTAAAGGAATGAATAAGAATATGTACACATATATATATAGATGAGCGATGGCCAAACGACATAGGCAAGTTGCAGTAGATGGTACAGAGTATGAGATGAGTAATGTAGGGTATGTAAACATTATATAAAGTGGCATGGTTTAAAGTGACTAGTGATACATTTATTACATCCTATTTTTAATTATTAAAGTGGCTAGAGATTGAGTCAGTATGTTGGCAGCAGCAACTCAATGTTAGTGATGGCTGTTTAACAGTCTGATGGGCTTGAGATAGAAGCTGTTTTTCAGTCTCTCGGTCCCAGCTTTGACCATCACGACATGACCCTGTCCTCTCTGTACATTCCATTTCTATCTCTACCATTACTTTTTCATTTGTGTAATGCACTGTTACCGTTCTGCAGCAACACTGAGATGGTGACATTGTGTATAGAGATATAGAACATGTTAAAATGATATCCAAAGAATGAGAAAGATAATGGAACATGTTGCCACAGACATTTAACCTCATTCACCACTCCTCTAAAAGTCAGGGAAACACCTGACTTGAACCCTCCAACCAATCACCACCCTAACACATAGAGGAACAGGTCTCAAAATCTCACATTGCTTTTGTCCTTGTTATAACATGTCTGTTGTAGTGGAGGTGGTTCGAAGAAGGGTAACCTTGCCTGAGCCCTGATAACTGGTGTTAGCTGCCTAGGCTTTAGCTCAGAGGAGTTAGAATCCCTGGCGGTCATATGGACAGATGGTTTAAGTCAGATGTCACCAATAGTCGCAGACCAATCTGACATTACAACTAAAGACAGTTCTGAGTGTATTGCTGTACAATACATGGATGTCCTTTTCTGCTATTTTAAGACATACATGATCAAGTTCCTTTGTTAAGAGGTGTGCAAGAGTGTGATTGCTCCTTGCAGTGGAATATGTACACATATATAAATATATTTGAATCAACAAGTTAAACAAAGCAAAGCTTTTCAGGCATGTGAGAGAGCTCAGATTTTTAATGAATTGAAACAATGAAGTCCAGGCAGTCGTGAGTACAGTTTAGAAGTACTTTCCATATAAGGGTCATTCCACAAATTCTGTATAACCTGTTACAACCTGGCTCAAGATTGTAACAAATAATGGGAAACCACACACTGAGTAAAGGAATAACAAAATTAATTTATACCATAAATAAACACTCACAAAAATAATCAGATGAGGCACGAAGGTCAGTAAATTAGGTGTCAACTGCCAAAGCCACAACAACACAACCAAAGGTATGCACGGAGAGAGGAATCTCTTGCTGAATGGGGGGGGGAGGGCAGTGGCTTTATGCCACAGCTGAGCTTTCACATGTGTGCCCCAATCAGCACTGACGACCCTCCCAGCTCCGCCCACCTCTCCTACTCCACCCACCAATCTCCTGCAGAAAGTAAGCACAGCAAAACCCATAAACCAGAGCAGGGAGGGGCCGTCACACTTGGTCAAAGAAAACATTTGATATAACCACATTTTCACATTCTGTCATAAAGAGCACATGTTCAACTTCATAAACATGTTTTCCCATCTCAAAACTATCAGTGCCAAATAAAGTATCAGGGTTGACCGTAACAGGGTTGATGATTTCCTAAATCAGCCATAAATCCCCTTGTGACAGGGGAAATGACAGCTTGTTGTGTGCTACAGGGAGTGGCAATTGCATGCAAGCTTCACCCCAAAAATGTAATTGTTAAAACACTTCTTGCCTATCTATGGTTAACAGGGTTGGCATGTTACGCTCGACCTACACAGTTATCCACCACAAAACACCAGAAAATGTACAAAAAAAAGAGTAGATCCAGCGCTCCTGCGTTTACTCTGTGATTTGACTATTAGATGTTCAATGTTTCTTTTGAAAGCAATATTTCAAAAGGAATAGTTTCACCAAATTAAAACGAGAGCTCAGTTTACGTAACAGGGTTGACCTTAAAATGAGGGACTGATGCAAATGAATCACTACTCACATGAAATAAAAAATAATCTTCAGAAATGACTTTGTCAAAGCAAAGCAACAAAATAACTAGGGCTTGGTGAAACTTGGAGAAATGTTGGGACGTGATGTCCTTGTCCCATCGCGCTCTAGCGACTCCTGTGGTGGTCGCCAGTTGTGCGGTGTTTCCTTCGAGACATTGGTGCAGCTGGCTTCTGGGTTAATCGAGCAATGTGTCAAGAATGTGTCAAGAAGCAGGGTCATGTTTCGGCGGACGCATGGCTCTTGACCTTTGCCTCTCCCGAGTTCGAACAGGAGTTGCAGCGATGGGACAAGACTACCAATTGGACATCACTAAATTGGGCAGAAAAATACACAAAACAATATAGATATATTTGATGAATTTTGGCACTTTAGCAAGCCTTTATCCATATTAAACATCTGATTTATTGAAGTCTAAATGTGGTCTATATTAAAGGCCACTTCATTTAATATAACACCCTTTTAAAATTCAATATTGGTGCAACATTTCTGACTAAAATATCAAAGGGCACTCATTTCGTGGAACGACCCAGAACATCTGAACCATTTTCCTTATTATAAATTGCTACAAAATCGTATCTATTTACAAAGTGAAGAACAGCTTTCTGCATCCCTTTTTTGTTGTTCATATTACATCTGCACACACAAAATATTACACTGTCCCACAAGTAGCGTAGAATAACATTCCTTATTACAAACAGCTGGACTCAAAGCCCCAAAACCTCATGCGTGTATATAAAACGATAACGTAGGACTACATATATATATATATATATTGTGCTTTCAAATCTATTGCAAACGTCATCCTTTTTGTGTGGTGTCTTTGGTACTCGGCTCGGGAGCTTACACACATTTTCCTGGGCACCGCCTGAAGAGGGCAGATTAGTTTGGGAAGGGAGTGCACATCTGAAGGGAGAGAGACAACATAGGATCAGGGGGAAAAAATGGCTGCATCTCAATAGCGGAATGCTGCACTTTTGTGATTGCATATGTGTTACACAGTGGCACAGTCACATAGTAAATAAAAAATGCATGAATTATCCCGACCCTCGCATGAAAGATTTGGAAATAAATGCTTCAGTTATGACAGCGCTACAGCTGATTTGCCAGGACCGTACATTCTAATTTTACCCCAGGGCTGTCTTGTCTTCTCAAATGTTCACATCTTTTCCACATTTTGTGTTTTATGATGATTAGATATGTGTTGTCTCATCTCTGTGTGCGGCTGGCGCTGTCTGTCTCTAACCTACCACACTGTGGGTTACGTTCCTCTGCCCAGGTGTTGCTGATGCAGGCCAGATCTTACTACACCCGGATAATTATTTTACGTATCAGCTAACCACATATGTTATAGCAATCTGGTGCCGGGCGGCACAGTTGATGATGTTGCACGCAACCATTGGTTGATGCATGGAACGGCTGAGCAGGGGAACACGACCACTGTGTGTGGCTACTGCTGGCTGACTAACATACAACAGTGTCTCTACTCTGTGTGCGGCTGGTGCTGTCTGGCTAAAACCTACCACAGTGTCTCTAATCCGTGTGTGTGGCAGGTGCTGTCTGGCTGTAACCTACCACATTTTCAATCTCATCAGGGTTAATAATCCTGGTCAGCTCTCCATACACTTCGGGACTCATGGGCAGCATGGCGTCCTGTAGTGTGGAGGGGTGGCTGAGGAGAAACAGAAACCAACAAACAGTTACATAACCAGGAGAAAATAAATGTTTGCAGTATTTAATATGAGAGTGACAATCAATCAATGGGGGCCCCCCCTGTCAGTAATTCAACCGTGCTTACTACCAGTGAAATATTTAGCTAGACTAATTTACCAAACATGTTAGCTGACATGGGTGAGTGACTGTCAGTGACTGACATAACAAGAGACGTACACTTTTCATTTGACCTTTTCTTGTACTTTGGGCTGTGTGTGTTGTCTGTTGTGTGGATCTTAAATCAATGAAAACGATATAAAAACAGTAAAAGGTGTTTCATAACAAGAATCACACTTACACTTCAGACACAGAGATGAGCTCCGTCTTAATGTAGTCAGCCCCAGAGGCACTCCCCAACTCCATTGGCTCAGCAGCTGAGAAGGTCAAAGGTTATAGACGTCTAGAGGTTATCATTAGAACCAAACACAGGTGGCTGGTGGCCCCTAAATTGGGGAGGACGGATTCATAGTAATGGCTGGAATGGAGTAAATGGAATGGTATCAAACACATCACACACTCCATTCCAGACATTATTTTGAGCCTTCCTCCCCTCACCAACCTCCTGTAGCAAGGCATTACCAGTGGTCAATATTTCAATGGGGAAAAGGGTGTGGCACAACAAAATATGAAAAGTATGCTATGCAGTGAATATTGTGTATAATAGCTTAGACTGGAATTGAATTCAACACCATTTGTACCGTTTTCAACTACTCAATCTTTCCTCAACATACATACATTTCTAACAGCTTGTTAGTTACCTTCTGTGGGGCGGCTGTAGTAGCGTGTGAAGGCGCTCTCTTTGGGGATGTTGGGGTAGAGGTAGAGCAGAGGGTTCTCAGGGATGTTCTCGGCAGCCATCACCTTGTAGTTGCGGAGGATGTCAGGAAAAGAGATGGCGGCCAGCTCCTTCTTAGTGTAGGGCTCCACCGCGTGGAAATGGACATCTATACAGTGGGGCAAAAAAGTATTTAGTCAGCCACCAATTGTGGAAGTTCTCCCACTTAAAAAGATGAGAGAGGCCTTTAATTTTCATCACAGGTACACTTCTACTCCAACCTAAGTGTATGTAAACTTCCGACTTCAACTGTACATAAATGCACACACACACAATGTGATATGAGAATGTGTTCTCAGTCAGTTTACCTGGTCAAATAATACAAACAGAAACACATATACCTGATACAGATGTACAGACACATACTCATAATGTGTAAAAACAATTAAAATACATATATTTTTGTCTGTCCATAGGTATGTACACGGAGTAAATATACCACATATTAGGAACACCTTCCCCCCCCCCCCACACAGCCTCAATTCGCCGGGGCATGGACTCTAATAGGTGTCGAAAGTGTTCCACAAGGATGCTGGCCCATGTTGACTCCAATGCTTCCCACAGTTGTGTCAAGTTGGCTGGATATCCTTCGGGTGGTGGACCATTCTTGATACACACGGGAAACTGTTGAGCATGAAAATCCCAGCAGTGTTGCAGTTCTTGACTCAATCCGATGCACCTGGCACCTACTACTATACCCCATTCAAAGGCACTTAAATATTTTGTCTTGCCCATTCACCCTCTGAATGGCACACATACACAATCCACGTCCCAATTGTCTCAAGGCTTAAAAATCCTTCTTTAACCCATCTCCTCCCCTTCATCTACAGCTACAAAAACACATGCACACAATAAGACACACACACCATTATTGGAGCCCTCCACCCAGGTGAAGGTAATGGCTCCCTCTCGGCTGCTCTCACTGAAGCGCAGCAGGAAAGTTCCAGGCTCCTTGTCCTTCAGCAGGGCTTTCTCTCTCTCCTTACTAACAAAGCCAATGATACACCTATAGACCATAGATATGTAGTTGATTATAGCACAATAAAGTAACTTTTCAAAAATGTAATGTAGACTTAGTCTTCAGAAAGGTATACTGAAGTAATGTGAGTTGGAGAGATGTTTTACCCATCATTCCACAGACACAGCAGGTGTCTCTTGATCAGGTCCAGTATTCCCTCGATCCACAGCCAGAAGGGAAAGCTCTTCTCATTCACATTCTGCTCAGGCAAAGACACACTCAATACACAGCCCATAGTAAACACACAGGGGTTGGCTAAAACACTGAACTTCCAGAGAGATGCTCACCTTGCAGAACTTGGTCCAGGGGATGAGTCCATTAGGGTTTCCGGCTGCTTCTCCACCTGTCACAGGAGTTTGGTATTATTATTGGTTCACTTTAATGGAACAACCTTAGCTGACACCGTTATGAGCAACACATGACAGAGGTCATAAGCTTTTTATGCACCTTTGGATACGGTGAATAGATTTTAAGCAACATTTGCATTGTTAGCCTTTATCTGGGATTAGTTGGCCAAATTAGTTGGTCACCTTGACTCTCTTGCCAGATATCTGTGTTGAGAAAAACTAATAGCCACCTCACACACTGGATGTATGGCCACCATTTATAGCCAACTAGCGCACCTTAATATCACAGATGGGTTTGCTGTGGCTGTGTCGTTTCACAAAACCACGCCAAGTCACAATAAGACTCACCCAGGAGCTTGTCTCCCAGCATGCTCAGCTGCTCATCGTTGAGGCCTCGCTTGGTTATGGAGGAGAACTGCCAGCTCAGCACGTTTGACAACTGGCTCCAGGTGGCCTGAGGAGGGCTCAGGAAGAACGACAGATTCTGAGGAGGAAGAGAGAGAGGGATGGAGATGATAAGCTGATAGTTTGGAAGAGGGGTGTTAGTGCTGGGGTGGAACAAAAGTCTGCACACCACCTGGCTCTTCAGGACCAGGAGTTCGACCCCCTAGATTAAACCTGTCCAGTCTGGATCACATGACATAAGTAAGGAGGCAGTTAAGAGAACAAAAGTTACTGTAGTTCTCAGAGTAAGTAGATAGAAGATAGATAGATAGATATATAGATAGATAGATAGATAGATAGATAGATAGATAGATAGATAGATAGATAGATAGATAGATAGATAGATAGATAGATAGATAGATAGATAGATAGATAGATAGATAGATAGATAGATACTGTAGCTATGAGATACTGTAGCTATGAGATACTGTAGCTATGAGATACTGTAGCTATGAGGATTTAGTCTTGAATGAGAAGGGTAAGTGAGAGGGGTTGTACCTTGGACTCACAGGTCAGCATGTTGTACCACATGACAGAGGCCCAGGCACTGGGCAGCTGGCTAATGTTGGAGATGACCACAATGGGCAGGGACATTGTCTGGACACACGCACACACACACACACACACACACACACACACACACACACACACACACACACACACACACACACACACACACACACACACACACACACACACACACACACACACACACACACACACACGAACATCAGTACAGAGAGTCAGGCTCCTTGGTGTGTATTACTAACAAATATTTCAGCCATGACAATAGTGTATACCATGTCTTTTTAAAAGCTCTACAGATTGGTTACTGTTGTTCTGACCTCTAGTTCGACCTGGAGTCCTGGCTGACAGAGTTGAGTCTCAAAGCTAATAGAGTGGAGCTCCTCCGTCACTATGAGAGGACCCTGAGTTGACACACAGACGTACATCATTTAAAAAATATATATGTATAACTATGACATTGCATAGTAATAGTTTTATACATCACAATCACCCTCACACTTGAGATGCTTTGTTTACCTCATTTGATCTGTTGCCTGTAACTTTCTGTTCCTTTAGTTGCTGGGGAAGAAAATAGTTGTAAATGATTAAAAGTAACCAAAAGAAGAAGAATAATATCAACAAAACTTAAAAACATGGTTCTGAACAGCACACATGATATACTGTTACAGCAATCGGCAGGAGACTTGAACCCTGGTCGCCTGACCTAAGGCAAGAATGCTAACATCAAACCACTTTCGTAATGCTCTTATGAAGGCTAGGGTCATTACTAGGGTTACAAAGGGACAGTATATTACAGAAAACCATGGGTTGGAACCTAAATTATTTTCCAATGGCCATTTAGAAGCAGAATCCATATTTATTTTTGTTCTGAAACTATTAGAACCAAAACAAAGTAAAGGTTCATATAGTTCCTTTTTGTTCCTTTATTCTTCCTGTGAAGTCAACATTGTTTTTACATTTAGTTCATTAATTTAATTATCGCCAATAGAGCAGCTTGTTGTGGAATGGGTCAAATATTTGTTTACATGTTTAATTGGTCAGATAAGTGCAGGCATGAGATACGACTGAAATTTCATGGGTGGGTCGAGAGCAAGAGAGGGGTGGACATGGAGACGACTGAAATATCATGGGTGGGTCGAGAGCAAGAGAGGGGTGGACATGGAGACGACTGAAATTTCATGGGTGGGTCGAGAGCAAGAGAGGGGTGGACATGGAGGAAGCTTGGCTTGAAGCGCTGAACATCATGACATGATGTGAATTGGAATGTGTTTATAGGCTATTACTAGCATTATAACTTAACTGAATTACAGAACTATACAGTATAATAGACATTAGGAATATTTTTCTAACTTAAAAATAACATTTTTAAATGATTCTCAAGACTTGAAAATAACGATTCTGTTCCAGAACACTAGAGATCACTTTCGTTCCAGGTTCTTTTTCCGTTCCTCAGAAAATTTGGAACTTATTCGGTTTATGGGTTTTGTACCCTGAACCAGTTCCAACCCCAGCTGGAAACTTTTGAAGTTTACCAGTAAATTACCAGAATTTGGTAACTTTCAAGGTTTTATTTTCTAAGATGACATTTATTTGTCATGTTTAAAAAATATATATGATTTTTTTTGTCGGGTGGCTCTCTGGAATGGTTTTAGCCATTTAGCAATTTTAGGAAGCTGGCTTTCGCTAGCCCAGATAGGTTCCCAATCTCCAAACCACATTGCTAGCTACCAAGAAGCCATTTCAGGCAATCAATCAAGTTCGAGTAACTAGCTTGTCTAACTATCTTAGCTGGCATGCCTGCTGGCAAGGTTGGTCGACTTTAGAAAAGCAAGCCATAACTAGATGAATAGAAGCATATTGTTTATTAAAAATAATAACCATCAGTCAGGAGGATACAGACAGCTCAAGAGTTATGCTTAGATATGCAGAAAACTTTTTACATAGAATTAAGCATATTGATTATGACTCAGGAAAAAGCTGTTTAAGGGGTTTGAAAAATTATCTAACTTACAGACAGGGGGCATAATTTGTGGTGCATGATGCCCATGTAAGTCAATATGTCATTGTTGTAAATGTTTTGGCGACAAACTGGTGGCAGTTGTGAAAAAAGTAAATAACTGGGAAAGTTGCAGAGTTAATTGAAAATAATGAAAAATATGGGGGGGTGCCTATTGGGGAACCCTGATGTACAGTACAGTATATCATATGTACAATATACAGTATAACATCTGAATGTGCTAGTTCATACCAGGTGTCTGAATTCTGCTGCCAAGCTTCCATTGGACTCCTCCATGTTCATAACCTTAGTGTTGGTTCCCAAGATGTTGAATTTCCGGACCCTGGAAATGACGTAAAATCAGAGGAAATGTAATGACTACTAACTAGGCTTCTTCAGGTTTAAGTAGGATAACAGAGACCAAAACATTTCCTACCCTCTCACTGTGCTCTTCTCAGTGACGTTCCTAAAGAAATACAATACATCAGTGACTGAAACTTTGACTCTTGCCATTGATAAAATATAACAATGTAACACAATTGATTAACTATAACATCAAGCAGTTCCCAAAGACATATGTGTACACATGTGTGTATGTATATGGCTATGGTACGTACTTCACATTCACTTACTTGTCAAACACAGCTTTGACTTTGAGCTGGTAGTTGAACTCCTGGAGCTTCACCAGGAGTCTGGGGATATTATCGGGTGCAAGAGCATTATGATACCAATGAAGTAAATCACAATGCAAGCCAAATGACAACCAGGAACTAAAGTGGATGGAAGTGTGTAGTGTTAAAGGTGTGGGTCTTAATTGAGGAGTTACAGCATGGATTGCTAAACAACCCTACTCTGGGTTTGCAGGCTTCTTCTAGCTACTAGTCAACAGAGTATTGCACATTGTGTTTGGAGTGTGTAGCACTGGCGCAATCACCTGATTTTGACAGTGAACTGCACCCCAGTCTTCAACACCATGGGTCTTTGAGGGTGAGTGGGCATACAGGGCTGTCTCTCCACCACGATAGAACTAAAAGACAGACGCCACAAAAACATCAAACATCCGGTAATGACACTCCACTAAAGCCTAGAGCAGGGATCATCAACTTCAGCTCAATTGATTTCTTGAGTGGACAGTCGGGGGGGTCCCGTAACATAATTACAAATCATTTGTACACTGCTAATTGACAGCAAGAAGCCCAAAGGGATATAATATTTGACCAAAAGTATAATGTGGAAGGACCACCAGAGGGCAGGCTGCTCCCACGGACAGTAGCCCAGCCCGGCATGTGAGTCAAGGTGGTCAGAGGCAATTAAGCACAGCTGATGGTACTAATGAGCTATTCTCTCTATTGTAGGGGAAAGAGGAGGGAACCCGCAGAGAGGGGGGAAAGAAAAGAGTGTTTGATTCTACAGAGGAGAGGACGTACCTTTTGAAAAGGTGAAGAATGGTCACCACCTGAAGGGAGCTCTCCACGGAAGGATCGTGAAGGCTGTGACACACCCGTGATTTATGTTAGAATTTAAAGATACTCACCTTGTGTTTCTTATTCTTGTGAAGAAGAAGATGTGTGTTTCCTTGGGATATCATCATTGATTGTGTTGGAGTGTTTGAGAAGTTACCAGTTACCAGCCCCAGTTACCAGCCCTTTCAAGCTTAACATCCTTATCATTTATCGCCCTCCAGGTTCCCTCGGAGAGTTCATCAATGAGATTGATGCCTTGATAAGCTCCTTTCCTGAGGACGGCTCACCTCTCACAGTTCTGGGCGACTTTAACCTCCCCACGTCTACCTTTGACTCATTCCTCTCTGCCTCCTTCTTTCCACTCCTCTCCTCTTTTGACCTCACCCTCTCACCTCCCCCCCTACTCACAAGGCAGGCAATACGCTCGACCTCATCTTTACTAGATGCTGTTCTTCCACTAACCTCATTGCAACTCCCCTCCAAGTCTCCGACCACTACCTTGTATCCTTTTCCCTCTCGCTCTCATCCAACACCTCCCACACTGCCCCTACTCGGATGGTATCGCGCCGTCCCAACCTTCGCTCTCTCTCCCCCGCTACTCTCTCCTCTTCCATCCTATCATCTCTTCCCTCCGCTCAAACCTTCTCCAACCTATCTCCTGATTCTGCCTCCTCAACCCTCCTCTCCTCCCTCTCTGCATCCTTTGACTCTCTATGTCCCCTATCCTCCAGGCCGGCTCGGTCCTCCCCTCCCGCTCCGTGGCTCGATGACTCATTGCGAGCTCACAGAACAGGGCTCCGGGCAGCCGAGCGGAAATGGAGGAAAACTCGCCTCCCTGCGGACCTGGCATACTTTCACTCCCTCCTCTCTACATTTTCCTCCTCTGTCTCTGCTGCTAAAGCCACTTTCTACCACGCTAAATTCCAAGCATCTGCCTCTAACCCTAGGAAGCTCTTTGCCACCTTCTCCTCCCTCCTGAATCCTCCCCCCCCTCCTCCCTCTCTGCAGACGACTTCGTCAACCATTTTGAAAAGAAGGTCGACGACATCCGATCCTCGTTTGCTAAGTCAAACGACACCGCTGGTTCTGCTCACACTGCCCTACCCTGTGCTCTGACCTCTTTCTCCCCTCTCTCTCCAGATGAAATCTTGCGTCTTGTGACGGCCGGCCGCCCAACAACCTGCCCGCTTGACCCTATCCCCTCCCCTCTTCTCCAGACCATTTCCGGAGACCTTCTCCCTTACCTCACCTCACTCATCAACTCATCCCTGACCGCTGGCTACGTCCCTTCCGTCTTCAAGAGAGCAACAGTTGCACCCCTTCTGAAAAAACCTACACTCGATCCCTCCGATGTCAACAATTACAGACCAGTATCCCTTCTTTCTTTTCTCTCCAAAACTCTTGAACGTGCCGTCCTTGGCCAGCTCTCCCGCTATCTCTCTCTGAATGACCTTCTTGATCCAAATCAGTCAGGTTTCAAGACTAGTCATTCAACTGAGACTGCTCTCCTCTGTATCACGGAGGCGCTCCGCACTGCTAAAGCTAACTCTCTCTCCTCTGCTCTCATCCTTCTAGATCTATCGGCTGCCTTCGATACTGTGAACCATCAGATCCTCCTCTCCACCCTCTCCGAGTTGGGCATCTCCGGCGCGGCCCACGCTTGGATTGCGTCCTACCTGACAGGTCGCTCCTACCAGGTGGCGTGGCGAGAATCTGTCTCCTCACCACGCGCTCTCACCACTGGTGTCCCCCAGGGCTCTGTTCTAGGCCCTCTCCTATTCTCGCTATACACCAAGTCACTTGGTTCTGTCATAACCTCACATGGTCTCTCCTATCATTGCTATGCAGACGACACACAACTAATCTTCTCCTTTCCCCCTTCTGATGACCAGGTGGCGAATCGCATCTCTGCATGTCTGGCAGACATATCAGTGTGGATGACGGATCACCACCTCAAGCTGAACCTCGGCAAGACGGAGCTGCTCTTCCTCCCGGGGAAGGACTGCCCGTTCCATGATCTCGCCATCACGGTTGACAACTCCATTGTGTCCTCCTCCCAGAGCGCTAAGAACCTTGGTGTGATCCTGGACAACACCCTGTCATTCTCAACCAACATCAAGGCGGTGGCCCGTTCCTGTAGGTTCATGCTCTACAACATCCGCAGAGTACGACCCTGCCTCACACAGGAAGCGGCGCAGGTCCTAATCCAGGCACTTGTCATCTCCCGTCTGGATTACTGCAACTCGCTGTTGGCTGGGCTCCCTGCCTGTGCCATTAAACCCCTACAACTCATCCAGAACGCCGCAGCCCGTCTGGTGTTCAACCTTCCCAAGTTCTCTCACGTCACCCCGCTCCTCCGTTCTCTCCACTGGCTTCCAGTTGAAGCTCGCATCCGCTACAAGACCATGGTGCTTGCCTACGGAGCTGTGAGGGGAACGGCACCTCAGTACCTCCAGGCTCTGATCAGGCCCTACACCCAAACAAGGGCACTGCGTTCATCCACCTCTGGCCTGCTCGCCTCCCTACCACTGAGGAAGTACAGCTCCCGCTCAGCCCAGTCAAAACTGTTCGCTGCTCTGGCCCCCCCAATGGTGGAACAAACTCCCTCACGACGCCAGGACAGCGGAGTCAATCACCACTTTCCGGAGACACCTGAAACCCCACCTCTTTAAGGAATACCTAGGATAGGATAAGTATTCCCTCTCACCCCCCCCCCCTTTAAGATTTAGATGCACTATTGTAAAGTGACTGTTCCACTGGATGTCATAAGGTGAATGCACCAATTTGTAAGTAGCTCTGGATAAGAGCGTCTGCTAAATGACTTAAATATAAATGTAAATGTAAATGTAAAAATGACCTCAATAGAGAACTTTGTACAATTAATAAAACCTGCTCCTGACTCATTTATTCCACTTTGTTTATTCCGCTTTACAGCAACCTCCAAGTACTTGGTCCGCTCATTGGTGGAGATTGCGGGCACTAGGAGGACGAGTGACACAAGGATAAGTGAGAAAAACTCAAATCTACCTGTAGACACAGGGTAACCATTCAAGAAGGATGGATAACACTCTACTACAACAGTTGATCACAGCCCAGCAGGCAACCATAGAACTCATGCAACAACAGCTGAGCCGGCGAGAAGAACCGAGAGTAAAGCCAAGAGCGGCTGCTCACACCATCTTACCTCGCCTCTCAAAGGAGGATGATATTGAGGCTTTCATCATGACGTTCGAAGGATGGCCACCTTGGAAGAGTGCCCCCCCACAGAATGAGTAAGTGCGTTAACTCCCCTTTTGACTGGGATAGTCCAGGAAGTCTACTATGACCTGGACCCCCGTGAAGCTGCTGTCTATGGGCGACTAAAAAATTTGATTCTGTCCCGGTACCAGCTGACCGCCCGAGATAGAGCCGTAAAGTTCCATCAATGGACCTATATGGCCGTCCAACGAAACAGTGGCTGGAGCCCGGGAAGGGAGTAGGACATGTCGTAGAGACGCTCATAGTGGACAAGATTTTGAGGAAATTACCCAGGGTCATTGCTGCCCGTCCCCACGCATCCCGGTCCGAGAGGGCAGGATCACCTCTGTTGGTTAGCAGAAATGGCCCCAGAGATTCCGGTTCGAATAGAAGGACAAGATGTGGTAGCCATTCTCGACTCGGGAAGTATGGTTACGTCAGTGGGGGAGCAGATGGTGACCTCCGCAACACTGCTACCAGACGAAGTAGCCGTGTCCTGTGTCCATGGAGGCACCCACTATTACCCCACTGTGAGTCTGTCCATTCTCAACCCGAAAGGAAGGTGTACAGTCAGGGCGGGGAAAGTACCCCAGCTGATTGTGCCATTATTGATCGGGAGAGACTGTCCTCTATATAAGGAGCTTCGGCAGATGACGTTACGCACTGGACAAAGGGGATCAGGTCCCACTATCACACGCCAAGAGCCGGGCCACCGTAGGGGGGCTGGAAAGCAGAGGGAAAAAAAGACCAAGTCCGAGCCCGAGGTAGTAGCCCTACAAGGAAACAAAGCCTCAGCCTCTGAAGCAACCTCCGTTGAAGACACCTGCGAAGGGTTATACACTACGGAGGAAGGAAGGAGCCACCAGAGGCTAAGGGCTATATTTGAAGCCCCATCAGAGGAGGGAACATGGAAGGGATTCTCCTCGGGCACCCCAGACGGGGATGGCGAACAACCTCCACACCCCTCTGTCGAGGTCGACCTGCCCCAAGAATTAAAGGGACAGTTCGGTACCTCTCAGCATAGAGCCCCAGACCTACGGGATGCCATGTGGACGGGAGGAATGTCGACGGTTCAGGTGAGCCCTCTCTTCCCTACTGTGCAATCAGGCGGGGCCTCTTGTATTGGGTTGTGCAACGAAGGGGTGAAAAACAGGAATTACTAATGATGCCTAGACCATACAGGGATACTGTCCTACAATTAGCCCATTCCCACGTCCTAGGAGGACACCTGGCACGGGACAAAACGATCGACAGAATCATGCAGAGGTTCCATTGGAACCATGTCACCTGAGATGTAGCCAGGTATTGTAGGACGTGTGATCAATGTCAGCGTACGGCCCCACAACCACACCTGTGTAATCCTTTGATTCCTCTCCCCATTATAGAGACTCCCTTCGAACGCATAGCTATGGACCTTGTGGGACCTTCTTTTATTTTTATTTTTTTATTTCACCTTTATTTAACCAGGTAGGCTAGTTGAGAACAAGTTCTCATTTGCAACTGCGACCTGGCCAAGATAAAGCATAGCAGTGTGAACAGACAACACAGAGTTACACATGGAGTAAACAATTAACAAGTCAATAACACAGTAGAAAAAAAGGGGAGTCTATATACAATGTGTGCAAAAGGCCTGAGGAGGTAAGGGAATAATTACAATATTGCAGAGTGATAAATGATCAGATGATCATGTACAGGTAGAGATATTGGTGTGCAAAAGAGCAGAAAAGTAAATAAATAAAAACTGTGGAGATGTGGTAGGTGAAAATGGGTGGGCTATTTACCAATAGATTATGTACAGCTGCAGCGATCGGTTAGCTGCTCAGATAGCTGATGTTTGAAGTTGGTGAGGGAGATAAAAGTCTTCAACTTCAGCGATTTTTGCAATTCGTTCCAGTCACAGGCAGCAGAGTACTGGAACGAAAGGCGGTCGAATGAGGTGTTGGCTTTAGGGATGATCAGTGAGATACACCTGCTGGAGCGCGTGCTACGGATGGGTGTTGCCATCGTGACCAGTGAACTGAGATAAGGCGGAGCTTTACCTAGCACGGCCTTGTAGATGACCTGGAGCCAGTGGGTCTGGCGACGAATATGTAGCGAGGGCCAGCCGACTAGAGCATACAAGTCGCAGTGGTGGGTTGTATAAGGTGCTTTAGTGACAAAACGGATGGCACTGTGATAAACTGCATCCAGTTTGCTGAGTAGAGTGTTGGAAGCGATTTTGTAGATGACATCGCCGAAGTCGAGGATCGGTAGGATAGTCAGTTTTACTAGGGTAAGCTTGGCAGCGTGAGTGGAGGAGGCTTTGTTGCGGAATAGAAAGCCGACTCTTGATTTGATTTTCGATTGGAGATGTTTGATATGGGTCTGGAAGGAGAGTTTGCAGTCTAGCCAGACACCTAGGTACTAGGTGTCCACATATTCAAGGTCGGAACCATCCAGTGTGGTGATGCAAGTCGGGCATGCGGGTGCAGGCAGCGATTGGTTGAAAAGCATGCATTTGGTTTTACTAGCGTTTAAGAGCAGTTTGAGGCCACGGAAGGAGTGTTGTATGGCATTGAAGCTCCTTTGGAGGTTAGATAGCACAGTGTCCAATGACGGGCCGAAAGTATATAGAATGGTGTCGTCTGCGTAGAGGTGGATCAGGGAATCGCCCGCAGCAAGACCAACATCATTGATATATACAAAGAAAAGAGTTGGCCCGAGAATTGAACCCTGTGGCACCCCCATAGAGACTGCCAGAGGACCGGACAGCAGGCCCTCCCATTTGACACACTGAACTCTGTCTGCAAAGTAATTGGTGAACCAGGCAAGGCAGTCATCCGAAAAACCGAGGCTACTGAGTCTGCCGATAAGAATCTGGTGATTGACAGAGTCGAAAGCCTTGGCAAGGTCGATGAAGACGGCTGCACAGTACTGTCTTTTATCGATGGCGGTTATGATGTCGTTTAGTACCCTGAGTGTGGCTGAGGTGCACCCGTGACCGGCTCGGAAACCAGATTGCATAACGGAGAAGGTACGGTGGGATTCGAGATGGTCAGTGACCTGTTTGTTGACTTGGCTTTCGAAGACCTTAGATAGGCAGGGCAGAATGGATATAGGTCTGTAACAGTTTGGGTCCAGGGTGTCTCCCCCTTTGAAGAGGGGGATGACTGCAGCAGCTTTCCAATCCTTGGGGATCTCGGACGATATGAAAGAGAGTTTGAACAGGCTGGTAATAGGGGTTGCGACAATGGCGGCAGATAGTTTCAGAAATAGAGGGTCCAGATTGTCAAGCCCAGCTGATTTATACGGGTCCAGGTTTTGCAGCTCTTTCAGAACATCTGTTATCTGGATTTGGGTAAAGGAGAACCTGGAGAGGCTTGGGCGAGGAGCTGCGGGGAGGCCGGAGCTGTTGGCCAAGGTAGGAGTGGCCAGGCGGAAGTCATGGCCAGCCGTTGAGAAATGCTTGTTGAAGTTTTCGATAATCATGGATTTGTCGGTGGTGACCGTGTTCCCTAGCCTCAGTGCAGTGGTCAGCTGGGAGGAGGTGCTCTTGTTCTCCATGGACTTCACAGTGTCCCAGAACTTTTTGGAGTTGGAGCTACAGGATGCAAACTTCTGCCTGAAGAAGCTGGCCTTAGCTTTCCTGACTGACTGCGTGTATTGGTTCCTGACTTCCCTGAACAGTTGCATATCGCGGGGACTGTTCGATGCTATTGCAGTCCGCCACAGGATGGTTTTGTGCTGGTCGAGGGCAGTCAGGTCTGGAGTGAACCAAGGGCTGTATCTGTTCTTAGTTCTGCATTTTTTGAACGGAGCATGCTTATCTAAAATGGTGAGGAAGTTACTCTTAAAGAATGACCAGGCATCCTCAACTGACGGGATGAGGTCAATGTCCTTCCAGGATACCCGGGCCAGGTCGATTAGAAAGGCCTGGTCACAGAAGTGTTTTAGGGAACGTTTGACAGTGATGAGGGGTGGTCGTTTGACTGCGGCACCGCAGCGGATACAGGCAATGAGGCAGTGGTCGCTGAGATCCTGGTTGAAGACAGCAGAGGTGTATTTGGAGGGCCAGTTGGTCAGGATGACGTCTATGAGGGTGCCCTTGCTTACAGAGTTAGGGTTGTACCTGGTGGGTTCCTTGATGATTTGAGTGAGATTGAGGGCATCTAGCTTAGATTGTAGGACTGCCGGGGTGTTAAGCACATCCCAGTATAGGTCACCTAACAGAACAAACTCTGAAGCTAGATGGGGGGGCAATCAATTCACAAATGGTGTCCAGGGCACAGCTGGGAGCTGAGGGGGGTCGGTAGCAGGCGGCAACAGTGAGAGACTTATTTCTGGAGAGAGTAATTTTCAGAATTAGTAGTTCGAACTGTTTGGGTATGGACCTGGAAAGTATGACATTACTTTGCAGGCTATCTCTGCAGTAGACTGCAACTCCTCCCCCTTTTGCAGTTCTATCTTGACGGAAGATGTTATAGTTGGGTATGGAAATCTCAGAATTTTTGGTGGTCTTCCTGAGCCAGGATTCAGACACGGCAAGGACATCAGGGTTAGCAGAGTGTGCTAAAGCAGTGAGTAAAACAAACTTAGGGAGGAGGCTTCTGATGTTGACATGCATGAAACCAAGGCTTTTTTTGATCACAGAAGTCAACAAATGAGGGTGCCTGGGGACATGCAGGGCCTGGGTTTACCTCCACATCACCCGCAGAACAGAGAAGGAGTAGTATGAGAGTGCGGCTAAAGGGTATCAAAACTGGTCGCCTAGAGCATCGGGGGCAGAGAATAAGAGGAGCAGGTTTCTGGGCATGGTAGAATATATTCAGGGCATAATGCGCAGACAGGGGTATGGTGGGGTGCGGGTACGGCGGAGGTAAGCCCAGGCACTGGGTGATGATGAGAGAGGTTTTATCTCTGGACATGCTGGTTGTAATGGGTGAGGTCACCGCATGGGAGGTGGGACAAAGGAGGTATCAGGGGTATGAGGAGTGGGACTAGGGGCTCCACTGTGAACTAAAACAATGATAACTAACCTGAGCAACAGTATACAAGGCATATTGACATTTGAGAGAGACATACAGCGAGGCATACAGTAATCACAGGTGTTGAATTGGGAAAGCTAGCTAAAACAGTGGGTGAGACAACAGCTAATCAGCTAGCATAACAACAGCAGGTAAAATGGCATTGACTAGGCAATGGGGCCGACAGATAAATCAAACAAGCAGAATGGAGTACTGTGATTAATGGACAGTCCAGCGTGCATCAGCTATGTAGCCAAGTGATCAGAGTCCAGGGGCAGCGGTGGATGAGGCAGGGGGGCTGGACTGGCGGGTGTTATCCAGGTTAAAAATAAAAAATAAAAATAAAAACTAACAGTGACTAAGTAGCTTGTAGCTAGTTAGCTGATTCGCTTCTGGAGGTTCTTGAGTGTGTTCTAAAAATTAAAAATAATAGCGATTCCGTATCACATTGGGTGAGGCGGGTTTCCGGAAGGTATAAACAAATTTTAAAAATCGGGAAGAGATAGAAAGTACATATGGGCCACTGCGATGCAGACGGTTAGCAGGCCTGTGCTAACAAGCAGGCCGGGGTAAACAAGGTAGTAGTTAGCGGACCTAGGCTAAACAAGCTAGCAGTTAGCATGCCGAATTAGCAAGCAAGGAGATAGCAAGGGCTAGAGAGTTAGCCTTTGGAGAACGTCACGATGGGGTGAGTCTGTTTATTCCTCTTCATGCAGTGACATCGGTAGACCGGTCGTGGATCCGGGTATAGAAGCCCAGGAGTATGCTAGGAACACAGGAGCTCTGGCCGGGCTAGCTTCAAGCTACGTGGGTGGAAACGCTAGCCAGGAGTAAACAACCAGGGTTGCGGTTTAGCTCGATAGCTAGTTGTGAAGATCCAGCTGAAAAAATGTTCAGTTTGCGGAGGGAATCCGGGGATAAAAAATAAATAGGTCTGTTATGCTCTGGTTAGCGTCGCGTTGTTCGAACTGGCGAGAGCTTTCCGAGCTAAAGGTTAGCTGATGACCGGTTAGCTGAAGACCGCTAGCATAGCTGGTGGTTAGCTGGCTAACTTCAGTTGAGGGGTTTCGGTTCTGAAGTAAATATAAATACTTTAGGAAAAGTAGCTACATTGGGTGAGGCGGATTGCAGGAGAGTATTTGGAAGCTTAGGTTTAGCAAAATGTTTTTAAAGATATGTGAAGAAAAATATCTAAAACGAAAAAGAGACGTTATTTACAGATATTTACAGAGAGACGATACGACAGGACGACTTACTGCTACGCCATCTTGGATTCTCTAGGATAGGGGGCAGCATTTGGAATTTTGGATGAAAAGCGTGCCCAAATGAAACTGCCTGCTACTCATGCCCAGAAGCTAAGCTATGCATATTATTAGTAGATTTGGATAGAAAACACTCTGATGTTTCTAAAACGTTTTGAATCATGTCTGTGACTATAACAGAACTTATTTAGCAGGCAAAACCCCGAGGACAAAGATTCAGATTTTTTTTTTGAGGTCACTCTCTTTTCAATGGGTTTTAATTGGGAATCCAGATTTCTAAGGGACCTTCTTACAGTTCCTATCGCTTCCACTGGATGTCAACAATCTTTAGAAGTTGTTTGAGGTTTTTCCTTTGATAAATGAAGAAGTAGCCATGTTCAGAATGAGGCAAGTGTACTCTTTGTTAGAGGCGCATGATCTGAAAGCATGCTACACATTGTTTTCCTCCTGTATTGAACGCTGATCATCCCGTCTTCAATTTTATCGATTATTTATGTTAAAAAATACCTAAAGTTGTATTACAAAAGTAGTTTGAAATGTTTGGACAAAGCTTACAGGTAACTTTTGTAGTCATTTTGTTTTTCTGGATCAAACGCGCCAAATAAATGGACATTTTGGATATATATCGACGGAATTAATCTAACAAAAGGACCATTTGTGATGTTTATGGGACATATTGGAGTTCCAACAGAAGAAGCTCGTCAAAGGTAAGGCATGAATTATATCTTTATTTCTGCATTTTGTGTTACGCCTGGAGGGTTGAAATATGATGGTCTGTGTTTGTTTGCTTGGGTGCTATCCTCAGATAATAGCATTGTTTGCTTTCGCTGTAAAGCATTTTTAAAAATCTGACACGTTGGCTGGATTCACAACAAGTGTAGCTTTAATTTGGTATATTGAATGTGTGACTTCATGAAAGTTGAATTTTTAAAGTAATTTATTTGAATTTGGCGCTCTGCATTTTCACTGGATGTTGGCCAGTTGGGACTTCTACCGTCCCACATATCCCAGAGAGGTTAAAAGCATGTTGAGAAGAGTGGTGTCCGGAGATGGGAAAAACTGGGGCATGCCTGCCCCACTTAATGTTTATCCTGTGAGAAGTACCCCAGGCGTCCACTGGGTTATCCCCTTGGAATTGCTCTACGGCAGGTATGTGGAGGGATCCTTGACTTAGCCATGTTATCCTGATGAGGGACCGCCTGTCCACAGTCTGGCCCTACGAGGAAATGGAAAGGGTCTCACCAGTCAATTACCTCATCAAGCAACCAGACAGGAAGAAGGTCCAACTCTATCATATCAACCTGCTGAAGAAGTACCATGGAAGAGAGGAGGGAGTGGCTTTGATGGCTGTGGAGGACAAGGAACAAGAGGAGGCCCTGCTACAGGTGCGCAGTGGTCGAACTCTCCTGCCGGAGCAGTCGAGACAACTAGACAAAGTGATTATGCAATTTGGCAGGGTATTCTCGCCCTTAGATGTCCTGTTTCATCATATCCACACTCAACCCGGCAAGAAGGTGCATACCCGTCCTTACAGGATTCCTGAGGCCTGCCAAGTCATCGCAAAGAACGAGTTAAGGGAGATGCTGAGGATGAGGGTGAACGAGCCATCTACGAGTGAGTGGTCCATAGTTCTGGTCCACAAACGTGACGGTAATATGAGGCTCTGCAAGAACTTTAGGGGTGAAAACGTCATCTCTACATTTGACGCGTATCCCATGCCCCACGTGGATGAACTCCTGGAGCACTTAGGAAAGGCCAAGTTCATCACCACCCTGGATTTGACGAAGGGATATTGGCAAGTGCCGGTGGCTCTGGAGGACCGTCCAAAGACTGCCTTCGTCACACCGGAAGGGCTTTTTCAGTATGTGAGGATGCCCTTTGGACTGCATGGGGCTTTAGAAACTTTCCAACGGCTCATGGATGCCATTCTACGCCCCCATCAAGAGTACGCAGCGGCGTACATAGACGATGTGGTTATCCACAGCGAGGACTGGGATAGCCACCTCTTGCGACTATGGCCGGTGCTCGTGAGCCGGGAGGCTACAGGGCTGACAACCAATCCAAAAAATGCTGCCTGGATCTCTCCAACGTGGAATACCTGGGATACACCGTTGGGAACGGAAAAATACATCAACAGGCAGAAAAGACCAGGGCTATTCAGGACTGGCCCGGCCCCAGTCAAAGCGGGACGTCTGAGCCTTCTTGGGGACAACAGGATATTATCATCGTTTCATCCCTGGGTATGCAACCATTGCCAACTCCCTCACAAACCTCATCAAAACAAAACGTGCCAAACCGTGTAGCGTGGAAGGACAAGACCGAAGACGCCTCCCAGTTGCTAAAAGAGCCTGTGCTCTGACCCCGTCCCGCAGGCTCCTGACTTCTCCCAAGAGCTCATTGTGCAGGTAGATGCCTCAGATACGGGGCTCGGAGACGTCCTAGCTCAGGGTGAAGGCGAAGCGGAGAGGCCTATTCTCTTTATAAGTAGGAAGCTCAGTGATCGGGAACAGAGATATGCTACCACAGAGAAAGAGGCCTTAGCCATTAAGTGGGCCCTCGATTATCTCCGGTACTATCTACCGGACATAGGTAGTACTGGTACTACCTCGTTACTGACCATGCTCCCCACATGTGGATGGCCGGTAAGAGAAACAATAACAACAGAATAGCTAAATAGTTTCTTGCTTTACAACCATTCTCGTTCCATGTCATCTACAGGGCTGGATCGAGGAACGGGATGGTGGATGCACTGTCCCGATTTGACCAAGACGGCACGTCTGGCGCCCGGCTCTCCGGTCCGGTCCTAAGGGGGAGGTATGTGGAAGGACCACCAGGGAGCAGGCTGCTCCCACAGTCAGTAGCCCAGCCCAGTATGTGAGTCGAGATGGTCAGAGGCAATTAAGCACATGAGCTATTCTAATGAGCTATTCTCTTTCCCCTACAAGAGTGAGGAGGGAACTGGAAAAGAGGGGAGAAAGAAGAGTATTTGCTTCAACAGAGGAGAGGACGTACCTTTCCGAAGGGAGAAGAAGGGGACACTCCACCTCTTGGGAATGGTCACCACGGATCCGGACAACCGCTTGAAGGGAGCTCTCCACGGGAGGATCATGAAGGCGGTGACATACCCGTGATTTATGTTATAGTTTAAAGATACTCACCTTGTGTTCCTTGTTCTTGTGAAGATGAAGATTCAATTAAGAAAACCTGCTCCTGACTCATTTGTTCCACCTTGACTTTTTAGAGCAACCTCTAAGTACTTGGTCCGCTCACAATAATAATTTCAAACCTTGCTTACATTTGTATATGATCACGTGTCTCTCTATTATGTGTGGGAATACTTGGGAACAGATGAACAAAATAAAAATCAGTTGGAGCTGATTTCATGGTGTTTTTACAGTCTTCTGTATGTCCAACAATGACAATTTTTATTATTTTTAAACGGAATAATAATACTTTTTTGCTTAGAAAACTTGCAGGAGCAAAACAAAACACCTGCAGGCTGCCAGTTGGGGAACAGAGGCGAGACATTAACACTGGGAGCTGACTCAAGTCTTCAGGTCTCAGGCAAAGTTACCTACCATTCAGTGAGTGAATACATGTTTAGCATGTGTATGTGATCCCTACAGGAAACATAGACACATAGTGGGTGTCATAGAGCGGGTCTCACTTGACAATGAGGTACTTGAATAGGGCGAGAGCGCGTTCCTCCAGAGCGCTTTTGCCCTGAGTGACGGGGTCATTCTCGTACGTGTACTTCTGTTCTAGCTCCTGGAGCATCTTCAGCTACTGACGCACCTGCTGTAAACCCTCTGCCACAGCAGTGAACCGACAAACACACACACACACAAACACACACAGTGAATGCGGGTTGAAAATATTGCTTCTGAAAGTATTTGAACAAGGTTTAATATAAGGGTTAGGATATGAACTGGGCCTAGGGGCTAAAGCTAACATGGACTAGAGGCAGGGCTGACCAGATTTGTAGCTGGTCCAAACAGGCGTTAGGCGGACCACCGATGCAAGCTATCTGCTGTCTGTGCTTCCACTCAGGTACCTCCACTGTCACCAGGTTGAACTGGATCTGCTCGGCCAAGCACAAGATGTCAGAAATCTGATTCACCACCACCTATAGGTTGGGAGAAACAAACATCAGTCTAACCATACAGCGTACACACTCATGCAAGAACGCACGCACACACACACACACACATTCCTACCTCTCTGGTTATGTTGAGTTTGATGAACATCTCTCTGATTACAATCTCCTCTTCGCGGATCTCTTTCCATACCGCCTGTGACTGTGCCATCCCATTCACCTCTTGTTCCACTGACAATGACAGAATCAACATTTACATAGCGGTAAGCATTCACAATACGATAGCAGAAGAAACACCTGGAATTTCACAGCACAGTTGCTTCAGCCTGTAAATTAGTTTTAGTACAGTAGGAGTAAGATATGTTTTACAGTGCCTTCACATTGGCTAAAGCATATACAGATATGGCACCAATCTAGTCTTGTGTCCCAGACCCAGGCTATTGAAAAGACTAGGACCAGGCTAACTCCTACAGTACCTCGGCTCTGCAGTGTCTTCTTCTTGAAGTCGTGTTCATCCTGTAGGTCCTCCAGTGACTTAATCTCATGCTCTGAAACCTGAAAAGGGCAGAAGTCACACATTTTAATGGCCATGACTCATGATGGTGTTTGTGAAAAACATTTTCTACCCCTTTCGTAGGCTGTTCAACTGGTTATTGTTCATGTAGAATGACAAGACAATGGGCAGTGTTGTGGTACGGTGCATGATAATATATCCACATAACCAATGACACATGGTATTGTCCAAATGACCGCACCTAAACTCGGTTCCTCAGGTCTTTAACGTTGTTGTCCAGCTCCTTCTGTTTCTCCAACACCATGTTGTTTGGTGTGGACCCCACATTATCCTGACAAAAACATTCACAAACATTGTGTCTGGTTTCACACTCAGGTCACACTGAAATGCTCCTTCTGTTGCAGCAATAATTTAACTTCTTGGTGACAGGGGGCAGTATTTTGCATGCCCAAATTCAACTGCCGGATGAAATGCATGCCCAAATTCAACTGCCCGCTACTCATCCCCAGAAGATAAGATATGCACATTATGTACATTATTATTATAGAAAACACTCTGAAGTTTCTAAAACTCTTTGAATCATGTCTGTGAGTATAACAGAACAGGCAAATTTAGAATTTAGCAGGCGAAACCCAGAGGACAAACCATTCAGATTATTTTTTTGAGGTCACACTTTTTTCAATGTATTTTCATTGGTAATCCAGATTTCTAAGGGACCTTCTTCTAGTTCCTACCACTTCCCCTGCATGTCACCAGTCTTTAGAAATTTGTTGAGGTTTTCCCTTTGTGTAATGAAGAAGTAGCCCTGTTCAGAACGAGGGTCACTTGTAGTATACTGTTAGATAGAGGCGCGTGACCAGAAAGCTAGCTACAGTTTGTTTTCCTCCTGTATTGTCATCCCGTTTTAAATTTGATAGATTATTTACGTTAAAAATACCTAAAGATGTATTACAAAAGTAGTTTGAAATGTTTTGGCAAAGTCTACAGGTAACTTTTGAGATATTTTATAGTCACGTTGCGCAAGTTTGAAATGGTGTTTTTCTGGATCAAATGCGCCAAATAAATGGACAATTTGGATATATATCGTCGGAATTAATCGAACAAAAGGACCATTTGTGATGTTTATGGGACATATTGGTGTGCCAACAAAAGAAGCTTGTCAAAAATAAGGCATGAATTATGTTTTTATTTCTCCGTTTTGTGTCACACCTGCAGGGTTGAAATATGCTTTTCTCTCTTTGTTTACAGAGGTACTATCCTCAGATAATAGCATTGTTTGCTTTCGCCGAAAAGCCTTTTTGAAATCTGACATGTTGGCTGGATTCACAACAAGTGTAGCTTTAATTTGCTATCTTGCTTGTGTGATTTAATTAAAGTTGGATTTTATAGTAATTTATTTGAATTTGGCGCTCTGCATTTTCCCTGGCTTTTGGCCAGGTGGGATGCTTGCATCCCATATATCCCAGAGAGGTTAACATACAAATACAATATCAGGCAGTTTAACCCATTTTTCATATCTATGTTGCTAAGAAATGTGCTGAAATATTAATTCTCCATGCAATAGCAACTTTTCTAAGAAAATGCATCATGCACACACACACTACAACAGAAATACTCACAGAGTTCCATTAAGCAGTATGCAAAAGACAAGATCGGTGTCTCACCTCTTTTTTGATGATGGAGGCCAGGATCTTCTTCTCCTCTTTCAGACAGTTACAGATTATCATGGCCATCTGCAAAGGGTCTTCCTGGAAGTGGTCCTGGGAAGAGTTTCTCAACTTTACATTTTACAATTTAAAGTATACTTTTTGGTGTTCCTCAAGGATGCGTTCCAGAACCACTGTTCTTTCCTGATCATAAACTCAAACAATTAAATGGTTACTTATTGGCTTAAAGAACCTAAGATTGTCTAACCGTCTAACCTGATTAGGACGGCTTTAGCTTGAAACATTGTTGAAGCCCTTAGTCCTTATTGGCCCTGAGCTGACATTAAAAACAAATCTTCAGAGTACCATTCTTTCTTATAAGAATCAAAACACCAGTCTATAGAACAATACTCAATACTCAGCGCCTGAGTGTTTCCCTTATAAGTTTATGTCAGTCCTTACATATTAATTCAGAGTTCGACCCTGGCCTTTCCTGCAGGTTGCGTTTAATCTTGCGTATATTGTGTTGCAACAGGAAGTTGTTCTCCAGGGCGAAGCGGCTGTACTGAACATCCAACTGGGCCAGGAGGTCATGGAAACGGACCGCTGCAAGAGAATCGCTGGTGGCCACCATGTCCCTGAAAGGGGTCAACCAAAAATACTTAAAAATTATTGTCATCCTTTGAAATGAAAGCAACCAGCTCAGGGAACACAGTAATTGCAAAAATGACTAGCTGGAGTCATCTGAGCAGTTGGCTTCTGAGCCCTCACCCGCTAGTGACTGAATGCTGATATACTTGGTTCTGACTCGCTACAGGCTGTCCGGCAAGAATGCATCTCAGTCGAGGAATTGTATTAATCTTTATCACCACCACACATAGTAATCACACACACAATCTTCTTTTACACTAGGAATGAACTTGCGGTTATTGCGGATGCACTGCCAAACACCTCTAGTAAAACACACTGGTAACTTGGTCAACAGCCAAATTTGCTATAACCACTCTGAGCCAGAGTCCAAATGCGGGCACGTTGATTGGCTCAAAGGAATTACTTTTTTTTTGCAGTATTTTGTGAGGTGAAAGTTGTGAGGTGAAAAAGGTCAACAACCTTACACCAACGACAACAAACATTTCAAGTAGTCCACAGCCTTTACAAGCATGTTACTTTTACTTTCTGTTTTCTTATTACAGTAGTTGGCGCAGGCTTTCTAATATCTAGATTAACAAGGCCAAACTAAGCACAATACGTCATGAGAGCAGTTACACCACAGCCTTCAAATGCATCCACACATGCTGACTGTGTAAACTACACACCCCTTGGCAGTCTGTTGCTTACTGCAGCTCACTCACCAGTCATGGCTCTCTATCCAGGCACTGAGGTACTGGCGGATCTCCATAGGGAAAGTATCATCATACAGCTGGTCCACCTGCTCCAGGTACTTGGAGTCTAGCTGCTGCAGCTGGAACCACTGGGCCATCTAGAAACCAGGGACAGGGAGTGGCAATCAGTGTTTTCCTGTATCATTCCATAGGCACCTCAGTATGGAGGTCAGAGAATAACCAGTATAGTGGGAAACAGTACAATACGTAGCCTACTAACTGTCGCATGCCATATTTAGCGCCAACTACAGGCTGGGATTGTAATCCTTTGCACAGGTCAAACTGTGCTTACTTTCGGATGCTGTGATCAAATCGTTACCACGTCCACGTATGACTACAGCCATGTACATCAGGGTTGGGCGCAGTTCAGTTTTCATGTCTAAAAATTCAGGAAGTGAATTGAAATATTGTCACAGAAAACAGTGGATAATTTGTAATTAATTAATTGAATTTCAATATACTTCCTGAATTGAAAACTGAATTGAGAACTCGGTCTAAGCTTCTTTAGTCTTTGGAGGGTTGAGGAAGAGAGGCAGCTACTCTATAGTAGGCTACTGCTGGGTAAGACCAAAGTTACTTAATAGGATCCTGCCCAAATAGGTTTTTATGTGACATTCTCTTTGTATTACATTCTGTCTAACTCAGTGAATGGGTATAGTTTAATTAAACTAGGGTATGTAGGCTGAAATCAAATTGAAGTGCATTTCACTTTTCCTGAAATATCACATATTGATTTGTACAGCAGCATGTCCCGTGTAGAGTGATGGTATAGGAATGTGATCTAAAAAGCAGCACGGCAGTGTGCCTTATGATGGCGAACCAGGCTGAAAAATGAATTAGTGGAGCTGTTGCCATCTTGGGGATTTCATACAGAGGTAAAGTATGTTTTATATCAGACATTCAACAGACATTCAACAAACATTCACCATTTGCCTATTTAAACGTTGACAACAATATCCATTCCTCTCAGACTACTACAATTAATAAAAATGTAAACACAACATGTAAAGTCTTGATCCCATGTTTCATGAGCTGAAATAAAAGATCCCAAAAATGTTCCATATGCACAAAAAGCTTATTTCTCTCAAATGCTATGCACAAATTTGTTTATTTCGCTGCTGTTAGTAAGCATTTCTCCTTTGCCAAGATAATCCTTCCACCTGACAATTGTGGCATATTAAGAAGCTGACTAAACAGCATGATCACTATCACAATGCACTAACAATACCAGGGACAATAAAAGGCCACTCTAAATTGTACAGTTTTGTCACACAACACAATGCCACAGATGTCTCAAGTTTTGAGGGAGCATGGAATTGGCATGCTGACTGCAGGAATGTCTACCAGAGCTGTTGCCAGATAATTTTATGTTAATTTCTCTACCATGAGCCGTCTCCAACGTCCTGTCCTGCAGCTCAGATCATAAGGACGACTGCATCTTTGACAAACCAGGATTATTAACTTGACCATGCTTAAAGACACAGTATATTCAATGTCTGATTTCTTATTGTTACCCATCTACCAATCACTGCCCTTCTTTATGAGGCTTTCAAAAAGCTCCCTGGTCTTTCTTTATACTTGAATCTGTGCTTGAAATTCAAGACTTGACTGAGGGACCTTACATATGGTGTTTGTATGAAGGACAAAGGAAGGTGTAGAGATTCATAAATGATGTCAACCCCTATTATTTCATACAGAGTGATTCCATATAATGTACTATTTGTATGAATATTCTAAGACAAATATGCTTGTCTGTATTTTTTTTCCATTTCAAAATATGTTCATTTCACATGTTGAAGATCTAGATCATGAATATTCAGCTTTCAAATACACAACGCAGTGGACTAGAGGTCAAGAGGGCCAGAGAGCAATGGAACGAGTGTTTTTCAGTTTTTTCAGTTTTCAACATCTGTTTCAGATCTGTGTAGGAATTACAGTCTGGGACTCATAGCTACATGTGGGAAGTTCTCATTGGTCCAAATCGTCTATACATTGAGCCTGAAACGGTATACTTGGTATTTGGCCAGTGGCCCAATTTTATTGCAATGAATTCTAATTGGTCAACCACAGGCTAGGCTTGGGCTAGGCTTTGTTCAGTGTAGAAAACACTGAGGACAGGGAAAAATAAACATGTACCATCTACTTTCCAGCATAACAACTATGATTTGTTCTCTTTGAATACATATATTTTTCTCCCTCTGATTTGCTTTGAGGTCTGTGTTATTGAAAAAGTGTTACTGAAAAATAACATCAACTGCTAACAGTTTCACAACAAAACTTGCTTCATTCTATAGCTGGAGGACTCCTTATATCGCCAGAAGTGAAAAGTATAACACATTTTTTTGTCTTCATCTGTTGGGGTCTAGTACTGTCTTTTTGCTAGCTAGGGCCATCTACTTTAAGTGCTGCCTGTTTTCCCAGTGGCTTACTTGGTGTGTGAACGTTCTGTAGCTCAGTTGGTAGAGCATGGCGCTTGTAATGCCAGGGTAGTGGGTTCAATCCCCGGGACCACCCATACGTAGAATGTATGCACACATGACTGTAAGTCGCTTTGGATAAAAGCGTCTGCTAAATGGCATATATTATTATATATTATAACTGCTGATTGCTCATAATTTGCAGATAGTTGTTGACACATCAACCAGGATCAAGGGGCAGGGCATTTTGTGACTTGTTTTGGTAATCAGTGGCTGCATTTTTGGGGGGCTTTTGCAATGACCTTATTACTGCCACACCGGCGGTCACAAGTCATGAAGGAAGTCAAATTCCACCTGACTGTTTAGTCATGGTAATTAGGCTTCTCCAAGCTCTGATGCTGCTGATGGTTATTAGCAGCCTCCCAAACTTGCTAACTGCCTGGTACTCAGCACTCTACTTTCCCTCTATTCACTCGGACATCAATGCAAAAGTAATTGAAAATCAAATCAAACACTTCATGAGAGCCCATGAGCTCATGTTGCGCAACATTTCTATAGGCTATGAAATTTCGAGTGATGGCCTCTATGTAAAAGAAGAAGTCACATCAGCATCATTTTAAAAAAACTTTCCTAATATTATGCAAATATTAAGCTCATTGCTTATCTTTATAACAGGAGTATAGCCTACATGGCTGGCATGAAAATTAACCACAGGAAAAGCGTCCTCCATTCGCTATTTGAGTGCAGAGGTAAAATACTTTTTCCCCATGACCGTTTCGAGACAGGTGCATGATAATGGTCCATTCTAAATCAAAATTAATTTCACACATACAGTGGGTTCCAAAATTACTGGCACTGGCAATGCACTAACTATACTATATATAAAATATTAACAATGTAATTATAGAGAAACTCAAAATACCAACATGAGAGAAATACTGTACTTTATTAATGATTCAAATAATTTATTGATGTAATAAAAAAATCTATGTCCTCCAAATCAAGGTTTCACAATTAATGGCACCCTTAAAGATAATGATGATTGTAATTAAAAATACGCATGCAATATCCCATGAAGAAAACAAAAGAACTGGCAGGTCAAAAGAGACAGATGGTCGTAGACCTTCATAAATCTGGTCATGGTTACAAGATGATCTACAAACGATTGAATATACCACTGAGCACTGTCAGGGCAATTATTATTTTTTAAATAAAAAAATATGGAACAGTTGAAAAGTTCATGGGTAGAGGATGCAAATGCATTTTGCTCCCCAGGATAGGGAGGAGGATGGTGAGAGAAGCAACAAAATCCCCAAGAATCACTGTGAAAGAATTGCAGGCCTGGTGGCATTTGGGGTCACCAGGTTTCAAAAAGCACCATCAGACGCCACCTCCACAACAACAGGCTCTTTGGAAGGGTTGCCAGACGAAAGCCCTTTCTGACCCCAAGACACAGATGCAAGCGCTTGGAGTTTGCAAAACGTCATTTAAATTATGACTGGATGAAGGTGATCTGATAAGACCAAAATTGAACGTTTTGGTCAGATACAGCATCGGCATGTTTGGCGTAGAAACAGAGATGCAAACAAGGAGAGGCACCTCATTCCCACGGTGAAATATGAAGGTGGGTCAGTGATGTTTTGGGGCTGTTTTAATTCCAGAGGTCCAGGTGCACTGGTTAAGATTGACGGCATAATGAATTCCACCAAGTATTAGGCAATTATGGCTAACAATCTGGTTGTCTCTGCCAGAAGGCTGGGACTTGGCCGTAGGTGGACTTCCCAACAAGACAATGACCCAAAACATACCTCAAGATCCACACAGAAATGGTTCTGTGACAACAAAATCAATGTTCTGCCATGGCCATCTCAGTCGCCGAACCTCAATCCAATCGAAAACCTGTGGCCTGAAGAGGGCAGTTGATAAGCGCAAACCCAAGAATGTGAAGGATCTTGAAAGGATCTGCATAGAGGACTGGTCCAAAATCCCTCCAAATGTGTTTCTTAACCTTGTCAAACATTACAGGAAAATACTCCATGCTGTTATCCTAGCCAGAGGTGGTTGCACTAAGTTCTAAATGAGGAATGCCAATAATTATGAAACCTTGATTTTGGTGAAATGTATTTTGTATAAAATAATTGTATGATTTTGGTTGGTTCCATTGAAACATTAAAAGTACAGTATTTCTCACATGTTGGTATTTTGAGTTTATCTCTATAATTATATTGTTTATATATTTAAAGTATTGTTAGTGAATTGCCAGTCAGGGGTGAGAGTAAGTTTGGAGCCCACTGTATATTATTTAGTATTTGTAAAGACACGATTAAATCAAGACTAGTCTGATGGGGGACAATATTAGTTGATCACTTGTGAATTAGATACTATCACTTGATGCCCAGCTTAAGGCAAGGAACAATGCCTTATTTCAAATAAAATAAAATAGAATCATAGTTGCACACCTCATGTAGCCTAGTTGCGTCCCTGATGTGTCTTCCCTTGTAGCCTGTGAGAAAGAGATCACGTGATGGAGAGCTGTGTGAGTGAGAAGTGCTTCGGAGCAGGCAGCACTCAGGGAGAAGTGCTGCAAAAGGCATGGATTTTTTAGGGTTGCCACACAAAGGGGATTCCGCCGGGAAATTCGAAGCAATATCAAGTGCTTCTCAAATTGTGAATGAGAGACTGATGAAGTGTGTACAGCCTGCGCATAAAAGCAGAACTTTTTTCAAATAATCATTAGTCGCATCATGCAGCCTTACAATGTATTAAAAATGAAGCATACAGCCCAATGTTTGTAGAACAAATAAAGTTACATGCATAACTCTAAATTAACGATATAGGTGTACCCATTTCTTTGTTAACCGCTCAACACCGAATAGTGCGCATTCCCACAAATCGTTTGGAGAAAATATCCTTTCTATTTTATAAAATAAAATAATTTAAAATAATGCCATGGAATTCTAAGCAAATCCTGTCTGCTAAATGAACTAATGTAGACCACAGCCATATGGCATAGCCAGATCAGAACAACTCAGAGTATGCTATTCTGTTATTCAGAAATAAACTACGTTTTCTTAATATCATGTTTCTTTAGACCTGTCTAAAATGAATAATATGTTTATTGTGAAGGTGTAGGCTATATTACATGGATTTATTAGACTATTTAAAATGTAGATGTTCCAAAGGTTTGCATGACTGTGGAAGCCAGGAGATACTGAATGTGTTTACAGTGAGACTGACAGTTATTTGCTTGACAATCACTGGCTGACGCAATTTCATGACCGCCACAGCCCTTGTTTCACCTCTCTTAGGCAATCAAATCAAATTGTATTTGTCATATGCACCGAATACGGGTGTAGACCTTACAGTGAAATGCTTACTTACAAGCCCTTAATATCTATACTTTTTGTGATTATTTATTTGTGATTATTTATTTGAATTTTGTGATTATTTATTTGAATCCAGTTTCACGGAAAGTTGTCCCGCTAGCGGGACGCCTAGCCTTAAGAAAATGTATTTCGATGGCTCACCACTCTTCGTACTTGTCGTCTTCAACCTCCTGACATCTGCCTTTGATTAATTTCTTCCAACTGTCTTTCCCCTCCTCGCCTCTTTTGACCTCACCCTTTCCCAATACCTTCCAACTCACAAGGCAGGCAATATGCTTGACCTAATCTTTACTAGAGGCTGCTCACCTACTGATCTCACCGCAAACCCCTCCAGGTCTCTGATCATTACTTTGTTTCATTTTCTGTCTCCCTTTCCTCCAACCCTAATCACTCAGCCCCTACTCAGAAGGTCATACGCCATAGCAATCTTCGCTCTCTCTCTCCCACTACTCTCCTCTTCTATCCTATCATCTCTTCCTTCTGCTAAATCCTTCTCCCTTCGGTCTCCAGATTCTGTCTCTTCGACCCTACTCTCCTCCGTGTTTGCTTCCTATGACTCGCACTGTCCCCTTTCCTCCTGGCAGGCTCAGCCCTCCCCTCCTGCTCTGTGGCTGAGTGTCTCATTGTGAGCTTACAAAACAGGGCTCGAGACAGCTGAGCGAAAACGGAGGAAAACGAAACTTCTGGAGGACCTTTCATCATTTCACTCCCTCCTCTATACCTTCTATTTCTCTGTATCCTCTGCTTAAGCCACTTTCTTACCCTAGGAAACTATTTTACACTTTCTCCCCCCTCCTTAATCCTCCACGTCCCTCTCTGCGGACAACTTTGTCAACCACTTTGAAAAAAAAGTTGACGACATCCACTACTCATTCACTCAGACTATTGAGTCCACTGGTCTCACTCACACAGAACTACCCTATGCCTCTCTCCTTTATTCTCATCCTCTATCCGCTGCCTTTGACACCGTGAACCATCAAATACTCCTCTCCACCTTCTCAAGGCTGGGCATCTCAGGCTATGCACTATTGGATTGCATCATACCTGGCAGGCCGCTCCTACCAGGTGACGTGGAGAGGATCTGTGTCTGCCCCACGTACTCTTACTACTGGTGTCCCCCATGACTCGGTTCTAGGCCCTCTCCTCTTCTCTCTATACAACAAGTCACTCGGCTCCATCATATCCTCAAATGTTCTCTCTTATCATTGCTTTGTGGATGACATTCAACTACTCCCCCCCCTTCTGACACCCAGGTGGCGACATCTCTGTGTGCCTGGCCCACCACTTCAAGCTCAACCTAGACAAGACAGAATCTGCTCTCCCTCCCGGGGAAGGCCTGCCCGCTCAAAAACCTCTCCATCATGGTTGACAATTCCACAGTGTCACCCTTCCAGAGTGCAAAGAACCTTAGTGTGACCCTGGACAACACCCTGTTGTTCTCTGCAAACATCAAAGCTAACATTCAAGAGTAACTGCCCCTCCCTACCTTCAAGCTACACCCCACCCCGCTCAGCCCAGGCCAAGCATTTCGCTGTCGTGGCACACCAATAGCGGAACCAGCATCCCCCTGAATCAAAGACAGCAGCGTCCCTACCCATCTTCCGAAAGCATCTGAAAGCCTACCTAATATTTAAAACTCCAGTTTTTCAAAATTCCTGACATTTAATCCCAGTAAAAATTCCCTGTTTTAGGTCAGTTAGGATCACCACTTTCTTTTAAGAATGTGAAATGTCAGAAAAATAGTAGAGAGAATGATTTATTTCAGCTTTTATTTCTTTCAGAAATGTGGGTCAGAAATGTATATACACTCAATTAGTATTTGGTAGCATTGCCTTTAAATTGTTTAACTTGAGTCAAACTTTTTGGGTAGCCTTCCACAAGCTTCCCACAATAAGTTGGGTGAATTTTGGCCCATTCCTCCTGACAGAGCTGGTGTAAATGAGTCAGGTTGGTAGGCCTCCTTGCTCGCATGCGCTTTTTCAGTTCTGCCCACAAACTTTCTATTGGATTGAGGTCAGGGCTTTGTGATGGCCACTCCAATACCTTGACTTTGTTGTCCTTAAGCCATTTTTCCACAACTTCGGCTTGCAAGCCGCCCCCTTTTTCCTCCAAGCATAACAATGGTCATTATGGCCAAACAGTTCTATTTTTGTTTCATCAGACCAGAGGACATTTCTCCAAAAAGTATGATCTTTGTCCCCATGTGCAGTTGCAAACCGTAGTCTGGCTTTTTGATGGCGGTTTTGGAGCAGTGGCTTCTTCCTTGCTGAGCGGCCTTTCAGGTTATGTCGATATAGGACTCGTTTTACTGTGGACATAGATACTTTCGTACCTGTTTCCTCCAGCATATTCACAAGGTCCTTTACTGTTGTTCTGGGATTGATTTGCACTTTTCGCACCAAATTACGTTCATCTCTAGGAGACAGAACGCGTCTCCTTCCTGAGTGGTATGACGGCTGTGTGGTCCCATGGTGTTTATACTTGCATACTACTGTTTGTACAGATGAACGTGGTACCTTTAGTTGTTTGGAAATTGCTCCCAAGGATGAACCAGACTTGTTTATTTCTGTCTTGGCTGATTCTTTTGATTTTCCCATGATGCCATGCAAAGAGACACTGATTTTGAAGGTACACCTCAAATTGGCTCAAATGATGTCAGAAACCTCTAAAGCCATGACATCATTTTCTGGAATTTTCCAAGCTGTTTAAAGGCACAGTCAATTTAGTGTATGTAAACTTCTGACACACTGGAATTGTGATACAGTGAATTATAAGTGAAATAATATGTCTGTAAACAATTGCTGGAAAGTGACTTGTGTCATGCACAAAGTAGATGTCCTAAACGACTTGCCAAATCTATAGTTTGTTAACAAGACATTTGTGGAGTGGTTGAAAAATGAGTTTTAATGACTCTAACCTAAGTGTATTTAACCTTCCGACTTCAACTGTGTGTGTGTACATACATACATACATACATACATACATACATACATACATACATACATACATACATACATACATACATACATACATACATACATACATACATACATACATACATACATACATACATACATACATACATACATACATACATACATACATACATACATACATACATACATACATACATACATACATACATACATACATACTACCGTTCAAAAGTTTGGGATCACTTAGAAATGTCCTTGTTTTTGAAAGAAAAGCACATTTTTTGTCCATTAAATTACTATTGTGGCTGGAAACGGCTACAATTGGCGTATTATCAGCAACTATCACTCCTGTGTTCCAATGGCATGTTGTGTTAGCTAATTCAAGTTTATAATTTTAAAGGCTAATTGATCATTAGAAAACCCTTTTGCAATTGTTAGCACAGCTGAAAACTATTGTGCTGATTAAAGAAGCAATAAACTGTCCTTCTTTAGACTAGTTGAGTATCTGGAGCGTCAGCATTTGTAGGTTTGATTACAGGCTCAAAATGGCCAGAAACAAAAAACTTTCTTCTGAAACTCATCAGTCTATTCTTGTTCTGAGAAATTATGGATATTCCATGTAAGAAATTGCCAAGAAACTGAAAATCTCGTAAAACGCAGAGTACTACTCCCTTCACAGCACAGCGCAAACTGGTCCTAACCAGTGTCTGTGTTCTTTTGCCCATCTTAATATTTACCTTTTATTGGCCAGTCTGAGATATGTCTTTTTCTTTGCAACTCTGCCTAGAAGGCCAGCATCTTGTAGAAGGCCAGCATCTTGGAGTTGCCTCTTCACTGTTGATGTTGAGACTGGTGTTTTACGGGTACTATTTAATGAAGCTTCCAGTTGAGGACTTGTGAGGTGTCTGTTTCTCAAACTAGACACTAATGTTATTGTCCTCTTGCTCAGTTGTGCACCAGGGCCTCCCACTCCTGGATAAGAGTGTCTGCTAAATGACTAAAATAAATGTAATGAAAGACATTATGTGAATAACTGCAATTGTGTTGAGCAGGGCAGAGGTGTAGGAGGTTGATGCTCTCTCTGCAACTACTTGAAGAAGACAGAGGATTTGGTGATCTGAAAAAGTCAGCAACCTTCACGCTAGCCATGATGAGCTGAGATAATGAATGGGCTGGACATGTTGAGAGATGAGTTCTGATTGGTCTGCCATATAGCCCGCTTCTGCCTATTTGAGCTGGTTAGTATGTATAGGCAATCCTGTCTAACGTGGCTTTAAAAATATATTGCTTAGTAGAACTGCATAAGTGTTGCTCTCAACTTTCTGGACGACCATGTTTTGAAATCAGTGGAATTAGAGAATGGAGAAAACACCTGTCTCTGGATTACATCTTCAAACTAAGGGCAACCATGGCATCCGTGACAGGGAGAAGCATCCAACCATGATGTATAGGGTAAGATAGTGTAGCTAGCTACATTTTCAGTTATTACATATGTCTAATTTTGACAAAGTTGTTTTCATTTGAAGTTTAAGTGTACTGTTAGCTAGCTAGCTAACGATAGCTGGCTGGCTTGCTAACTAACGTTACGTGTATGATCTCATTAGTCGTATCTCAGAGCCATTTGTTTTGCTTAATGTTAGCTAGCTAACATTGAACCTGGTTGGTTAGCTACGTGCAGATTCATTCAGGGTAGTAACGTCATGAGTTGTAATTATGGTTTATTGTTTAGCTAGCTAGCTACATGTCTTAACAAAAGACTCAAAAGACTGTTAGCCAGTATGCAAGTGTCCATTTTAATAGAATGTCACTGCGACAACTGTTAGCCAGTTAGCTTGGGTGCTTGACTGCTGTTGTTAGGATAGAACGCTCGGATCAACCCTTAAAGAGATTGGTGGAACTAAAGCTTAACCTTTCTAGCGCTGCTGAAAAGGCAGTGCGCGAAATTCAAAAATATTTATTAGAAATATGTAACTTTCACACATTAACAAGTCCAATACTGCAAATGAAAGATAAACATCTTGTTAATCTACCCATCATGTCCGATTTCAAAAATGCTTTACAGCTAAAGCACAAGATATGATTATGTTAGTTCAGAGCCAAGTCGAAAAAACACACAGCCATTTTTCCAGCCAAAGATAGGAGTCACAAAAAGCAGAAATATAGATAAAATTAATCAGTAACCTTTGATGATCTTCATCAGATGACACTCATAGGACATCATGTTACACAATACATGTATGTTTTGTTCGATAATGTGTATATTTATATCCCAAAATTTCAATTTACGTTGGCGCCTTACGTGCAGTAATGTTTTGATTCCAAAACATCCAGTGATTTTGCAGAAATACTCATAATAAACATTGATAAAAGATACTAGTGTTATTCACAGAATTAAAGATACACTTCTCCTTAATGCAACCGCTGTGTCAGATTTCAAAAAAACTTTATGGAAAAAGCATAATCTGAGAACGGCGCTCAGAACCCCAAACAGCCAGAGGAATATCCGCCATTTTGGAATCAACAAAGTTAGAAACAACACCATAAATATTCACTTACCTTTGATGATCTTCATCAGAAGGCACTCCCAGGAATCCCAGTTCGACAATAAATGACAATAAATGACAACGTTCCATCATTCATGTCCAAATAGCCACTTGTTGTTAGCATGTTCAGCCCAGTAATCCATCTTCATGAGGTGCAGGCACTTCATCCAGACAAACTCGAAATGTTCCGTTCTAGTCATTTAGAAACATGTCAAACGATGTATGGAATCAATCGTTAGGATGTTTTTAACATAGAACATTATTGATGTTTTAACCGGAGAATTCATTTGTCTTCAGAAAAGCACTGGTACGAGAGGTAACTCTGTCGGGAGCGCGCGTCATGAGACCAAGGCTCTCTGCCAGACCACTGACTCAAAGAGGTCTCATGAGCCCCTCCTTTATAGTAGAATCCTCAAACCAGTTTCTAAAGACGTTTGACATCTAGTGGAAGCCGTACGAAGTGCAACCTCATCCATATCTCAATGTCTATTCGGTAGGCCAAGCTTTGAAAAACTACAAACCCCAGATGTCCCACTTCCTGGTTGGATTTTTCTCAGGTTTTCGCCTGCCATATGAGTTCTGTTATACTTATAGACATCATTCAAACAGTTTTATAAACTTCAGAGTGTTTTCTATCCAATATGCATATATTAGCATCTGGGACAGAGTAGGAGGCAGTTCATTCTGGGCACGCTATTCATCCAAAAGTGAAAATGCTGCCCCCTATACCAAAAAGGTTAAGAGTGTGTGAAAAATGCTGAATGAGTGAAGACAAAGTGAAGATAAAGAAGAGCTCTCCAGCAGGTACTAAGACATTCAAAGGCCATTTTCTCAAAAATGAGGTTACAAGTTTATGTGATGGCTTGCGTCAGTTCCATTGAGGGTTTGGTTTGAATAATTTGGATTTAATTTTATGTTTCTATGACAATCCATGAAAACGTTATAGTGGACAAGAGATTTAAATGCAATTTTACATGATTTGATTATTTATACCAAAACAACACTTTTTTTTATGCAAATCAAAGGTTGTAAAAGTAAGAATGATCAAAACAGTTATTGCAGTTAAAAGGTAAACATTTTTAACCACATCACTTAGACACTCAACGGCAGTTTCACCGCAGTCCCTAACTAAAAAATTACCTTGTTCCGGTTCCGGTTGGAGCGAGTGGTCGCATCTGCACGTCGCTCCAACGCTCCACTCCAACGCTCCAACGCTCCAACGGTTTGATTTGTCTTATCTTAGCAATTTCTTCTCAGCTAGCTACATAGCCGTCTTTGTATCAAAAGATAATTGCGTAATTATCGTATTTCGCCGTCCTAACGTAGTCTTCACTAGTCTTCACTAGCCAGCTAGCTAACGTCCACTGATTAGCTGCACTGGAGAAACTGTTACACTCAACTGAACGACTTGATTAGTTTAGTGTCAGCTAGCTACATAGCTGTCTTTGCTGTCTTCGTATCATCGTATCATCGTATCCAAGATAATTGTGTTGTTTAGGTTTAGAGTGTGTAGTCTTAGAGTGATTATCTTAATTTACCGAGGTTAGCTAGCCAGCTATTTGTCGTCCTTAACGTAGGTGACTCTGCTAGCTAGCCAACAGCTAGCCAACGCTAGCCAACGTCTTCTGTATAGAACTCAACTACCCGGTCGCATTCACAGGTTGTATCACATTTTCACTTCATTTTCATTACAGTACAACGGTTTGATTTGTTTGATCGTAGCTAGCTACTTAGCTAGCTACATAGCCGTCTTTGTATCAAAGATAATTGTGTAGTCTAGAGCGATTTTCTAGGTTCGCTAGCCATCTATTGTCGTTCTTTTAGCAAGCGTAACGTAAACAACACTGCTAGCTAGCCTGCTAGCCCCGAATAGCAACACTGCAGAAACTATTACACTCAACGGAACGACTTGATTAGTGTAGTGTCAACAACGCACCCACTGCCAGCTGGCCTACTTCAGCAGTACTGTATCATTTTAATCATTTTGGTCAATAAGATTCTTGCTACGTAGCTTAACTTTCTGAACATTCGAGACGTGTAGTCCACTTGTCATTCAATCTCCTTTGCATTAGCGTAGCCTCTTCTGTAGCCTGTCAACTATGTGTCGGTTTATCCCTGTTCTCTCCTCTCTGCACAGACCATACAAACGCTCCTCACCGCGTGGCCGCGGCCACCCTACTCTGGTGGTCCCAGCGCGCACGACCCACGTGGAGTTCCAGGTCTCCGGTAGCCTCTGGAACTGCCAATCTGCGGTCAACAAGGCAGAGTTCATCTCAGCCCATGCCTCCCTCCAGTCCCTCGACTTCTTGGCCCTGACGGAAACATGGATCACCACAGACAACACTGCTACTCCTACTGCTCTCTCTTCGTCCGCCCACGTGTTCTCGCACACCCGAGAGCGTCTGGTCAGCGGGGTGGTGGCACCGGGATCCTCATCTCTCCCAAGTGGTCATTCTCTCTTTCTCCCCTTACCCATCTGTCTATCGCCTCCTTTGAATTCCATGCTGTCACAGTCACTAGCCCTTTCAAGCTTAACATCCTTATCATTTATCGCCCTCCAGGTTCCCTCGGAGAGTTCATCAATGAGCTTGATGCCTTGATAAGCTCCTTTCCTGAGGACGGCTCACCTCTCACAGTTCTGGGCGACTTTAACCTCCCCACGTCTACCTTTGACTCTTTCCTCTCTGCCTCCTTCTTTCCACTCCTCTCCTCTTTTGACCTCACCCTCTCACCTTCCCCCTACTCACAAGGCAGGCAATACGCTCGACCTCATCTTTACTAGATGCTGTTCTTCCACTAACCTCATTGCAACTCCCCTCCAAACCACTGCCTTGTATCCTTTTCCCTCTCGCTCTCATCCAACAACACTGCCCCTACTCGGATGGTATCGCGCCGTCCCAACCTTCGCTCTCTCTCCCCCGCTACTCTCTCCTCTTCCATCCTATCATCTCTTCCCTCCGCTCAAACCTTCTCCCACCTATCTCCTGATTCTGCCTCCTCAACCCTCCTCTCCTCCCTCTCTGCATCCCTTGACTCTCTATGTCCCCTATCCTCCAGGCCGGCTCGGTCCTCCCCTCCCGCTCCGTGGCTCGATGACTCATTGCGAGCTCACAGAACAGGGCTCCGGGCAGCCGAGCGGAAATGGAGGAAAACTTCGCCTCCCTGCGGACCTGGCATCCTTTCACTCCCTCCTCTCTACATTTTCCTCCTCTGTCTCTGCTGCTAAAGCCACTTTCTACCACGCTAAATTCCAAGCTTCTGCCTCTAACCCTAGGAAGCTCTTTGCCACCTTCTCCTCCCTCCTGAATCCTCCGCCCCCTCCTCCCTCTCTGCAGATGACTTCGTCAACCATTTTGAAAAAGAAGGTCGACGACATCCGATCCTCGTTTGCTAAGTCAAACGACACCGCTGGTTCTGCTCACACTGCCCTACCCTATGCTCTGACCTCTTTCTCCCCTCTCTCTCCAGATGAAATCTCGCGTCTTGTGACGGCCGGCCGCCCAACAACCTGCCCGCTTGACCCTATCCCCTCCTCTCTTCTCCAGACCATTTCCGGAGACCTTCTCCCTTACCTCACCTCGCTCATCAACTCATCCCTGACCGTTGGCTACGTCCCTTCCGTCTTCAAGAGAGCGAGAGTTGCACCCCTTCTGAAAAAACCTACACTCGATCCCTCCGATGTCAACAATTACAGACCAGTATCCCTTCTTTCTTTTCTCTCCAAAACTCTTGAACGTGCCGTCCTTGGCCAGCTCTCCCGCTATCTCTCTCTGAATGACCTTCTTGATCCAAATCAGTCAGGTTTCAAGACTAGTCATTCAACTGAGACTGCTCTCCTCTGTATCACGGAGGCGCTCCGCACTGCTAAAGCTAACTCTCTCTCCTCTGCTCTCATCCTTCTAGATCTATCGGCTGCCTTCGATACTGTGAACCATCAGATCCTCCTCTCCACCCTCTCCGAGTTGGGCATCTCCGGCGCGGCCCACGCTTGGATTGCGTCCTACCTGACAGGTCGCTCCTACCAGGTGGCGTGGCGAGAATCTGTCTCCTCACCACGCGCTCTCACCACTGGTGTCCCCCAGGGCTCTGTTCTTGGCCCTCTCCTATTCTCGCTATACACCAAGTCACTTGGCTCTGTCATAACCTCACATGGTCTCTCTTATCATTGCTATGCAGACGACACACAATTAATCTTCTCCTTTCCCCTTCTGATGACCAGGTGGCGAATCGCATCTCTGCATGTCTGGCAGACATATCAGTGTGGATGACGGATCACCACCTCAAGCTGAACCTCGGCAAGACGGAGCTGCTCTTCCTCCCGGGGAAGGACTGCCCGTTCCATGATCTCGCCATCACGGTTGACAACTCCACTGTGTCCTCCTCCCAGAGCGCCAAGAACCTTGGTGTGATCCTGGACAACACCCTGTCGTTCTCAACTAACATCAAGGCGGTGGCCCGTTCCTGTAGGTTCATGCTCTACAACATCCGCAGAGTACGACCCTGCCTCACACAGGAAGCGGCGCAGGTCCTAATCCAGGCACTTGTCATCTCCCGTCTGGATTACTGCAACTCGCTGTTGGCTGGGCTCCCTGCCTGTGCCATTAAACCCCTTCAACTCATCCAGAACGCCGCAGCCCGTCTGGTGTTCAACCTTCCCAAGTTCTCTCACGTCACCCCGCTCCTCCGTTCTCTCCACTGGCTTCCAGTTGAAGCTCGCATCCGCTACAAGACCATGGTGCTTGCCTACGGAGCTGTGAGGGGAACGGCACCCCAGTACCTCCAGGCTCTGATCAGGCCCTACACCCAAACAAGGGCACTGCGTTCATCCACCTCTGGCCTGCTCGCCTCCCTACCACTGAGGAAGTAAGCTCCCGCTCAGCCCAGTCAAAACTGTTCGCTGCCCTGGCCCCCAATGGTGGAACAAACTCCCTCACGACGCCAGGACAGCGGAGTCAATCACCACCTTCCGGAGACACCTGACCACCTCTTTAAGGAATACCTAGGATAGGTTAAGTAATCCCTCTCACCCCACCCCCTAAGTTTTAGATGCACTATTGTTAAGTGACTGTCCCACTGGATGTCATAAGGTGAATGCACCAATTTGTAAGTCGCTCTGGATAAGAGCGTCTGCTAAATGACTTAAATGTAAATGTAATGTAAATGTTAAATGTAAATGTAATCCTTTGTAGTAATCAGAGAGGAATGGAAACTGATGTCAATGTTTAAATAGGCTAACCACGAATGTCTTTTGAAAATCTGTTGAATGTCTGAGATATTACAACCTACTTTACCTCGTGGATTAAATTTCATGGTGAACTCCCTCCATGTCATGCTGCTGTAATTCACATGCACAGAACATTTCTATGCACTTCACTTGAATTCCAGTCTGCCAGAACAGGCTGCCAGTCAATTATTTAGTCAAACTTTAGTCACGGACAGTGGAGCTGAATCAACAGGCTTAGTAAAAGTCAGCCAGTCATGGACAGAAACTCCTGTCAAAACAGAAAAATATGTCTTTACAAGAAAAACACAGAGGAGATACTGCAGCGTTTCCTGCACTGATGAACAGGACTGTTTTGATTAGTACATTAGATTACGCATTGAACCATTGAGTGTACTGTCTCCTATTAAGAGAAAATCTATTAGAGTTACCTGTTCCAAATCAAGGATTTACAATCATTATCACATACTGACTGATTGGACTACTGCAACTCACTGTTGGCTGGGCTCCCTGCTTGTGCCATCAAACCCCTGCAATTTATCCAGAACGCTGCAGCTTTCCTGGTGTTCAACCTTCCCAAATTCTCCCATGTCACCAAATTCACCCGATCCTCCGAGCATTCCACTGGCTTCCCAGTCGAAGCCGCATCCACTACAAAACTATGGTACTTGCCTCAGAGCAACCTTCCGGGTCTGCTCAAAACCTACACGCCAATGCTAGGGCGGCAGGTAGCCTAGCGATTATAGCATTGGGCCACTAATCAAAAGGTTGCTGGTTTGAAAACCTGAGCCAACAATGTAAAAAATCTGGCGATGTGCTCTAATTTGCTCCAGGAGCGCCATGCTACTATGGCTGACTCTGTAAAAACAACACGTTCCACTGCACCTATATAGTGTATGTGACCATAAAACCTGAGTATTCTGTTCTGGTCTCTTGGTTCTCCCACACCTATGCAGTCCAAGCTCTTATCTGGCCTGGCACCCCAATGGCGGAACCAGCTTCTCCCTGAAGCTATGACTACTTTATTGAGGAATAATCAGTGGTGGAAAAAGTACCCTATTGTCATACTTGAGTAAAAGTATAGTTACCTTAATAGAAAGTTACTCAGGTAAAAGTGGAAGTCATCCAGTAAAATACTACCGGAGTAAAAGTCTAAAAGGATGTGTTTCTAAATATACTTAAGTATCAAAAATAAAAGTATAAATCATTTCAAATTCATTATATTAATGCTTTAATTTACGGATAGCGAGGGGCACACTCCAACACTCAGACATAATTTATTTAAAAATGCATTTGCGTTTAGTAAGTCCGCCAGATCAGAGGCAGTAGGGATGACCAGGAATGGTCTATTGACGTGTGTGTGAATTGGACCATTTTCCTGTCCTGTTAAGCATTCAAAATGTAACTTCTGGGTGTCATCAAAAATGTAGGGAGTAAAAAGTACATTATTTTATTTAGGAATGTAGTGAAGTAAAAGTTGCCCAAAATAGAAATAGTAAAGTACAGATACTCCAAAAAACAACTTTAAAATATTTTTACTTTAGCACTTTACAACACTGGAAATAATGTACTTACTATGACTGTGATAGTGCATTCATCTTAAGACAGCTAAGCGGGACTAACTGGATAAGAGTGTCTGCTAAATGACTAAAATGTAAATATATTCAGTCAACAGCTATGATTACAATTGTGGTGGTGTGTAAGCCTTCAGCTTAGCATAAACTTTTTCTAAACCTTTGAAGCATTGCAAGATTAACTTTAAACAGCTGAAGTGTCTTCTTTATACGATTATCCTGAGGATTCAACCAAATGCATTCTGAAAACATCATTTTAAAACTAAAACAAAGATGTAATTAAATGTAATTAAGATTATAAAAAGATGGTAATCTACCACACTTGCAGTTATTACACATGTGTTTACTGAGTATTAAAAAATTAGATAGCCTAATCACTTTTGACAAATGATATAAAATATTTTTTATAGAACGTTAGCCAGTAACCAGTAGAACGTTGGGCCAGTAACCGAAAGGTTGCTAGATCGAATCCCCGAGCTGACAATGTAAAAATCTGTTGTTCTGCCCCTGAACAATGCAGTTAACCCACTATTCCTAAGCCGTCATTGTAAATAAGAATTTGTTCTTAACTGACTTGCCTAGTTAAATAAAGGTTTAGAAAAATAAAAAAATAAAGCCCAATACAATTTACAAAGAAAATACATTAAAAAAGCATAATAACAAATCCAAGCAATTTGCAACTTCAATTGCAGAAATTGAAGTCGCAAATTATTGTCTCTTTTGTGACAAATTAATTGAAAAAAGGTACACTTTAAATATCACCATATCAATAATATATGAAAATGTAAGTGTAATTATTAGCAAGTATACTTTCAGTTTCACCCTTTCCTTGATTTGGTTTCCTTTGACACTCTGTTTTGGTCAAAATTCCCTACATCCCAATGCTTTTTTGGGGGGGGTTACCTAGGTAATGATTGCTGTAAGAACCAGGTAAATTCCGTAACCTGCACCTACCTTGAATAACGTTGACAACGGTACGAAAAGGTGAATTCAAGATAAATGGGAAAGGTCCCTCCACTTCAGCAGCCTGGTGGCTCAGACAACATATGATATTAACATTTGTATTGTCAATAAAATAATTCTGAAAATACCAACTTTTATATGAACAGCTGTTCAATGGCACAGCCCATATGCGATAAATCCTGTCATAGCTAAGCTTTTGCAAAGGTTGACGCCCATAGTAGTAGAGGACCAATCAAAGTACATATGCGTTTTAGCACTGTTCTTTCTATTCGGCAACCTCCCTCGTCAGACTGAAATCAGAAACTTCAAATTAAAAACGCAACTTATTCAGAGCGTAAATAGAAACCTAACATATTATTGAACACATAAGCATTGGAAGTAATTCCATAGCTATTTGCTGGGTAGTTCATCCTGTACTCCAATGGCATGATAAAAATTAACCATAGTCCATGTATTACAATTGCTCGGCAACGTTCAAGAGTCGGTATAGTCACAAATAAACTTTGCAAACGCTCTGCAGTTTCTGACGGAGGGAGTAGGCGGAGATTATAGAATGGCTGTGTACAAACCACGTGGTTTCCAAGAAGGAGAAAGTAGAAGGAGCCACTGATAGGAAACATACTATAAAAAGGCAATGACTAGATGGGATACAGCTGCTGTCATATATGACGTAAATTATTTCATTGTTTCATTATTATTTTTCGCAATCCCTAACCCTTTATCTAACCTTAACCTAATTATACTTGCCTGCTACGTTAATAACCTAACCTGCTGCGTACCTTCTAAACCTCCTACAAAAATGTGTGTCCCTTCTTGACAAAAGCCTATAGAACGAAATGTGCTAAAATTCAGCTTTTTTTCTCTAGGTTCCACAGTGCAGTAATAATGCCTAGAAACAACAAAAAATACAATACACACATAATCCAAAAAAGTAAAAAGAAAGAAATTAAGAAATATCAATAACAGAGAACCAGCAATAACAGAGACCGGAATAGAACCAGCAATAACAGAGAGCGGAATATAGACACTGAGTGTCCACATCATTATGAACACCTGCTCTTTCAATGACATAGACTGACTAGGTGAAAGCTATTGTCCCTTATTGCCACATGTTAAATATTGTCACTTGTTAAATCTACTTCAATCAGTGTAGATGGAGGGAGGAGACAGGTTAAGGAAAGATTTTTAATCCTTGAGAAAATTGAGACATGGATTGTGTATGTGTGCCACTCAGAGGGTGAATGGGCCAGACAAAATATTTAAGTGCCGTTGAACAGGGTATGGTAGTAGGTGCCAGGCACACCGGTTTGTGTCAAGTACTGCAACGCTACTGGATTTTTCACGCTCAACAGTTTCCCGTGTGTATTGAACATCTAATTCTAAAATCATGGGCATTAATATGGAGTTGGTCCCCCCCTTTGCTGTTATAACAGCCTCCAATCTTCTGGGAAAGCTTTCCACTCGATGTTCTAACATTACTGCGGGGACTTGCTTCCATTCGGCCTGGCTTGAAGGTTGGTTTTCCAATTCATCCCAAAGGTGTTTGATGGGGTTGAGGTCAGGGAACTGTGGAAGCCAATCAAGTTCTTCCACACAGATCTCGCCAAACAATTACTGCATGGACCTCGCTTTGTGCACGGGGCATTGTCATATATATTGGACGCACAGAATCATCTAGAATGTCATTGTATGATGTAGCATTAAGATTTCCCTTCACTGGAACTAAGGGGCCTAGCCCAAACCATGAAAAACAGCCCCAGATCATTATTCCTTCTCCACCAAACTTTTCAGTTGGCACTATGCATTCGGTCTGGTAGCGTTCTCCTGGCATCCGCCAAACCCAGATTCGTCCGCCGGACTGCCAGATGATGAAGCGTGATTCATAACTTCAGAGTGATGGCATTGCGCATGGTGATATTAGGCTTGTGTGTGGCTGTTCGGCCATGGAGTTGTCATGTTTTGTCTTATATTGTCTTGTCATTTTGCTTTTCCTTCTGTTCGTTTTCCCCCTGCTGGTCTTTTTAGGTTCGTTCCCTTTTTTCTCTCTCCCTCCCTCTCTCTCTTCTCTCTATCGTTCCGTTCCTGCTCCCAGCTGTTCCTATTCCCCTAATCAATCATTTAGTCTTTCCACACCGGTTCCCTATCTTTTCCCCTGATTAGAGTCCCTATTTCTCCCCTTGTTTTCCGTTTCTGTCCTGTCGGATCCTTGTATATTGTTCACCGTGCTGTGTCTTTGTATCGCCCTGTCGTGTCGTGTTTCCCTCAGATGCTGCGTGGTGAGCAGGTGTCTGAGTCTGCTACGGTCAAGTGCCTTCCCGAGGCAACCTACAGTTTATGATCGAGTCTCCAGTCTGTTCTCGTCATTACGAGTGGAATTGTTTTTATGCTTTATTTACCGCTCCGATTTGTCTAGGAGTATTGCATATTTCCTTTACTGGATTAAAGACTCTGTTTTCGCCAAGTCGCTTTTGGGTCCTCATTCACCTGCATAACAGAAGGATCCGACCAAAGAATGGACCCAGCGACTACAGACGCTCGTAACACTGCCGTCGAGATCCAAGGAGCCATGCTCGGCAGACACGAGCAGGAATTGTCTGCTGCTCGTCATGCCGTGGAGAACCTGGCCGCTCAGGTTTCCGACCTCTCTGGACAGTTCCAGAGTCTTCGTCTCGTGCCACCTGTTACTTCCTGGTCTGCCGAGCCTCCGGAACCTAGGGTTAATAACCCACCTTGTTACTCCGGGCAGCCCACGGAGTGCCGCTCCTTTCTCACCCAGTGTGATATTGTGTTCTCTCTCCAACCCAACACATACTCTAGAGAGAGAGCTCGGGTTGCTTACGTCATATCCCTCCTTACTGGCCGGGCTCGAGAGTGGGGCACAGCTATCTGGGAGGCAAGGGCTGATTGTTCTAACAATTACCAGAACTTTAAAGAGGAGATGATTCGGGTTTTTGACCGTTCAGTTTTTGGTAGGGAGGCTTCTAGGGCCCTGGCTTCCCTATGCCAAGGTGATCGATCCATAATGGATTACTCTATAGAGTTTCGCACTCTTGCTGCCTCTAGTGACTGGAACGAGCCGGCGCTGCTCGCTCGTTTTCTGGAGGACTCCACGCAGTGGTTAAAGATGAGATTCTCTCCCGGGAGGTTCCTTCCAGTGTGGACTCTTTGATTGCTCTCGCCATCCGCATAGAACGACGGGTAGATCTTCGTCACCAAGCTCGTGGAAGAGAGCTCGCGTCAACGGTGTTTCCCTGCTCCGCATCGCAACCATCTCCCTCCTCTGGCTCAGAGACTGAGCCCATGCAGCTGGGAGGTATTCGCATCTCGACTAAGGAGAGGGAACGGAGGATCACCAACCGCCTGTGCCTCTATTGCGGACTTGCTGGACATTTTGTCAATTCATGTCCAGTAAAAGCCAGAGCTCATCAGTAAGCGGAGGGCTACTGGTGAGCGCTACTACTCAGGTCTCTCCATCTAGATCTTGTACTACTATGTCGGTCCATCTACGCTGGACCGGTTCGGCTGCTTCATGCAGTGCCTTGATAGACTCTGGGGCTGAGGGTTGTTTCATGGACGAAGCATGGGCTCGGAAACATGACATTCCTTTCAGACAGTTAGACAAGCCTACGCCCATGTTCGCCTTAGATGGTAGTCATCTTCCCAGTATCAGATTTGAGACACTACCTTTAACCCTCACAGTATCTGGTAACCACAGTGAGACTATTTCTTTTTTGATTTTTCGTTCACCTTTTACACCTGTTGTTTTGGGTCATCCCTGGCTAGTATGTCATAATCCTTCTATTAATTGGTCTAGTAATTCTATCCTATCCTGGAACGTTTCTTGTCATGTGAAGTGTTTAATGTCTGCCATCCCTCCCGTTTCTTCTGTCCCCACTTCTCAGGAGGAACCTGGCGATTTGACAGGAGTGCCGGAGGAATATCATGATCTGCGCACGGTCTTCAGTCGGTCCCGAGCCAACTCCCTTCCTCCTCACCGGTCGTATGATTGTAGTATTGATCTCCTTCCGGGGACCACTCCTCCTCGGGGTAGACTATACTCTCTGTCGGCTCCCGAACGTAAGGCTCTCGAGGATTATTTGTCTGTGTCTCTTGACGCCGGTACCATTGTGCCTTCTTCCTCTCCGGTACCGTTTTTTTTTGTTAAGAAAAAGGACGGTACTCTGCGCCCCTGCGTGGATTATCGAGGGCTGAATGACATAACGGTTAAGAATCGTTATCCGCTTCCCCTTATGTCATCAGCCTTCGAGATTCTGCAGGGAGCCAGGTGCTTTACTAAGTTGGACCTTCGTAACGCTTACCATCTCGTGCGCATCAGAGAGGGGGACGAGTGGAAAACGGCGTTTAACACTCCGTTAGGGCATTTTGAGTACCGGGTTCTGCCGTTTGGTCTCGCCAATGCGCCAGCTGTTTTTCAGGCATTAGTTAATGATGTTCTGAGAGACATGCTGAACATCTTTGTTTTTGTCTACCTTGACGATATCCTGATTTTTTCACCGTCACTCGAGATTCATGTTCAGCACGTTCGACGTGTTCTCCAGCGCCTTTTAGAGAATTGTCTCTACGTGAAGGCTGAGAAGTGCTCTTTTCATGTCTCCTCCGTTACTTTTCTTGGTTCCGTTATTTCCGCTGAAGGCATTCAGATGGATTCCGCTAAGGTCCAAGCTGTCAGTGAGTGGCCCGTTCCAAGGTCACGTGTCGAGTTGCAGCGCTTTCTAGGTTTCGCTAATTTCTATCGGCGTTTCATTCGTAATTTCGGTCAAGTTGCTGCCCCTCTCACAGCTCTTACTTCTGTCAAGACGTGTTTTAAGTGGTCCGGTCCCGCCCAGGGAGCTTTTGATCTTCTAAAAGAACGTTTTACGTCCGCTCCTATCCTCGTTACTCCTGACGTCACTAGACAATTCATTGTCGAGGTTGACGCTTCAGAGGTAGGTGTGGGAGCCATTCTATCCCAGCGCTTCCAGTCTGACGATAAGGTTCATCCTTGCGCTTATTTTTCTCATCGCCTGTCGCCATCTGAACGCAACTATGATGTGGGTAACCGCGAACTGCTCGCCATCCGCTTAGCCCTAGGCGAATGGCGACAGTGGTTGGAGGGGGCGACCGTTCCTTTTGTCGTTTGGACAGACCATAAGAACCTTGAGTACATCCGTTCTGCCAAACGACTTAATGCTCGTCAAGCTCGTTGGGCGTTGTTTTTCGCTCGTTTCGAGTTTGTGATTTCTTACCGTCCGGGTAGCAAGAACACCAAGCCTGATGCCTTATCCCGTCTTTTTAGTTCTTCTGTGGCTTCTACTGATCCCGAGGGGATTCTTCCTTATGGGCGTGTTGTCGGGTTGACAGTCTGGGGAATTGAAAGACAGGTTAAGCAAGCAATCACGCACACTGCGTCGCCGCGCGCTTGTCCTAGTAACCTTCTTTTGGTTCCTGTTTCTACTCGTCTGGCTGTTCTTCAGTGGGCTCACTCTGCCAAGTTAGCTGGTCATCCCGGCGTTCGAGGCACTCTTGCTTCTATTCGCCAGCGCTTTTGGTGGCCGACTCAGGAGCGTGACACGCGCCGTTTCGTGGCTGCTTGTTCGGATTGCGCGCAGACTAAGTCAGGTAACTCTCCTCCTGCCGGTCGTCTCAGACCGCTTCCCATTCCTTCTCGACCATGGTCTCACATCGCCCTAGACTTCATTACCGGTCTGCCTTTGTCTGCGGGGAAGACTGTGATTCTTACGGTTGTCGATAGGTTCTCTAAGGCGGCACATTTCATTCCCTCGCTAAACTTCCTTCCGCTAAGGAGACGGCACAAATCATCATCGAGAATGTGTTCAGAATTCATGGCCTCCCGTTAGACGCCGTTTCAGACAGAGGCCCGCAATTCACGTCACAGTTTTGGAGGGAGTTCTGTCGTTTGATTGGTGCGTCCGTCAGTCTCTCTTCCGGGTTTCATCCCCAGTCTAACGGTCAAGCAGAGAGGGCCAATCAGACGATTGGTCGCATACTACGCAGCCTTTCTTTCAGAAACCCTGCGTCTTGGGCAGAACAGCTCCCCTGGGCAGAATACGCTCACAACTCGCTTCCTTCGTCTGCTACCGGGTTATCTCCGTTTCAGAGTAGTCTGGGTTACCAGCCGCCTCTGTTCTCATCCCAGCTTGCCGAGTCCAGCGTTCCCTCCGCTCAAGCGTTTGTCCAACGTTGTGAGCGCACCTGGAGGAGGGTGAGGTCTGCACTTTGCCGTTACAGGGCACAGACTGTGAGAGCCGCCAATAAACGTAGGATTAAGAGTCCAAGGTATTGTTGCGGCCAGAGAGTGTGGCTTTCCACTCGCAACCTTCCTCTTACGACAGCTTCTCGTAAGTTGACTCCGCGGTTCATTGGTCCATTCCGTGTCTCCCAGGTCGTCAATCCTGTCGCTGTGCGACTGCTTCTTCCGCGACATCTTCGTCGCGTCCATCCTGTCTTCCATGTCTCCTGTGTCAAGCCCTTTCTTCGCACCCCCGTTCGTCTTCCCTCCCCCCCTCCCGTCCTTGTCGAGAGCGCACCTATTTACAAGGTACGTAGGATCATGGACATGCGTTCTCGGGGACGGGGTCACCAATACTTAGTGGATTGGGAGGGTTATGGCCCTGAGGAGAGGAGTTGGGTTCCGTCTCGGGACGTGCTGGACCGTTCACTGATTGATGATTTCCTCCGTTGCCGCCAGGATTCCTCCTCGAGTGCGCCAGGAGGCGCTCGGTGAGTGGGGGGGTACTGTCATGTTTTGTCTTATATTGTCTTGTCATTTTGCTTTTCCTTCTGTTCGTTTTCCCCCTGCTGGTCTTTTTAGGTTCGTTCCCTTTTTTTCTCTCTCCCTCCCTCTCTCTCTTCTCTCTATCGTTCCGTTCCTGCTCCCAGCTGTTCCTATTCCCCTAATCAATCATTTAGTCTTTCCACACCGGTTCCCTATCTTTTCCCCTGATTAGAGTCCCTATTTCTCCCCTTGTTTTCCGTTTCTGTCCTGTCGGATCCTTGTATATTGTTCACCGTGCTGTGTCTTTGTATCGCCCTGTCGTGTCGTGTTTCCCTCAGATGCTGCGTTTTGAGCAGGTGTCTGAGTCTGCTACGGTCAAGTGCCTTCCCGAGGCAACCTACAGTTTATGATCGAGTCTCCAGTCTGTTCTCGTCATTACGAGTGGAATTGTTTTTTATGCTTTATTTACCGCTCCGATTTGTCTAGGAGTATTGCATATTTCCTTTACTGGATTAAAGACTCTGTTTTCACCAAGTCGCTTTTGGGTCCTCATTCACCTGCATAACAGGAGTCCCATTTCATGAAGCTCCCGATGAACAGTTCTTGTGCTGACAGTTTGGAATTCGGTAGTGGGGCAGAAATTTTACGAACTGACTTGTTAGAAAGGTGGCATCGTATGACGGTGAACTCGGGATCTGCCCCTCCGCGTAGAGTCCTGTAAACGTTCCCCTTGATTTTATTAGCTCTTTCCCCATTTCCAAGATCCTTAGCCCCTCTGCTGTTCATCTTCTGTTGCCCCGCACCCTCAGTATATATCCCACATTTCATGTATCAAGATTAAATCTCTGTCCACAGCCCTCTGTCTCCTCATTTTACCCGTACTCCTGTTTTTCTCTCCAGTCCCTGTTTTCTAGTTTTCCCGGTTTTGACCATTATGCCTGCCCTGACCCTGAGCCTGCATGCCGTTCTGTACCTTTCGGAGGCTGCTCTGGATTACTGACCTCTGCCTGCCCTCTTTTTTTGTAATAAACTTTTGTTACTTCGAACTGTCTGCATCTGGGTCTTATCCTGAGCTCTGATATTTATCCCATTCTTCTTTGCAAATCCTCTCAAGCTCTATCAGGCTGGATGGGGAGCGTCACTGCACAGCGATTTCTCAGGTCTTTCCAGAAATGTTAGATCGGCTTCAAGTCCGGGCTCTGGCTGGGCCACTCAAGGACATTCAGAGACTTGTCCCGAAACCAGTCCTGCCCTGTCTTGGCTGTGTGCTTAGGGTCATTGTCCTGTTGGAAGCTGAACCTTTGCCCCAGTCTGAGGTCCTGAGCGCTCTGGAGCAGGTTTTCATCAATGAATTCTGTACTTTTCTCTGTTAATCTTTCCCTTGATCCTGACTAGTCTCCCAGTCCCTGCCGCTGAAAAACATCCCCACAGCATGCTGCCACCACCATGCTTCACTTTAGGGAAGACGTGACGATTGGCATTCAGGCCAAAGAGTTCAATCTTGGTTTCATCAGACCAGAGAATTTTGTTTCTCATAGTCTGAGAGTCCTTTATGTGCCTTTTGGCAAACTCCAAGTGGGCTGTCATGTGCCTTTTAATGAGGAGTGGCTTCTGTCTGTTCACTCTACCATAAAGTCCTGATTGGTGAAGTGCTGCAGAGATTGTTGTCCTTCTGTAAGGTTCTCCCATCTCCACAGAGGAAGTCTGGAGCTCAGCGTGACCATCTAGTTGCTCAGTTTGGCCAGTTGTCCAGCTCTAGAAAGAGTCTTGGTGGTTCCAAACTTCCTCCTTTTAAGAATGATAGAGGCCACTGTGTTCATGGGAACTTCAATGCTGCGGAAATGTTTGGATACCCTTCCCCAGATCTGTGCCTCAACACAATCCTGTCTCGGAGCTCTAAGGACAATTCCTTCAACCTCATGGCTTGGTTTTTGCTCTGTCAAGTAGACCATAATCTATGGATTTCCATTAACTGGGAATACAGATATGCATCTGTTGGTTACAGATATTGTACCTTTAAAAAAAAGTAGGGGCATGGATCAGAAAACTTGTCAGTATATGGTGTGACCACCATTTGCCTCCTGCAGCGTGACCCATCTCCTTCGCATAGAGTTGATTAGGCTGTTGATTGTGGTCTGTGGAATGTTGTCCCACTCCTATTCATTGGCTCGGAAAGGTTGCTGTATATTTTTGTGAACTAGCATACGCTGTCGTACACATAGAAACTGCTTTGCCCTATGTATCAAAGGTGCAGGGTAGAGTACCGGGTGGTAGCCATCTAGTAACAGTGACTAAGGTTCAAGGAAGAGTACTGGGCGGAGGCCGGCTAGTGATGACTGTTTAAAAACATATTCAGGAACGGAGGGTCCCCCACGGGATGGTTGAGCTAACATAGGAAAATGCGATTAGCGAGTGAGGTTGTACGTAACAAGAAAATTTCCCAGGACATAGATATATCTGATATTGGCAGAAAGCTTAATTACAAGAATCTAACTACACTTTGTAGATTGTAGAGGAATGCAAATACCTGGGTGTCCTGTTGGACAATAAGCTTCAGTGGAGTAAATGTACAGACCTGATCGACAAAAAGAGCCAACAAGAGACTGTACTTTCTCAAAAAGCTGGGATCTTTTAATGTAGACTGTACTATACTGACTCTGCAAATCTTTCAATGAGAATATTTAAACTTTTTGTATTGTTTGTTGGTTTAGCATTGCCACTGTCAGCTAGAGAAATATGCTGAGAAGGATTATCACCACAGCAAGCAAGGTACTTGGAGTCAAACAGGCAGGCCTGGATGAGATCTTTAAGGTCAGGGCCCACCGCAAGGCTCACAAATTATTTTAGACCCAAGCCACCCCCTGTACCTGGACTTTGAACTACTTCCCTCTGGGTGCAGGTATAGGGCACCCATCAGCAGGAAAAACAGAACTAGACAATAATTTGTGCCAGGTGTGACATCACTCCTAAATAGCTCGGGCTAATGTTCCTATCGATTCCATAAGGCCAGCAGGCTAGTCTTTTTCAATGTTTTATAGGTATGTAACTGTTATGAAACTTGTATTGTCAATTTTGTTTTGTATTTAAACGCCACTTTAAACGTGTGCATGACACTGCAACAAAATTTCCCCATGGGGACAATAAAGTCAGTGAGTAAGTACACTGTCCAATTTACAGTAGCTATTACAGTGAAAAAATACCATGCTATTGTTTGAGGAGAGTGCACAGTTATGAACTTGAAAAGTTATTAATAAACCAATTTGGCACATTTGGACTGTCTTGATACAAAATTTGGATCAGAAGTGCAATAATTCATTGGATCAGTCTAAAACTTTGCACATACAATGCTGCCTTCTAGTAGCCAAGATCTAAATTGTGTCTGGGCTGGAATAATACATTATGGCCTTTCTCTTGCATTTCAACGATGATGGTACAAAGAAAATACAATAAAACGTTTTTTTTCTTTGTATCTTCTTTTACCAGATCTAATGTGTTATATTGTCCTACATTCATTTCACATTTCCACAAACTTCAAAGTGTTTCCTTTCAAATGGTATTAAGAATCCTTGCTTCAATGCCTGAGCCACAGGCAGTTAGATTTCTTTGGAGAGCCATACAGTTGCGGACGGTGAAATTGCCGTACCAAGCTGTGATACAGCCCGACAGAATGTTCTCAATGGTGCATCTGTAACAGTTCGTCAGGGTCTTCTGCGGTTGAAGACCACATTTCCTGTGTGAAAGGACCATTTCAGGTCGTCAGTGATGTGCACGTCGAGGAACTTCAAGCTTTTGACCATCTCCACTGATGCCTCGTCGATGTGCATGGGGGCATGCTCTCTCTGCTGTCTCCTGTAGTCCACAATCAGCTCCTTCCTTTTGTTGAAGTTGAGGGAGAGGTTGTTTTCCTGGCTCTCACTTTCTTCCTGTAGGCTGTCTCGTCATTGTTGGTAATCAGGCCTACCACTGTGACGTCGGCAAACTTGATGATTGTAAACACACCAGCCAGCTGATCTACAGATACTCTGAGGATGCAACTTGGGATGTCATCTGGGCCAGCAGCCTTGCCAGGGTTAACACGCTTAAATGACTTAGTCAAGTCGACGATGACCGAATAAAATTATCTTGGGAGGTAATGTGGTTGGCATTTGATGGTGTGGTATTCCATATCAGGAGAAGAGAAGGACTTCGATACCACAATCACACCATTAGTTGTTAATCATTAAACAAACCCTTCTGCCTTTCTTTTTTCAAGAGAGTTCTTTCTTCCTGTCATCACGATGGATGGAGAACCCTGATGGGTGAATGGACAGGGTAATATATCCGGAGAGAAAAAGGATTCTGTAAAACAGAGTATGTTACAGTCCCTGATGTCTCTCCGGAAGGACATCCTCGCCCTGAGCTCGTCTACTTTATTGTCCGGGGACTGAATATTAACGAGTATACAAGTACAATCAGAAACGGTGGATGGTATGCATGCCGCCTGATTCTGGCTAGGGCCCCACTTCTTCCTCTTTGCCGGCGCCTGCATTTTGGTGCAGTCCCCGGGATTAATAGAACACTCCCTTAGGATGTTCAAACAAAGGTTCCAGGTCAGGAAATTTCTGCTCAAATTTCTAGTGTGTGACCGGCAAACTAATGTCCAAAAATTATTTTAGGTTGTAGTTAATAATACAAGAAACATTCTGACAAATAACACACACAAAAATAAAAATACTCCATGACATAATAACTGTGTGACATAATCAGCCATGTCAAATGTGACATAACCCATTATGTCGAATATGATATAAGAATGTGCTTTATAAAGGGTCACATGTTGGGCTGAAGGATGGCATACGCTCTAAAGTGATATCATGTTAGTTACACTCCACCTAGTCTCTTTCCCAGACACTTCTGCCAAATGCGTGAAAGGTTTGGTGAACCAACACATCAAACTTGGCCTTCATTAGTCTAGGTTTAAAATCACATTTTAAAAGATTAATTGTGGAAATGGGTAGGGTTTAGCAATAATTATGACTTTTTGACTGTGTTAAGTAGTGACGATGACAAATACTTTACTCAGTAAGGTTACTTCTATAGAATTCTATGGTCAATCCCATTAAAGCCAACTTTGAATGGTTGATATCCCAGGCTTATGTGTGTTGTGTGTGCAATAGCCTGGGGACGACGTTACACCAAGAAACACTTACCTTGATGAAAGCCCCCAACCTACATAAATTGAAAGTGTCTTTCTTCTGAAACCAAGTGACATGTTCCTCAGTACACAAACAAGCACACAACAAAAACGAGCCATAACGCATTTTACTGAGCCCAGTCAAGCAAGTTTTTGACACATTCACTCACTCCCCCGCTGAAAGATAAGCCACAAAATGTTGGCATCATTGTGACAGGTTGTAACCAAGCCCTGGTCTACAGCATGGGAACAGAAGAGGAATACCTGGTGCAGTAGTCTCTGGTTGGACAACTCCAAATCCTCTTGGTTATGACAAACACACACACACACACACACACACACACACACACACACACACACACACACACACACACACACACACACACACACACACACACACACACACACACACACACACACACACACACACACACACACACACACACACACACACACACACACACACACAAACTCAAGCTTTGTAAGTCCATCAACCCATGTAAATACCTCTCACACCCTACAGTAACCTGTGAATAATGAGAGAATCTTCAGAAATCAGGAGAACCTTAATAGCCTATTTATTGACACTATATGGAGTGTGCTGTAATACTTAGTTTGAAGTGAGACATCTGTTATTCATAACACATCTATTTAGGCTCTACATCGCATTGCGATTAATGCTCACTGAATTAAAGGGCAACTACACTCAAAAATCTAAGTTTCTTAGATTTTTCACAGAACTCAAAAGTAATTCCCTGATGTAGTTTAAACCATCCATTTATTTTTCTTCTATTAAACAATTGTGAAAACACTGGGGTGAACCAGAAACAAATGGGGGGACATACGACACCTGGAAAAAACAAACAAGGAAACGTAATTTAGAGAAGAAAATAATAATTTAAAAGCCCTACCAAGGTTTTTAGCTGTGCATGACTGCACTTTAGAGTGTCATCTTTCAGCACAGCATTTTGGGGGAAGTTCAGATCAAATCCAATATTAACTATGCTCCCAAGAGGGAAAGAGGTTGGGCCATCCTAGAAATGTTTTAGTGAAATATAATATATAACATTTAGCAGACACTTTTATCCAAAGCAACTTAGTCATGTGTGAATATATTTTTTACATATGGGTGGTCGAAGCCAATATCCTGGCATTGCAATGCTCTACCAAAATGCAGGACAGGGTTATGATTTATATGGCCTTTATTAAGAGGTGCTTATTCCATCCTTTATAAAGCACAGATTTGTCATATTTGACATAGTGGGTTATCGACAGTAAAATACTCTGAAACGTTTTACTGCTGTAACGGTTTTCTTGAGTTGAAGGAGAGGCGGACCAAAATGCAGCGTGGTTACGTGTATACATCTTTAATAAAGATGAAAACATGAACAGTATACAAAAAAAACAATAAACGTGAAAAAACCTGAACAGCCTATCTGGTGCAAACAAACACATAGACAGGAACAATCACCCCCAAAACCCAACACCAAACAAACTACATAAATATGGTTCCCAATCAGAGACAATGACTAACACCTGCCTCTGATTGAGAACCATATCAGGCCCAAACACAGAAACAGACAAACAAGACATCCAACATAGTATGCCCACTCAGATCACACCCTGACCAAACAAAACATAGAACATACAAAGCAAACTATGGTCAGGGTGTGACAACTGCAGCATACTGTAAATGATGAAAAATGTTGTGGGCGGGGAAAGAATTGCTGTATTTCGAATGGTACTGTCATACTGTATCCTTGAAGCGCCAAAAACCTTTTGACCACTAGTGGTGCATGATATTGTTGTCTCTGGTTCATCAACATGCCTTGTAAGAGGCTAAAAAGGAGGCTATATTTGTTGCACCCGTGAGTGAGAATGCTATACCAATTTAACTCCTATGTGGTTATAGTGCCCCATCCATTTCAAAATGTATTTAAAATGATTGAAGTGGCAGCAAGTCTTAAACCTTAAATGGTTGAGCACTTTGCCATATCCTTTTTGACCTACAGTCGCTGAGAGTTTGGAATCTGATGTCCTCCAGCAATTGTTTACTTTTACTGTTGGAAAGCAATATCCCAAATATAAATACATGTCATGCCCTGACCTTAGTTATCTTTGTTTTCTTTATTATTTTGGTCAGGTCAGGGTGTGTCTAAGGTGGATATGTTAGTTTTATGGGTTTTTGTAAGTCTAGGTGTTTATATGTCTATGGTTGCCTGAATTGGTTCTCAATCAGAGGCAGCTGTTTATCGTTGTCTCTGATTGGGGACCATATTTAGGTAGCCATATTCCTTGGGTATTTTGTGGGTTCTTATTCTATGTTTAGTTGCCTGTCTGCACTACTCAGATTTGCGTCACTGTTCGTTTTGTTGTTTTGTTAGTTTCTTTAATGTTCTTTCTTTAATAAATTAAGAATGTACGCTTATCACGCTGCGCCTTGGTCTCCTCCGTACGAGGACCGTGACAATACATTAAAGTACACACACTAAATGGTAAATGTTTGTAAATTTTAATCAAACTTTTGTTTTTTTAGAAACAACTGCAAACTTCAAGGAGTTGGTCTGATGGGAATCAGTGATGTCATCGGCCTCCCCCTTGCTTGAGGAACAATGGAGGAGCAACAGAGAACAAAAGAGGAATTACATGACAACAGGATTGTAACATTAACTGGCTATAAACTGTACTGTTTTGTTGTAGCTCCACAGACCTAATATGTGGATGGTGTGGGAAGAAGGTCCACGACAACCTTCTCTCTGCAGGATGTTTATTGTAGACAAGTTAGCTATAACACATTAGTTTCTGGACACCTACGTGTGATCTGTACTGGAGCTAAACAGAAACTAAACTGCTGAACCAACGGAAAAACACTGAACATAACTTATAATGTCATGACAGTTGGAACATACAGCTGTTAAGTAGAGATCAAAGTAAGAGGGACATACTGCTTCTGTGGCACAACAATAATGTATTTATATTAAAGTAGGTGTACTGTAATTTGAAATACATCATTTTACTTGCAACCAAGCTGCCTGTAAGCTACTGTCAAATTCACTGTAACCCCTTTACAGTGTAGCCAGACTATTAGCCTACTCCGGTACACGATGTGCATAAGAACAGCCTCAGTGTGCCATTCACAATAATCCCCGGGCACGCCTTATTCCTTAAATTATAGTTGAAGGGGAGCGTGATATTTTTGCAGTGCATGGGTGAGTGCATAACCACCTGTGTCACAAACCGTTGGTAGAGGCAGTAGGCCCAAAGTAGGCCTACAACACTCTTATATCATGCTACAGTGTCTCATTGCAAAGTAAACCCAGTAAGTCAGTGTTCATACTTGAAAGTCAAACATAAACCACAGTAGGAAAAAAGGTCTTGGCACCTTCTAGGCAAAACATTAGAAAAACATTAGAGATGTTTTCCCCCGTGCAGTAACTTAATAAGGGACAGCCCAGGGTGCTTTCCGACTTTACTACAATACAGTACAATACAGTACATTAGCCACTTCTTGATGCAAACAACTGTAGCAGGTCAAATGCCAAGTCGAAAATGAAAATCACTTCTGCATTTGGGATTGAACCATTCAGGAAAATATTTCATCATAAAAAGAGGAAATGTTGCAGTTCTGAAGAACCTGCAAGGGGGAAAAAAACTGAAGACAAAAACCTAACATTTGGTTCATATTTGAATTCAGGAAAGCTACTCAAGGAGAGAAAGTCTGATAAAAAAATATTGCTTTGTCCAGTACAATATTTTATCCATCCAGTGTGATTGTTGATTATGGACCATGACTATTATGACTATCTACAGGTATACTATTACTCAGTCGTAAAGAACATGGGGGAAATCATATTTTGTTAAGCCCTTTTACGATTGGAGAGACCTTCGACGCTTAGGTTACTCTGTACAAAACTTGGTTCTTCATAGAGTAGCTATTTTCCAACAATAACCGACTAACATTACTTATGCACAGAGACAAACCGAAATCAACAGTGTGTTAGCACACGGAGTAATAAAGATGTCCATTTATGAGAAGTGAGATAACACGCTGCATGTAATATCTACTTTACGCTCGTAACATCATATGTATTCATGACAAAGGGACAATACTAACAGTTGGGTAGAAGAGCAATGTATTGTTTAGTTTAGTTTATTAATTCGACCATTTAAAAAAAACAAGCACACATAAAACTTTAAAAAGCCATACATGCACATGAATAAAATCATGGAGGATAACACACAATACAGTCTGGGACTTATTTCCATTGTGGTCCTCTTGAGACAAGATGGCTAGACAAGATCGAAAAGAGTATGGCAGTGAAACAATAAAACAAAAACAGAGAAGAAGAACATCTCCTCACTCCAGTTATATCACAACATCAGAACATCTCCTCACTCCAGTTATATCCAGTTATTCATATGGGGACAGAAGACATCAAACATATTTTTACTTTATATTTTAAAGCTGCCCAGAGAGGACGTTGTTTTTATGGGCAGAGGCAACTCATTCCATTCTGAGGCTCCAGTATACAAGAAAGTACCTTTCCCAGCATTACTCCTGAACCTGTATAAGCACACATCAGCAACACCTGATCTGGTGCTGTGATTGTGTGCATCCCTAACAAGAGGAAAGTAATCACTTAGATATCTGGGCGCAGGACCATAAATACTCCTGTAAACCAAACCTAGTCTAATCTGGGACAACCTCAACATGTGAGTAAGTTGACTCACCTTCAATACTACAGCTTATTCTGCGCTATCTGGAGCTTCCCCTTCATAAATTTAGATAAGCCACCAAACCAGGAGGTACTAGCATAGTCAAAATGGCATTGAATGAGGGCAGTAGCTAGCACTTTCATGGACTAACTCCACTCTGATTTCAGACAATCTACACAATGAAGTCATTCAAGTAAAGGAGACATGAATCAGTGGAGTATGTTTTTCTAAAACCCGACTGAAAATCACACATTAGACCCTGTTTGTTAACATATTCATACATTTTCTCATGTACAACTCTTTCCAGGATCTTTGATGTTACACAGATGATAGATACAGGCTTATAATTCCCAGGGTCAGACTATCCCTTTCTTATACAGAGGTATAACTTTAGCTTGTTTCATGTCCCTGGGAAAGGTACCTTGTTCAAGACAGAGATTAACGATATGCGTAATACAAGTGCCAATTTGCTCAGCAGAATCGATAAGACGCCTTGCAGGAATATTATCCAGGCCTGTGGCTCTGGAGCATTTAAGCTCTGCCAGCATACTGATTATTTTGGCTGTTGCTACCTTTGCAAAAGAAAAAGAGTTTGGCTGAACCCCTAACTCCACATAATACTTCTTGACTTGGTTGCTTCCATACAAACCAGAAATGGTGAGCAGCTTGCTGGCAACAGAAGTTAAAAAAAAGAGTTGAATATATTGGCAACCTCTGCTTTTTTCCATCTCCTCCTTAATGTTCAGTCCAATACTGTTTAGTTTGTTTTTGGTAGTACTACTACAGCCAAGTTCCTTAAATGATTTCCAAAACTTTTTAGGGTCATTTTTGTTCTCAATTATTTTCTCAGCAAAGTAAACCCTCTTAGCTTCATCCATCCTGCTCTGTGGTCAGATGTAAGCGAAAATTACACTTGTCTAGGGCTTCAGTAGAGATTGTAGGCAACAATGACAACTGGGGAAGAAGCCAAAGGAAGTGACATATAAAGGGCAAGTAATCAAGGTGATGGAGTCCAGGTGAGTGTCATTATGTGCGTAACGCTGGTGACAGGTGTGCGCCCTAACGAGCAGCCTGGTGACCTAGAGGCCGGAGAGGGAGCACACGTGACATTGGTGTTACATTGTTTACGGAAAACTCATCTGTTTCAAAAGCAAAGTATAAGTCAGACAAATGCATAACTGATGACAATGCAACTAGAAGATAAAGATTGTTTTGTGTGTTTGCAGGTTCAGTCCAATCACCACAGAGAATTACAAGAAGTCTTCATGGCAACCAATTTGTAAAAAATAAAAAAGAACAAGTACCTAAGTGTAACGGATGTGAAACGGCTAGCTTAGTTAGTGGTGCGCGCTAAATAGCGTTTCAATCGGTGACGTCACTTGCTCTGAGACCTTGTTGATGTGTGCAGAGGGTCCCTGGTTCGCGCCTGGGTATGGGCGAGGGGACGGTCTAAAGTTATACTGTTACATAAGTACCAAGTTATAATTGTTAATAGCATTATTTAAGGCTAAGGCCAAATCCTTTTGTATAAAAGCCTTCCTGTGTCCTTCAGGGGATCGCCTTACTATGTGCTGGTCAACGTGCCTTGGGAGAATGGGAGCGGCGATGGTATTTCTTGTAACAAAGTAAGTATAAGGAATAGGAATTATTGTAAATGTATTGTTTTTAGGCATTGGCGCCCATATTCCACCCAGACCTACTCTCCTTCTTCCTGGGCACGCTCTCCTTGAGTGTTGCAACACATTATTATCGTCAGTTTGAGTATTTGAATTAAACATGTAAACCTAGTGATACTTGTTTGTGAGAAATCTGATATTGCTAACTGTTCAAGTCTATCTTGTAGGACAGTTGTATGAAGCTCCCGGAGCCCGAAGATGATGTAGGCCTATGGATGTTGTGTCTTACTTGTGACACTGAAAATTAAATGAATTGTTGTTGCATAATGTTGTCTGATTCCCATGCTCCACTCCTTGATTGAAAGAACCTGTGTTATGTTTATCTTAGTACCTCGCCTCGCTTCTTAAAAAGGTGGTGCGGCTGTGTCTACAGGAATATTATGTTAATTTCCCTGACGTCACATCCGCATTGCATACTTACTCCCATTCACAGATAATTTGTTAGTAGGACATGACGTGATCCAGCTTGCGTGTGTATATAACTGCTTGACCTACCTTGCAGAACATGGACCAGGATATCTGCCATTCATTGTGGTAGGCTTGCTTGGGTCATAGACTGATTAACATTATTAACTAACTATTACACATTCAATCACTGAAAACTTGAAATCTTGAAATCACTTGAAAACAAGAATGCTGAGTCTATATCAAGCACTGTCTAATAAGATACTTTATGCAATTTCTGTACTACTCCACTATTGTAAAATAGGTTTTGGAAATGCATTAATTAATGTCTACATTTGTGCATTCTATTGCAGACACCTTAATGCATACTTTGAAATTATATTATATCAACTGAATAAAAAAATATATATGTACACATAAACATTCACGACATTCACAGACATGATGTAATGTTCCCAGTATAATGTTATTATAAAGTATTGTGATGTCCACTAGAGAACATTACAAATAGGTTCCTACTTCGCTCTGATAGGACGTTATCCTTGGGACATCCAATGACCACAAGGGGGCGTTTCCGACAGGTCCTGGATTATTACAGACAGACTATTACAATAAGATCTTAGAATGACCATTAGGTAACGTTGCAAAAAGGTCCGTGGGTTGTTCCAATGGGACGTTATATTCAGGCTATTTAGCAAACAAAAGGGAACGTCCAGTACAGGACATTTATTTATTTATCATTAGGACATTGCATAATGGTCACAAGGGAATGTTCTCTGGAGGACCTAGGTCTAGTTCGCTGTGAGTTACCAGGATGACACTGAAGACCAGGTCGGGACTTTTTTAGGAAGTTCTCAGGAATTTCATTTTTCTAGTCATTAGGACATTGTGTGATGGTCCCAAGGGAACGTTCTCTGGGGGATCTTTGTAAAGTTCGCTGTAAGTTCCCAGGATGTCGTTGAGGACCATGTGAGGATATCTTCAAGATTTTCTCAGGAGATTTGTTCTCTGGGGGACCTTTAGCCCTGTTTATACCTGGTGCTAACATGCGTCCTGTGCCTCGATCATGTTTCTGATTGTGCCAACATTTTCAGACAGGTGTAGACAATTAAAAGACGCATTGTGAACTGATTTTGATCACCTTATAAGTGTAAATCGACAAGATCAGGACGAAGGGACTTTGTCTAGTTCCTGTAAGTTTCCAGGGCATTGTTGAAGACCATGTCAGGACATTTTCAAGATGTTCTTAGGAAATTTGTTTTACCAGTCGCCAGGACATCGTGTGATGGTCCCAGGTGTCCCAAACCTTTATAAGTAAGTAAAGTAATGAAATGGGGGTTTTAGGGTAAGTGGGACACTGTTCAGTTAAAATAGTGTACAAACCTTTAATCAATGAAAATATGATTACATTTGACATGATCCATTTATAACACTGACTTTTGAATATGGCCACACCTGGGATTTGAACTCACAACCTCTGGATTTGGAATATGCTGAGTATGTAGCATTCACAGAGATCCCCTACAGATTTATTACCTATAAAACATCTCTGCACCGAGCGAAAGAGTGCCATCGCCACTGCTATTTCAGTTATCAGTTAATCTGGCTACTCTCTCATCATTGATTTTGACTTATTTCAACAATTTGAGGGTTTTCTGTATATAGTACATGACCCTGGGGAGTCGGTCGTTCTCATCTGAGGCGACGATGTCTCATTATAGTGATTTTTTTGAAAGCCTAGACTACCGGTCAAACGTTTTAGAACACCAACTCATTCATTATTTGTACTATTTTCTGCATTGTAGAATAATAGTGAAGACATCAAAACTATGAAATAACACATATGGAATCATGTAGGTATCAAAAAAGTGTTAAACAAATCTAAATCTATTTTATAGTTGAGATTCTTCAAATAGCCACCCTTTGCCTTGATAACAGCTTTGCTGTACTCATACTTCAAGTTATCCGTCTGAAACTTTATGTCACGCCCTGGCCATAGAGAGGCTTTTATTCTCTATTTTGGTTAGGACAGGGTGTGACTAGGGTGGGCATTCAAGTTTCTTTATTTCTATGTTTTCTGTTTCTATGTTTTGGCCAGGTATGGTTCTCAATCAGAGACAGCTGTCTATCGTTGTCTCTGATTGGGAATCATACTTAGGCAGCCTGTTTTTCCACCTTAGTGGTGGGTAGTTGACTTTGTTAGTGGCCTGTATAGCCCTATTAAACTTCGTTCGTTTTGTTGTTTCTTGTTTTTGTTGGCGACATTCAAAATAAATAAAAATGTACACTCACCACGCTGCACCTTGGTCCGGTCATTTCCCTGACAACGTTTGTGACACTTTGTGCATACACTGCTGCCATCTTGTGGACACCATCGGAATTACAACCAGAGTGATGGCTAGAACTGGGACTTTTCTCTTGCATTTCAAAGTTGGTGGTAGAAAAAAAAGGTTGTTTTTTTCTTTGTATTTTCTTCATCCACTTCAAGCAGTGTATATATATAAACATTTTACTTAAAAGTAGAATTTGTAGAGAATACTAAGGTTACTGTCCCCATTACAACAAATACATACTTAAATACATCTAATTTTGTCTTTTAAACAATTTATTGAAATACTGTAGAATTCCATGAATTCCTATAGAGGACTGCTCCTTCCGAGGAGTACCAATATGACTTTAAAGCCTCTCATTGGCCAATACATAGCATCAGTAAACTAGAGTGTATGCATCATCGTATAGGAAACAGCATAAACCAAAACATGCCCAAATCCCAAGTATTTCTTCTTCTTCCAGGAACATCTCCTAATAGGCCAACCACATAAATCACTTTTTTTTTAAAAATGTATATACAGTACAACTTTATTAAGGCCCTGGCTGGGAAATACACTTAGCCTATTGCTGGCTCCTACACACATACAAAGAAGCTCAAAGGCAAAATAATCGAACAAGTAAGAGATCATGATTAGAAAAGTTAAATGGCAAGATTATGATGCAATACAGACAGTCAATCAAGTACAACGTGCTGGAATGTCCCAATTTGGAGGACTTATTTTTTTTGTACGGTGCATAGGTACGTGCATAACCACCTGTGCCACAAATTATGTGGGTAGAGGCAGTATAACATTCACAGTCCATTATTACTGCATGGGGGGAATCCCAAATGCATTTCTAGTGTTTAATCAGTAATACTGTACCTTTGCACCAGAAAAAGATCAGGCCCTTCAAATTGGGCATTCCAGCACTTTATACTTTGTCTGTCTGTATTGTACAATAGGTTATGACCTGAAGAGCAGTCATTACTAGTCGTCAATTAATAAAAACAAAGGAAATTAATATTCCAAGGAGGTGACCTTTATTCAAGGAGAGAAAATCTGATGACTTTTATTGCTTTGTCCAGTGCAGTATTTTAAACACCCACTGTGAGTGTTGACCATGGACCATTACTATCATGTAGAGTTGAATATGTTCCCGGTACTTTACAAATGTTCCATCCCGAGAATAAAATCACTTTTCTCCTGGGTAACACGGTATTTCCCGTATCATTCAAAACCATTATAAAGCATATAAAAGTCTGAATTTGATTAGAGCTTTGATCCGCATGAAAATCCAAATCTGATGCTACCTGAGCCTGATAAGAAATAGTCTACATTTTATGAGCCCCACATGAAGGACATTTAATGAGCCCAAGCCCAAAAAAATATCAAATTATTGTGCCGTTATCCAACACATATACGATATAGGCTACAGCACATTACGCACAACAGAAAAAAGCCCATAGATGTAGCCAGCTATATGTTCTCTTGGGTAAATACATTAAACTAGCTCCAGTAGGTAAAATCTTTTTGAGTGTGAACTGTATTACTGTACTGTATTGTATTATATTGTATTATATGGGCTGGAATTACGCACATCGTTCAAGCCATGATAAAGCAGAAGAGAACATGCAATTCTGATGAACCACATACGGGCTACAAAGTTACAAGTATAGGCTAGTGAATTTGATTTTAATTTTGAAATATGATAGGGCCTATTTGTATAATTAGTTGGCTGATGCATATACAGTATACCTTTGATAATATTTTCCCTAATGCTATTAGCCTACCCCCTCTTCCTCTCTCTAATGTTGCTTCCTTCATTCCTTCCTCGCTTTCAACAGTTAAATGAAATACGTTTAGTTGTCCTTATCTTATCATTCTAATGTCATCCTTGAATAATATAGGACTAGAATTAGATACAGAAGGCCTTCACTTGTCTTCACAAAGATTGAATGGTTATGGGTCTGAATAAATAACTCCTATAGCCTACTGCCATCGTGCGTTCACTCTTCTTTAAAACGACCCGTGAGTTCTATTGGCTGCTGTATTTAACATAGAAAAGCTTGCCAGCCTTTTAGAATAGTCTATTGGTATAAGAAATGCTAAAAATAAAATATGGTCCAGCAAGCTATTCTAGCTTTCCTGCATGGGACACCAAGAGCCAAGGAGAGTTTTTTAAGGAGAGGCCAGCTGAGCACAGGTACTCGCGTATTGCGCAAGAGACAGAGGCCATAAGTTAGAAGCTTATTATGCATAACCATCATTAATTAGCTAAATATAAGGCAAATACTGCATTGAATTCATTACCTAAAAGAGGTAGGCTAGGACATCTATATATAGGGCTATATATCAATATTGAACAGGATTGTCTGTTTTGGATGCAATTTGAATGGAGTTGATGGAGAGAAAGTAAGATATAGAGCTTCTGGGGCATGCACTGATTTAAAGCAAGATATTTGAGTGACAGGCTGCTTTAAAACTCTGCAGCTGCAATTAAACACATAATAATCTTTACAATTAAAAAACAAGGTAACCCCTGAAAGCCAGATGGAGATGGGTAAATTTGAGGAAAATTCGGCCTTTATATTACTGTGTCATAGACTACGCTGCGGCAAATGTAGGCCTACCTTTGACAAGACAAAAAGTGATGGTGATGAGATGATTAGGTCTACATGCATTGTGAACTGTGCTCCATACTGAGATGTACTGTCTGCCATCACATATCATTCAACAGTTCCATTTCACACCATGCTGTTCATATAAAACTGTATAAAAATGTACTGGTTTCTTGCAGTTATTTATCCCGGGAAAGGGAGTGGATTTGGGAGATAAATCTCGGTAACCGGGTTCCTTGTCATGTTTTGTCTTATATTGTCTTGTCATTATGCTTTCCCTTCTGTTCGTTTTCCCCCTGCTGGTCTTTTTAGGTTCGTTCCCTTTTTTCTCTCTCCCTCCCTCTCTCTCTTCTCTCTATCGTTCCGTTCCTGCTCCCAGCTGTTCCTATTCCCCTAATCAATCATTTAGTCTTTCCACACCTGTTCCCTATCTTTTCCCCTGATTAGAGTCCCTATTTCTCCCCTTGTTTTCCGTTTCTGTCCTGTCGGATCCTTGTATATTGTTCGCCGTGCTGTGTCTTGTTTCCCTCAGATGCTGCGTGTGAGCAGGTGTCTGAGTCTGCTACGGTCGGTGCCTTCCCGAGGCAACCTACAGTTTATGGTCGAGTCTCCAGTCTGTCGTCACTACGAGTGGAATTAGTTTTTTATGTTTTGTTTTCTGCTCCGATTTGTCTGGGAGTATTGCCTATTTCCTTTACTGGAATAAAGACTCTGTTTTCGCCAAGTCGCTTTTGGGTCCTCATTCACCTGCATAACAGAAGGATCCGACCAAGAATGGACCCAGCGACTATGGATTCTCTCTACTCTACTCTCGAGTTCCAGGGAGCGATGCTCGGCAGACACGAGCAGGAATTGTCTGCTGCTCGGCATGCCGTTGAGACCCTGGCCGCTCAGGTCTCCGACCTCTCAGGACAGTATCAGAGTCTTCGTCTCGTGCCACCAGCTACTTCCGGGTCTTCCGAGCCTCCGGAACCTAGGGTTAATAACCCACCATGTTATTCTGGGCAGCCCACTGAGTGCCGCTCCTTTCTCACCCAGTGTGATATAGTGTTCTCTCTCCAACCCAACACATACTCAAGAGAGAGAGCTCGGATTGCCTACGTCATATCACTCCTTACTGGTCGGGCTCGGCAGTGGGGCACAGCTATCTGGGAGGCAAGCGCTGAGTGTACTAACAATTATCTGAACTTTAAAGAGGAGATGATAAGGGTTTTTGATCGTTCAGTTTTTGGGAAAGAAGCTTCCTGGTCCCTGTCTTCCCTATGTCAAGGTAATCGATCCATAACGGATTACTCTATAGAGTTTCGCACTCTTGCTGCCTCCAGTAACTGGAACGAGCAGGCGTTGCTCGCTCGTTTTCTGGAGGGACTCCACGCTAAGGTTAAGGATGAGATTCTCTCTCGGGAGGTTCCATCCAGCGTGGATTCTTTGATTGAACTCGCTATTCGCATTGAACGACGTGTAGATCTTCGTCACCGAGCTCATAGAAGAGAGCTCGCGTTAACTGTGTCTCCCCTCTCTCCGACACTACCATCTTTCCCCACTGACTCAGGTGTTGAGCCCATGCAGCTGGGGGGTATTCGCATTTCGACTAAGGAGAGGGAACGGAGAATCACCAACCGCCTCTGTCTCTATTGCGGTTCCGCTGGTCATTTTGTCATTTCATGTCCAGTTAAAGGCCAGAGCTCATCAGTAAGCGGAGGGCGACTGATAAGCGCTACTAGACGGTCCTCTCCGTCAAGTACCTGTTCTACCTTACCGGTCCATCTACGCTGGACCGGATCGGCAGCTTCCTGCAGTGCATTAATAGACTCTGGGGCGGAGGGCTGTTTTATGGACGAAGCCTGGGCTCGGGAACATGACATTCCTCTCAGACAGTTAGGGGAGCCCACGGTCATGTTTGCCTTGGATGGTAGTCCTCTCCCCAGTATATTATGTGAAACACTACCTTTAACCCTCACTGTATCTGTTAACCATAGTGAGACCATTTCTTTTTAGATTTTTTGTTCACCTTTTACACCTGTTGTTTTGGGTCATCCCTGGCTAGTGTGTCATAATCCTTCTTTTGATTGGTCTAGTAATTCTATCCTTTCCTGGAACGTTTCTTGTCATGTGAAGTGTTTAATGTCTGCTATTCCTCCTGTTTGTTCTGCTCCCTTTTCACAGGAGGAACCTGGTGATTTGACAGGAGTGCCGGAGGAATATCATGGTCTGCGCACGGTCTTCAGTCGGTCCAGAACCAACTCCCTTCCTCCTCACCGGTCGTATGATTGTTGTTCTGATCTCCTCAAGAAGCGTTTTGCATCCGCTCCTATCCTTGTTGCACCTGACGTCACTAAACAGTTTATTGTCGAGGTTGACGCGTCGGGGGTGGGCGTGGGAGCCATTCTGTCCCAGCGCTCCGATACTGACGATGGGGTCCACCCTTGCGCGTATTTTCTCATCGCCTGTCACCGTCGGAACGTAACTATGATGTGGCTAACCGTGAACTGCTCGCCATCCGTTTAGCCCTAGGCAAATGGCGACAGTGGTTGGAGGGGGCGACCGTTCCTTTTGTCGTTTGGACTGACCAAAGGAACCTTGAGTACATCCGTTCTGCCAAACGACTGAATGCGCGTCATGCTCATTGGGCGTTGTTTTTCGCTCGTTTCGAGTTCGTTATTTCTTATTGCCCGGGTACTAAGAACACCAAGCCTCATGCTTTATCCCGTCTCTTTAGTTCTTCTGTGGCTTCTACTGTTCCCGAGGGGATCCTTTCTGTTGGGCGTGTTGTCGGGTTGACTGTCTGGGGAATTGAGAGACAGGTTAAGCAAGCACTTACGCACACTGCGTCGCCGCGCGCTTGTCCTAGTAACCTTCTTTTCGTTCCTGTTTCTACTCGTCTGGCTGTTCTTCAGTGGGCTCACTCTGCCAAGTTAGCTGGCCATCCCGGCGTTCGAGGTACTCTTGCTTCTATTCGCCAGCGCTTTTGGTGGCCTACTCAGGAGCGTGACACGCGCCGTTTCGTGGCTGCGTGTTCGGACTGCGCGCAGAATAAATCTGGTAATTTTTTTCTGCTTCTGCTCCTGGTCTTGCTGGGTCCCAGTCTGTTCCCTGCCACCGCATCTCTCCTGTTCTTGTTCCTGCCCTTGCTGTGTCTCAGTCTGTCCCTAGTTGTTACTCTCCTGGCCTGTTTGGTCCTGTTTGCTCTAAAGCTTTCAGTTCTCTACCCGTGTCTCATTTTTTTTTTTAGAGTAGTACCCTAGTTTCCCTTTTTATCGTTTTCCGTTACGGTCCTGAGGAGAGGAGTTGGGTTCTTTCTCGGGACATGCTGGACCGTTTGTGATCTATGATTTCCTCCGTTGCCGCCAGTGTTCCTCCTCGAGAGCGCCAGGAGGCGCTCGGTGAGTGGGGGGGTACTGTCATGTTTTGTCTTATATTGTCTTGTCATTATGCTTTCCCTTCTGTTCGTTTTCCCCCTGCTGGTCTTTTTAGGTTCGTTCCCTTTTTTCTCTCTCCCTCCCTCTCTCTCTTCTCTCTATCGTTCCGTTCCTGCTCCCAGCTGTTCCTATTCCCCTAATCAATCATTTAGTCTTTCCACACCTGTTCCCTATCTTTTCCCCTGATTAGAGTCCCTATTTCTCCCCTTGTTTTCCGTTTCTGTCCTGTCGGATCCTTGTATATTGTTCGCCGTGCTGTGTCTTGTTTCCCTCAGATGCTGCGTGTGAGCAGGTGTCTGAGTCTGCTACGGTCGGTGCCTTCCCGAGGCAACCTACAGTTTATGGTCGAGTCTCCAGTCTGTCCTCGTCACTACGAGTGGAATTAGTTTTTTATGTTTTGTTTTCTGCTCCGATTTGTCTGGGAGTATTGCCTATTTCCTTTACTGGAATAAAGACTCTGTTTTCGCCAAGTCGCTTTTGGGTCCTCATTCACCTGCATAACATTCCTACTATTCAACCCTACTATCATGTAATGAATAGCACTTTAAAAGTTTCATGAATTATTATTTATTATTATTACCTACAGTATTACTATTACTCAGTGGTAAAGACAGTTGAAAGGGGAAATCATATTTTGTTTAACCGTTTTGCTGGTGGAAAGGCGTGTCAATGAAAATGGGACCATTACACCTTGGGCTCTAAGTGCAAAAATATCCAATTGGTAAACTAATGAAAACACAAAAAGTGATTAAAGCGATAATAAACATGTATTATTTGTACAAAACTTGGTTCTTGATAGCGGGGCATAAGACACTATGTATATATATATAATAACATACTAACATTACTTGTGCACACATACGCAAACATAAAGCAATAGTGTGCTTGCACAGAAGTAATAAAGATGTCAATTTATGAGAAGAGACATAACAAGCTGGATGTATTCTGGACACATTCAATACCGCCTTGCATGTAATATCTACTTTATGCTCAAAACATAATATTATATCTTTGTTTTCATGACAAAGGGCTCAAAGACAATACTAACAGTTTTGGTAGAAGAGCAAAGTATTGTGATCAGATGTAAGAGAAAATAACACTTGTGCAGGAATTCAGTAGAGACTGTGTTACTTGGCACACTCTGCAGGTCATCTTGTGTTACTCGGAGTACGGAGAACTCATCTGTAAAAGTCAAACAATACCCATAATAGCAGACGCCAATGCAACTAGAATATAAAGATTGTTTCAGCAGGTTCCGTCCAATCACCACAGAGGATTACTACAAGGAGTCTTCATGATGACTCGTTTATTTTACAAAGGAACATCATCTTAAAAGTCGTATCTAACATCAAAGCCAGAGCAGAGATAAAGTCACCCGAGGCTTCTGAACCTAGTTAATCTCCAGAGTGTTTTAATACCTTGCTGCGGTGTAGCCTAGTCCCAACCTTCTACATGATGTGTTTCTATAGCCAACTCTTCTATCATTACTATACACCATACACCAAGTCAGTTGTGGTCAGTGCTGTTTAAGTTCTCATGCGCATGGCCTTATTTCTATTACAGCATATTGGATGACTGTCATTCATATTCCATTCACCCAGCTCAATGTAACATCAATTGTCATGTTTTGTCATTGGTTATCATGTCTTGTCTCTGTGCTTCCCTTCTATTCGTTTCCCTCTGCTGGTCTTATTAGGTTCTTTCCCTCTTTCTATCCCTCTCTTCCCCTCCCTCTCTCCCTCTCTCGCTCTCTCTCCCTATCGTTCCGTTCCTGCTCCCAGCTGTTCCTCATTCTCCTACTACCTCATTTACTCTTTTCACACCTGTCCCCTATTTTGCCCTCTGATTAGAGTCACTATTTCTCCCTCTGTTTTCCGCTTCTGTCCTTGTCGGATCCTTGTATGATGTTCGCTGTTCTGTGTCCTTGTCTCGCCCTGTCGTGTTTTACCTTCTTCAGATGCTGCGTGTGAGCAGGTGTCTTAGTCTGCTACGGTCGGTGCCTTCCCGAAGCAACCTGCAGTCTATGGTCGAGTCTCCAGTCAGTCCTCGCTACTGACGAGTGGATTTCAGTTTTCCTGTTTTGTTTTCTCCTTGATATATCCAGGATTATTACTTTTGTCATATACTGGAATAAAGACTCTGTTTTCGTTAAGTCGCTTTTGGGTCCTCATTCACCAGCATAACAGAAGGATCCGACCAAGAATGGACCCAGCGACTACGGATTCTCGTAACACTGCCGTCGAGATCCAGGGAGCTATGCTCGGCAGACACGAGCAGGAATTGTCTGCTGCTCGTCATGCCGTTGAGACCCTGGCCGCTCAGGTTTCCGACCTCTCAGGACAGTTTCAGAGTCTTCGTCTCGTGCCACCAGCTACTTCCTGGTCTTCCGAGTCTCCGGAACCTAGGGTTAATAACCCACCATGTTACTCTGGGCAGCCCACTGAGTGCCGCTCCTTTCTCACCCAGTGTGATATTGTGTTCTCTCTCCAACCCAACACATACTCAAGAGAGAGAGCTCGGATTGCTTACGTCATTTCACTCCTTACTGGTCGGGCTCGAGAGTGGGGCACAGCTATCTGGGAGGCAAGGGCTGAGTGTTCTAACAATTATCTGAACTTTAAAGAGGAGATGATACGGGTTTTTGATCGTTCAGTTTTTGGTAGGGAGGCTTCTAGGGCCCTGGCTTCCCTATGTCAAGGTGATCGATCCATAACGGATTACTCTATAGAGTTTCGCACTCTTGCTGCCTCTAGTGACTGGAACGAGCCGGCGTTGCTCGCTCGT